>NC_056737.1:80304912-80627025 GCF_019279795.1 Protopterus annectens
TGACCCAGGGGGCCTTTCTAAGCTTAGCAAAGTTTTCCCAAAAGAATGATGATGTCCTTTATCCAAACAGGGCATTGAGAGCCGGGCATTTATTAGCTACCTCTGTCCATAAGGGACATGTGCCAGGCCTGGTGTAAATTTCGTATTCTCCATCCACTGCTCTAGGTTGAACTTACACTGGGTATAATAGACTTGGCTTCACATGTATGGGAAGCCAGTTCTATACGAGGGGCAGTCTCTGGGACACCTGTCTGTCCAACATATTCTGTTTTAGCCACAGGTAAAATTCAGGTCCCTAGACCTTACATATTCTTAAGTCAAACATTACCAGAAATACAAGTATGTGGTTTGTGGATGCCTTATAAGCCAGGCATGGATCACCCCTCAGCACTCTATAGAAGACTGAGTAGAGGGAAAGGGCATTAAGATGCTCTGCATAATGCACCTTTGTTATGACTTGTATTCGTTTTGTAAGGAACCTCTGAGTCTCTCTACATGTTGCATATAATTGGTCAGGTATGTACCAAAGGCAGCGTTGTACTCCATGATTGGTCTGATAAAGGAGGAGCACAGTGAGATAATAACCTCTTTGGATCTAGATGACATGCTGTTATTTCTAAGTTGTACAACATAAAAGGCTTTCCTCACCACTATGGTTTTGTAGTAGTCGAAGGTAAGGCTACTGTCTACATGCATACCCATATAACCGACCAGTAAGTCAAATGTTAAGGGCATATTGTCAACATGTTAACATTAGATTAATGAGATTTACCTGTGTGTGTGTGTGTGTGTGTGTGTGTGTGTGTGTGTGTGTGTGTGTGTGTGTGTGTGTGTGTGCGTGTGTGTCATATATGGGTTCAGTCTGTTTGATCAAATCTACTATGAACTGAAGGTGCACAGTTTATAAAATATTTGAATGGTCAACATGCTTTTTTGAATGAATTGTGCTCTGTAGGATGATTACTCTGTCAAGGAAGTTGTGACATTTGAGTTGGTATATATAAGAAAGGGAGCATGGGGGCAAAGGCCCCACCCCCATGTCAAAGCATTTTTTTTTAAGTGTTTTTTGAGTGTTGGAAATGTACACATATTTTGTGTTTATCTTTGGGCTTTTCATTTGATAGTATTTGGCCATTCAGCATTTGATATTTTGTGCTCAGCTATTTGATCGTTGACTTTTTGAAAGCTGAATTATTCAGAAAGTAATCCCATTGTATTCACACACAAACACACACACACACACACACACACACACACACACACACACACACACACACACACACACACACACAAAAGATACATGGTTTCGTATGATAGTAATATTTTTCTGTTTTGTCTTCTGGTAGATCACAGTCGTTTGTAAGGATTTGACATGTTCACTCTAGTCAGCAAGAGGTGAAACCGACTTTGACTTAAGTGTAGCCCGGTCTACGCCTTGTTAATGATATTTCTAGTCTGAAATGCCAACTGTCAGACGAGAGCTGGAGGAGTCTTCCTCTGAAGATGAAGAAAAACAGTAAGTAATATTGGAGGTTAATGTTACTAGCATAGAAATATATAAATTTGTTAGCAGTTTTGGTTGGTTGATTTACATTTTTTTCACAGTTTCTGTCATCTGTCAAGCGCTTAAACTGAATGCAG
Organism: Protopterus annectens; assembly: GCF_019279795.1. Taxonomy (NCBI): domain Eukaryota; kingdom Metazoa; phylum Chordata; order Ceratodontiformes; family Protopteridae; genus Protopterus; species Protopterus annectens. The sequence continues at coordinate 80,306,554 of NC_056737.1, forward strand.
GGCTTATCATTTTAAGTTCTCTAATTTGCCTTGAAAGATGAGATCTGAGGCCCTACTCCAAACATTTTACTGTTATGATAGAAATGTGTTTACTGATGTGTTAGTCAGTCCATCTGGCTCTAGAGAAGCTCATCATTATGGCCATATCCATGCGTTCACCATGTATACCACAGTGTGCATAGATTTTAAAGTAGTTAACTTCATTTTATCTGCAACCTGTGGGTATACGGATCCATATCGGATCCGAGCCGGCAACATTTTTTCTAGCATCTGCTCCAAGCTCCGAGCTCCTCCCTTTACCCTGCCCTGAGATCTCGTTTGCTGTGCCAGTAGTGTGCATCGTGGTGTCCTTTGCTCTGAGCTCAGGGATAGTGAGTAGAAACTTTTTGCTGATATGTAGGTGTGCTTGACCAGGAATTCCCTTCCTCCCCTTCTGTAGTATCGCGTTTGGTCGTTGGTTTAAAAAAAAAAAAAAAAAGATTTTTGTATTAGAGTAGTAGTTAGGCCTGCCCTTCCCCAACCTGTGTGTGTGTGGTTTTTTGGAAAGGTAGTGCTTATACCTTGGAGTGCAGGACTATGGCTGACAAGCCAAAGCCTGTGTTCAAAAAATGTACAGTGTGGCCATAAGCTTTCCCCTGCCGATGGTCACATTCTGTGTGTGATATGCTTAGGAGTGGCACATTTATCCACTCATTGTGCTGTCTGTTCAGGTTTTAACCCTAGGGCCCTTGGGGATCATAAGGCCAAGCTAGTTACCAAAGGCCTTCTCCCTGTTGCCATGCTTTGCCTCGGCCTCTGTTGCTAGTGTACCACCCCAGACAGGGACTCAACCTCCCTCTTCGTCTGGCGATGGGTCTTTAAAGGACAAATCTTCAGTCAGTGAGTCTGACAAAGATAAGGAAAAAGAAAAAGAGAATGAAAAGGAAAGGCGCAGAGAAGAAAGGAAGAAAAAGAAGGACAAACATCGTAAGAGATCCCCAGACAGGGAGCTCTTTCTCAGCCCCCCATCTAAGACCATGAGGCCTGTTTCTCCTCAGCTCCGGTCTCCTCGTTTCTCACTGGAGCCGTTGGAACATTCGGACCCGAGGCCCTGCACCCCACTGCGCAGACCAGCCAGATCCGAGTTGGTGGCCTCTTAGAGGTCGACTCTGAGCCTCGGACATGGATATGGACAGGATGATGAGATTTATTCAGACCCAAATTCAGATGGGAATTTTGCCAGGTCCGTCTCCCTCTGGAGGGGAGACCTACATGCCTCTTTTCCGCCTCATCTCTCCTTCCCCGATCCGTGCCTCGGGGCTCTTAGATCCAAGGTTTTTCGGAGCTGGTAGCTCGGCGCTGACGGTTCCTCCAACCTCCTCCGGCTGTTACCTTGAGTTCCTCAGATCTGACTTGTTCAGATCCGAGTGACTCTCAGAGCCGCGGACAGGGAGTCGGACCCGGGGGATTGGATTCTTTGGCTCCGACCCTTTCGGACCTGATCCGTTCCCTCGGACCTCGGGCTACTCTGTCTTCGGCTCCGGTCCTCGCTTCGGATCCTGGGAGGACTTCTCCCTCAGCCTTCGAAGTGGTGGAGAGGGTCCTCTCCCAGGGATTGAGACCCCAGCCCATTCCTTCGGATACCACCCAGGCCCCCCTCAATTTGGCGACGACTCCCTTAATCCTGTCTCAGGGATAGCCCGTGCCAGAGGATTCCCAGGTAATTTTCCCCTAGGAAATCCTTACGGTTCGCGGATCCCCTTCTGAAAGTCCCGCTGAAGGGGTTCATCATAAGCACAAGTGCAAAAGGGAGGCACTTGGACTCCCCCGAGTCCCTCACCACTGACACTGACTTAGGAGAAGGTTCCCCCAGCTCACCTCCCGAAGACGTCTCCTTCGGAGAAATTATGGAGATCCTCCGCCAGAGGGGAGGTTGGTCAGCCCCAAAACCTTCTGGGTATGAGTCAGTGTTCCTGGAGGCCTTTGGCATGGGCCCTTCTATTTCCTGGGTGGCCCCACCAGCAGATCTCTTGGTGGACCTCATCACCACGAGGGCATGGAAGGAGCACGACACCGTAGAGCCCATCCCCAAACGCCCTGACAAGGTTTTATCTCCCCCTTCTGATAGACAACCCTGGGCAAAAGGAGCCCCAGTTTTTGCTATGTTGTTCGCAGCGGCCACAAAGAAGCAACTAGCACAGGAGAGTTCCTTAGTACACCCTCCAGACAAGGAGTCCAGGTTGGTGGATAGGTTTGGGAAGCTTGTATACTCCTCAGCGACTTTTTCTATCTGTGCGCTGAATTATTTGGCACATGTGATTCGGCTTCAGTGAGACCTTGCTTTAGAATTTGCTGAGTCACCCCCAGAGTCTTTATCGCCGCAGGACAGACAGCTGTTCTCGGCGAAAATGTCTACTCTGAAGTCAGTCTCACTATGCGGCTCCTTTCCATGCCACGGAAGGAGCAGCTAGAGCGGCTGGGACAGGCATAGCCATGAGATGTCATGCCTGGCTCAGATTGTGTCAGTTTGCGGACCCTTTCAAGGCGTCGTTCATCAACACTCCCTACGACAGTTCTTCTCTCTTTGGGAAGAGTACGTGACACACTTGTCCAGAGCGAAAAGGACAGAAAGACTTTGTCTGCTGTTGGAGTCCGCTTCTCTAACCCTCAACGCTCCTTCTCTAGGAATCAGAGGGCAGAAGAAGATGTGGTTCCGAAAATCTCAGTTTTCCTGGGATTCTCAGGACAGCCATTCCCCCAGAGGCAGAGGGGGACAGGATCAACACTGACCCATAGGTAGAGGGTGTCCCAGGAATTTTGGGTCTAGGGAACCCTTCTCTGATAGACCCGGGCAGCAGCCCTGAGGGGTTGCCCGACTGAGGCAGTCTGGGGACGATTGTCCTTACACCCAGCAGCATGGGAGTCCATTACGACAGATCGCTGGGTTCTTCAGATAATATCCAGAGGTTACTCTATCCCTTTCGTTGCCCCTCCAAATGTTACAAAACACCTCCCGGATGTTCCACCCGCTCACAGGGAGGCCACAGCTATAGAGGTTTCAAAGCTACTTCTCAAACGAGCCGTCGAAAAGGTCCCCCCCCCCCCCCGATCAGTCCGGATTAGTCGTTTACTCAAGGTTCTTTTTGGTGCCAAAAAAGACTGGGGACCTCAGGCCCATTCTAGACCTGTCAACATAAAACCTGTTCGTAGCTAAACAGAAATTCTGGATGGTCACCCTACAGTCCATTCGACCTCATCTCTGAGAGTGCGACTGGATGTGCTCGTTAAACTTTCAGGATGCTTACTACCACATCAAAATACACAGAAGCTCCAGGAGGTTTCTGCACTTCTGGCTGGGAGCCAGTCATTTTCAGTTCAGAGCCCTGCTCTTTGGTCTCACCACAGCCCCCAGGGTGTTCACCAAGGTAATGGCAGTTGTAGCGGCTCACCTGTGGCTTCAGGGTATTCAGGTGTTTCCATACCTGGATGACTGGCTCTTTGCTGCGCCCAACAAGCATCACTTATGTCTTGCCTGAGATTATTTCATTCGGTTAGCAGACCTACTGGGAATTTGTCAGATGTTCACAAATCCCATTTGCAACCAGTACACGTTCTAGACTTCATTGGGGCACGGTTAGATACTTTGCGGATGAAGGTATTCCCAACTCCAGACAGGATTCCACATCTCAGGTGCCATATAGCGAACTCCAAGTCTTCAAAGGCTAGCAAGGTTCTCCGGCCTCCGGGCTCCATGGCTGCCGCCATATCCATTCTCGCTTATGCGCGCCTTCACATGCGGGTTCTTCAATGGACTCTGGCTGTTCATTGGTCTTGGCTAGACCTGCCCATGGAATTTCCGATCAAGATCAGTCATGTCTGCAGGACATCTTTTCTTTGGTGGTTAACTTCACTGAAGATATCAAAAGGACGCCCCTTTGCGTCATCCCCAGTCCAAACCACAGTGACCATGGACGCCTCCCAACTCGGGTGGGGGGGGTACTGTTTGGGAAGGACAGTCCAAGGCATGTGGTCCCACACAGAGACCAATTTGCACATAAATGTTCTAGAGATAAGGGCAGTGCTTTTAATGTCGGAAGCTTTTCACACAGTCCTCCCTCTCGGATTGATTGCAATTCAGTCAGACAACATGTCGGTCGTCTGGTATATCAACAAGCAGGGGGGGGAACCAGATCCTACCGTCTATGTCGCGAGGCCATGACAGTGTGGGAATGGGCGATTTCCACCGGTCGGTTTCTGATAGCATCGCACATCCCGGGGCGCGCCAACATTTTAGCGGACAGATTGAGTCCGTCCATTCTGATGCCTTAGAAGTGGTCTCTGAAACAGTCAGTAGCGGAGGAGATTTTCCTCACATGAGATCAGCCTTGCTGCGATCTCTTCACATCTCCTTCCAACGCGAAGTGCAGCGAGTTTTTCGCTCTGATTCCCTCACCAGGGAAAGACCCCAGAGACACCCTAGTCCATGCTTGGCCCCCATCTTCTGTATGCTTATCCACCTTTACCTCTCATTCCGAAGTTTCTTCAGAAAGCCTGCCGATGACAATGCAAAGTGATCCTCATTGTCCTGTTCTGACCTCATCAGGTTTGGTTCCCATTCCTTTGGTCTCTTCTCTTAGCTCCCCTGTGGGTTCTGGATCCCTGCTTGGATCTAATTTTCCATCCGTCGGGGACACGTCCGCCCAATCTGGGTGGCCTCAAGCTAACAGCTTGGTTGCTCCAGTTCCGTTAATTGCAAGGACTCTCGGTCTTTCATCCCAGGTAAAATCCATTCTGGTGGCCTCTCTTAAAGACTCCACTAGGAAACTTTATTGCAGTAAATGGAAGCGCTTTTCCATTTGGGCCTCACAGAGGAAAAATAGATCCCTTTACAGCCCCTGTTCCGACGGTGTTGGACTTCCTCTCTGGTATCTTTCAGCAAGGAGCTAGTTCCTCCACAGTGAAAGTACAATTGGCAGCCATTTCCAGTTTTCACTTGGGTGAAGACAACATGGCCTTAGTCTCCTCTAGGCTGTGTAAGGCTTTTCTTAAAGGTACTTTTCTGTTATGGCCCCCTGTCAAGGATTCTGTACCTCCTTGGGACCTTACCTTTGTTTTACAGGCATTGGTGGTTCCTTCTTTCAAACCTGCAGCTTCGGTGGACTTAAAACTTTTGTCCTGGAAGACAGATTTTCTAGTCGCCATCACATCGGCAAGGAGAGTTTCTGAGCTTCAAGCTCTGTCTGCCGTGCCTCCATATTTGGTCTTCCATAAGGATGGGGTCTCCCTTCGTACTAACCCTTCATTCTTACCTAAAGTGGCATCTGAAACAAACATAAACCAGTCCATTAATCTGCCCGTTTTCTTTCCCAACTTCCAAAATAAAGGTGAATACAAACTCCATTTGTTAGATGTTCATAGGCAACTTCATTTTTATCTTCATAGAACAAAGTCTTTCTGCAAGACTGACCAATTGTTTGTTTCCTTTTCCAAAGCGTTTATAGGAAAAGCTATTTCTAAAGTTTCTTTAGCTGGATGGATCACTTTTTGAATTTCACATGCCTACAAAGCAAAAGGTTTATCTCCTCCTGGTATAGTTAAGGCTCTCTGTACCAGGTCCATGGCGACTTAAGCTGCCTTTTGGTCCAGGGTACCTAGACGATATTTGTGCAGCAGCGACATGGGCCAATTCACATACCTTCATTTCCCTTTACAAACTGGATCTGATTTCGAGGGGTAGAGCATCCTTTGGCTCTGCGGTGCTCAGGAATATCCTTCCACAAGGGCCTCCCAGGATTGGAGTAGCTGAGGACTCTGTCCCACAGATTGCAGATAAAATGAAGTTAACTACTTCAGATAAAGAAGTTATGTACTCACCATAACGTTCCATCTGAATAGTCATACTTCATTTGTCTGCAACATTCCTTCCCCCGGACCTTATCCTGTTTTCAGGTTTGGTTTATTGGGTTGAGTTGCATATATATTGTTAATTGCATCAAACAAGATCTGAGGGAAGATAGGAGATGGTAGGGCATTATGGGTAAGGGGAGGAGCTCGGAGCTTGGAGCAGATGCTAGAAAAAAAGTTGCCGGCTCGGATCCAATACGGATCCGTATACCCACAGGTTGCAGAAAAATGAAGTATAACTACTCAGATGGAACGTTATGGTGAATACATAACTTCTTTTTTGAGCGATTTTGTGCAAAGAGATGTGGTAGAATTTGAAGTAAAAAAGACCTGCTACATTTACCGTTGTTTATGGTTACTTATTTTGTCTTGCGGCTATTTTTTTTCTTTTCAGAATGCCCAGATTACTAAATTGGTTTTATGTGTGACATTGTTATTGCAGGATATTTTTTTAAGCAGTGAGCAATTATAATTTCCATAAACATGCAGTATCCTGTGTTTGTTTTCGGGGGTTGGGGGTGGGAGCTGTATTCTGAAAGTTGTTATATAATTCCAAAAATATGGACTACACCCCTCATTACTGTTACTAATTTACTTAATTTCTTTTTTCCCTGTTTGTTATTAGTGTCTTTGAACTGCTGTTTTTGTAAGTGCTTTGATGTACAAATATATTGTTTGTTATACCATTGGGCACACCTTTGCAGGGGTGACTCAGGAACACTGTCAGGTTATGTAACTTGGCCAGAATCACACAGTAGAGAAGTGAAGGCTGATTGAGTTAAACCTTGGATTACAGGAAGCAGATCATTAGCAGTTCATTGCCTTAATCCTCTGCAGATTTACATGTACTGTTTATTTACCTTATTTCTCTTCTTTTGCTTACCAAATTGGTTTGCTGAAAATAGAGGATTTAACCTAAAACCAGTGAATGTTAAATCATATTGCTAGAATTGCATTGTATGCATGTGGTAGGCTGTTGTGAATCTCAAACTGTTATTCAGCTCTGCAGCCTATAGCTTTAATCACCTTGCTACACTGCATCTGTGGGATACAAAACAGATCTATGTCATATTTCAAGTGTAAGCTATAACTGCTGCATTGTTTAATCATACCCCCCCCCTTTTTTTTTAACTGATGTGCTTTATCAGACCTTGGTCTTCAAACTCTATTGTATGTAGACGTCAATCGCTGGGAATTCCAGTGGATCTGTAATTGTATTACAATTCCCCATCTACCTGTTTTGCCATTTTATCCTGCCTTTAAATTCAGCTTTTAATCACAAATCCATTTGTTTTATCTGCTTCTATGAGCCTTAAGAAAACACTTTCTGCTTTCCGTCTCATGTTACCTCCTTTATTGTATTTGATTTTCATGCAGTCTTGCACTCATAGTAGCTGTGCATGTGCTTGTGTAATAATGTGTGCTACAGTGTGCTTTATTGAAGTAGTTCAACTCTGTATTTCATTCCACCTATTTCTAAAACATTAAGGCCTTTGAGTAAAATATTGTTTGACTGTAATATTTCTGCTATTGTATTGTCTGTCAGCCCCTGAGAAGGCAGCATTTGTGTTCCCGTAAGTTGTGCTAATTTTTTTTTCCCTTCTTCATGGCAGATATAAATGTGTTTTAACTTAGTATTTTTATCCATTTTGTTTTGTTTTGGAATTAACTAGTCGGCTGACTAGTGTAGCTAGTGTTGTGAAAGATGTCCAGAAGTAAATGCAGGCTTTAATGCATTTATTTATTTGTCTTTGTCGACCAGCAAAATCCATCTGGGCAGACCTCATTTTCAGCAGAGGCTTGTGGAGAAAAGCTCCATCACAGTACATTTGTATTAATGTGTGTATTTCACTCAGTTGTCAATAAAAACATTTTATATTTCTAATGAAAAAAATTACAAGTCGGGCACATACAGTGAAGTATTTACATCAACATTTGTATGTCTTTACTGTGTTTCTACAGTAGTTATAGAGGCTGGAGGAAATTCAATGCAGATTGAAGTTGAAAAATCATTAGTTGCTCCTACTCTTTGAAATAGGAAAACAATTTGTAAAGTTGTGAGTGGTCAGCCATTGAGGTGATGATTTCAGCCAATGAGTAAGGTTCTTGATGACCTAGTCAGAGATGATGGGATTCCTGCTTATCTCACTGTGGGTGACCATGCTTTGGCTGCAAAAGGAGAAGGGCCATCATGATGTGAAGATCTAATCCAAGGAGGATGTGGGCATAGTCAGACAATTGGTGATGGTAGCTCTTGCTGGAGCATGCATGTGAGTAGAGAAGAGAGAGAAAAAAAAAAGCTTTCACTGCCAAGTTGCTGGCAAATGCACAAAGCACCCTTATAGCTGCCAGGAGGACTACACCCTTTTGACATTTTCTGGCTCTGATTGGGAAAGGGTTGATGACTGGCAGCCACAGAAGCAAATGTGACCCACCAAAAATAATATTTTGGAAATGGCCTAGTGCTTATAGATGTTTGCATTTGCTTGCTCTACAGAGGTGAGTGGAAAAAAGCAGTAGAATGCTAGTACCATTTAGACTTCACGTTTCCTCTATAGAAGATGTTGAATTTCACCTCAGAAAGTTACACTTGCTTTTTTCACACCTAACTGTGTCGTCTAGTTGCTGCATTAACAGCATTTTTAACAAGTCCTACAAATTAGACAATTCCTTTATCCCAGTTTTGCAGCAAGTTAGTCATAAACTGCCTCAAATGATTGCAGATGCCCCTTCAAAGTATCCCAAATGATCTAGAATGTGGAGAGCTGCTCAAAATCTTGTAGATCTCCTGCCAGAGTTAAGGGAGCAGCTTTTCAGAAAACATATGTTTCAGAAAGTGGAACTTTTATCTCCACAACATGAGTGGACTTTGATTCAGATGTTCACAAATGAAGAACAAGCACAGGGTAAGGTATCATCTCACAAAAAGCAAAAACCTGTCCAAAGAGAAGAGAGGTAGATACGCCACAACTATTGAAGCAAACCAGACGAACAAACGTAGAAATAAAATCCTTTATTCGAATAAGTAAGTGCTTTCACGTCACTTAAAACGTTTCATCAGACTTTAACAGAATAAAGAGAATTCAAATCACTTAAGTATATATAAGACACCAATAAAACACCATTTCCATGTCACATGTCTTTCAAAGGAAATTACATCACTTCCATTTAAAAAGAAAATGACAAAAAGGACAAAAATACATATAAATTGTGTATAAAAAAACACATAAAAGAACATCTAAAAGCATATAAATATATTAAACTAATGTTTAAATGGCCTATCTAATAAAAATGGTTTCAATGATAACTTATCATTGAGACCATGGCCCTTATCAGCTGCTAGCTTGATTATCCACCTAGTCTCTGCTTTTTCTGTATTACCAATATTACCTAATCTCTCTGTCACAAACAACTGTCCTATAACCATAAATCCGAATATATGTGTAGTGTCATGCTGCAGAGTGTGTTTAGCCAGTTTTAACCAATGTGGGTATTTAATGAATTCTAATATATTTGTACATCCTGACACTGGTGTTAGGTATGAATTTGATGAGTATGCAGACTGTAAATCGAGGAATGTGATTTATCTGGCTTTATGTAAGAAATGTCAATGTTTTTATGTCGGTAAGACTAACAGGACATTGAGGGGAAGAATTAGGGAGCATCTCTGTGCTATTCATAGGGAGAATGAGGGTAACACCCTGGCTAAACACACTCTGCAGCATGACACTACACATATATTTGGATTTATGGTTATAGGCTGATAAGGGCCATGGTCTCAATGTTAAGTTATCATTGAAACCATTTTTATTAGATAGGCCATTTAAACATTAGTTTAATATATTTATATGTTTTTATATGTGTTTTTATTTGTGTTTTTATACACAATTTATATGTATTTTTGTCCTTTTTGTAATTTTCTTTTTAAATGGAAGTGATGTAATTTCCTTTGAAAGACATGTGACATGGAAATGGTGTTTTATTGGTGTTTTGTATACATCTAAGTGATTTGAATTCTCTTTATTCTGTTAAGTCTGATGAAGCATTCTAAGTGACGTGAAAGCGCTTACTTATTCGAATAAAGGATTTTATTTCTACGTTTGTTCATCTGGTTTGCTTCGATAGTTGTGGCGTATCTACCTCTCTCTCTCTGGTTTGATTCAGATGTCCTGTTTAAGACACAAAGGAGGATGATCCAGTAAAAGGGGAAGCAACATCAAGCCCAGTATATGAGCTGTGAAGTTGTAATGTATGTGCTCTGCACAAGAATGGGTCGTGTGTTTAGTATAGAATTGTCTGATCCTGAAAACTCACTCCATCATCTCTAAGACTCAGCTGACCAAACAGTCTTTTAAAGAACTAGGAGGGGTCATGAGCAAGGTTCAGTTTTATAATCTATATCCTTTGGAAATGAGAAATGGTTGAAATCCCCTACAGTTATGAGTTCTTCCTCCTCTCAGTTCAGAAGCTTAATAACTTTCCTTTGTATTTTTCGTGAATCAGCAGTGAAAGACCATTTTCAATACTGCTCCCTAAGCTATCTCCTCATAGCTGCTGTCTTATCCTCCTTGTCACAACAGTTGGATAGAACCTCATTCGTTTCAATTTACCTGAATTATATGAAGATGCCTCCAGTGGCTGAAAGCCAGCCACATATTGATAGCTCTTCTTGCTTATTTACAGTTGGTTGTATATCTTTTAATAAAATTAAATTGAATTGGAAGTACAGCAGCTAAGACAGCAGTGTTCACCTTTTTTCTATAGTTCTTAAGCCCAAATAATTCTTGCCAAGCAGATATTCATAAGGGATGTATATTCACTAAGGATGTATAAAGAACAACATAAAAAATGAAAATACAAGTGGTATGTGGAGACAGACCTGCATATTGGTCCCAAAGAGAATATCCCATCTTTTCTATCCATGGGGGGGAGACCAGAGAAGACAGAGATCCAGGTAATAAATAGACTGTCAGGAAGAGTCTACAACCTTTCCTCTCAGCTTTCAGTACACAGTACCCAACTACAAAATGAAATTGGAGTGAAGTACTTTGGAGCATATATGTTGAAAATTCCTCACTTTTTAAATCTCCACATGATAACAGTAGTCAGATAATTATTTTACTTAGCACAGCTAATTGCTAAGGACATATAATCTAGATCTAAAGAAGTTATAATTCCCTTAGACTCTGCATTAATTGGACCATGTACTGAGTACAGTGCCCCCTTTGTGATGTGTCTCACTAGACATGTCATGCAACTAAAAAGACTTCTGAGTTTCCTAACTAAGAAGATCATGGGCTTCAAGACCCTGCCCTCTCCAGAGAGGCTGGAGGCACTGTCCATTTTAATTCACTGTCTTATTGACTCTTGTGGGAAGATTTATACCTTTCTTTCTACTCCATTAGAGACCTAGTTGCCCTGGATCTCTACAAGCATTGTACTTCCACAAATAACAGAACCAGGGACCTTAATCCTCACCAACAGATAAGTAAAACATGACTGAGACAGATTCATCAGGCATCACCTCTCCAGTTCTGGAACAGACTGCTCGTGTAGGTTAAGCAGTGCAGCAAAGTGTCATCTTTCAAGAGATACTTGAATGATTGGATGGATACCCACAAATTTGTTCTGGGGGTGTCTGGCCTTGTCCTCCTGAAGAAAGGGGTGTGGCCTGAGGATTTTACCAGCGAGGGATAACTGATCATTAGACTCAGTTCCATGAAATTCCTATAAATGAATTCAGAGTATGTAACATAATTAATGAAATTGGTCTGGAATAATTATAGAGTGAGACTAAATCGTTATTGAAACAACCAGAAATGGGGACCACAAAAAGAAGTTTCTTAATAACCTCAAAATTCATAAGATTTCATATCTCAACACCTTCAGTCCACCCATCACCCAAAAGCATGTGTAACAGAAAGCATGAACAGGCAACTGTAACCTGTGCATATAAACAAGCAACTCTCAAGGTAAGATATGTCTAATGTACCCCATGCAGTTTAAAGTCTGGCGAACAGCAAACTTAGAATCAGAGTTTGCATGTTCTTTTCCTCCATGGAAAAGCTAATCATGTAGAAGTCCCTGTAAGCTACTGCTAGGCCAAAAGGAAAACCCAACTGGCTCATAGGAAGCCCCCTTAAAAATAAAAAAAAAAAACAATGCTTAGACTCAAATAAAAAGGGAGAGGATGGATACCAGGGAATAGAGCAAAAGATAAAGATGCCTCAGTTTCTATAATCTGTTTCAGAAAGGCAATCCGTAAGCCAGGTACCACAGAATATACAATCTGCAGTAACTATGGGCAGATTGCATGTGAGCTAAATGTGGTTAAAATTAATGACCATATGTGACTGACATGAAAATGATGGAAACCCTCCATGCCAGCCAGGACAGACTTTGTGCATATAGGCAGCACAGCACTCTAGAAAACTTTACATAAAAAGCAGTGTATGTTCCCTTAAATGTCGCAAAAGATGAAATTGAAAATTTAATGATGCTAAGTGTCTCAACTGCAGTCTGTCCTTATAATATCAAAGGACAGCAATTGTTACAATCCATGAAAAACATAGATCTGAAGATCATCGTAACACAACTATTTCAGCTAAGTACCACTTGAGTCCAAAACTTTTTGTAGATTAATCTTTACACAGGTAATGTGAAATATGCTGGTGGCTCTGGTATCTGTGAAGCATTACCTGCATATTATTTTCTTTTTCTGTCTCAGATGATACATTACAACTACAAAGTGGCAGTCAGCATTGGAAGCAAACCTCATCCAAACTATTAAACCAAAACGGGAGCCAAGACCATTAACAAACTAACAAGATATGGCTTGATATTTAGTAAGGTAAAATAAACAAACAATGAAGGATTATGTTAAAGGACTAACATTTGAAGCTGGGGAGAAGAAAAAGAAAAGCAAACCTGGAGACCTAAACCCACTAAAAGGTGTCAATAAGGATCTAGTTGCTTACCCAATGAAGAGTGAATAAGGCAGTCTTCCAGAACTGGATAGGAACTGTCTAGCTTAGGAATTCCCAGTCCTTTTATACATGTGCGTACTAAGCTATTTTTAATCTCCAGCACAGAACAAAAATAAAAGCAGCAAAAATCAGCTGCTGCCTAATGAATGAAAAAAGGCCGTATTAATGGTATAAAAAAAAAAAGAAAAACAGCAGATGTGATGTTGTCCTATCTCCCCTTCATTCTTACTAAGTTGGGTTCGGATCCAATTCTCAGATCCGTCTCTGCTTTTATTTTCAAGTTCGAGGTCCTCTGCCAGCTCGTGGCTAACTCCCTGTTCCAGCATGCACCGGAACTGTCCCCAGATCTCATTTGCCGCTAAACAAAATTGAGCGTTCGTTTGCTAGCTCTGGCTAAGAACAATCCTTTTGACTATTTTTTGGTTTATAATTCTTAGATAATTTGATATTTTGGCTTTTTTACCTTAGTGTGTCTACTTGTGATTTGACATTTTTTGCATTTGATCTGTTTGCGACTTTGGCCGTCTTTTTTTTTTTTTGCTAGGCCTTCTTTTTTTTCCTTCCCAGCTTGTGTTAATCTGTAGTTGCCCTGTTAGTGGTACAGTTCATTTAAATTCAAGAACTGTTACAGAGCCCGTTTTAGATGGCTTAGTCTTTGTTTTTTCCCTGTGTGTTCTGTGTCCACAATAGCTTGACCCGTTTAAGTTAGAGGGTCCAGCCTACAAAAAAACTTTTGTTGTGGTTTTGCTGTTGTTCTTTCACCCTAAGAATGTCCGGTACAGAATCTAAGCTGATGGGTTTTAAAAAGTGTGACAGGTGTAGCAGAAAGATGCCCCTTGGCGATAAGCACACCCTTTGTGTTTATTGCCTTGGGGTTGTCCATCTCCAGGAGTCGTGCTCTATTTGCCACTCATTTAATCATAGAGGGAGGAAAAATAAGTTGATTATAAAAGGTCTTCTTAAAACTCCCTTCTCAGAGGCACCAAAAGAAGGTACAGGTTCATCTAAATAGGATAAGTCACCTTTTGATAAATCTGACAAATCAGACAAGTCTGGAAAAAGACCTTCGTCGTCGTCTTCATTTGATCTGGCATACAAAATACGTAGACTGTCCTCCTCGGATCCGAAGTCTACTGGATCAGACAAGACTCCATCGGCTCCAACACCTTCTTGCTCGGTGCCATTGGAGTTTGAGCTTAGGAGCCAGTCCCCAGCCTTGGAGCCGGTCTCCCCTATTTTGAGATCACCCATACTACAGAAGACTTAATCTCCCACTCCCTCAACCCTGTCGTTTAGGAGCCTTTCCGATGATGATATGGATCAGGTGGTAGAGAAACTCTTACAGACACCAGCGGTGGTCAAATTACTGTTGGAGCCGACCCCCAGGGCTTTGGATCCTACGACATCCATTTCCTCTGCTCCAAGTCCTCCTGCGATCCAACCTCTGGCTGTAGAGTCGGAAGGTCCGGAGTTGATATTAGTGGAACTGTTGGATCCAAGACCCACCATGGGTTCCATGGATCCGACCAAAGCTCAGACGTCCTCTGCTCCTATGGAGCTGGAGGAGTCTAGTAGCAGATGCTTAGTGGTTGGGACCGGGGAGTTGAGTCAGATCGGACAGCTGTCTGATCTGACTTTGCCTCTCGGTGCCTCGGCTCGGGTGCGTTTGGCACCTACCTCAGCCTTGGGTCCATCGTCTTTGGTTCTGGGGGTTCCTTCGGCTACTTCGGGTCCAGGGATATCCTCTGGATGGAAGGGGGGTTTGAGGTAATGAGGATGGTGCTGTCTCCAGAGACAGGTCCACAGTTTTCTTCAGATATTCATCCCTACAGAGCAAAAGTGCCTGCCTCTTTACCCCTGCATCCACAGGGACCCTAGACCTTAGGATGCCTCACAAGGCACCCGCCACTCTTCCGAAACCTCCCCAGAGTACCCTTCTGAGGAGGTACCTCGGAACAGACTGTGCAAGAGGAAGCACTTAGACTCCCCGGAGGACTCCACTTCTGATACGGACCTCGATGAGGAAGAAGAGTCCCCACAGTCACCTTTTGATAATAGCTCCTTTGGAGACATCCTGGAAATGCTAAAGCAGAGAGGTGGCTGGAAGTCCTCTAACCCTTCGGTGAAGGAGTTCATATACCTGAAGGCCTTTGGGTCTCACCCTTCCACCTCTTGGGTGACTCCACCTTTCGATGAGCTCCTTCAGCTGGTTTCTCGAAAGGCATGGGAGGCCCTAGGTTCCATGAAGCCTATTCCTAGAACGCCAAACAAATTTACATCCCTCTCCGATAAATCTTTTGTAACAAAGGGAGTCCCAGTCGATGCCATGGTTGTGGTGGCGGCCACTAAAAAGGAACTCTCAGAGACATCATCTTCTGTCCACCCCCGAACAAGGAAGTTGGGACTGTGGACAAGTACGGGAAGTCCATTTTTTTTCCTTAGTGGGTTTTTCTGTCAGATCAATAAACTAACTAACCATTTTACAAGACTACAGAGGGGTCTCCTGAAAGAGCTAGAAGATACCCTCCAAGGTTCAGTAGCTGAAGGGGCTGCCGACAAAGTACCTTCTCAGCTTGCTACCTTAAACTCCGTTGTTAATGCATCCATGAGGCTCATCTCCTTTGCAGCTGATGGAGCAAATAGAGAAGTGGGTTATGAGATTTCCCTAGGGAGTCATCTTGGCTGTGCTTATGTGACTTCGCCGAACCCTTTAAGTCTTTATTTGTAAATGTCCCATTTAACGACTTGTCCTTGTTCAGGCCTAAAGTAAATTACACACCCATCAGGTGTGAACAGGAATGAAAGACTTTGTCTGCCATAGGAGTCCATTTTTCCATGCCTACAATACCTTATCCCAAGGGTCAGAGAGGTAGTGGTAAGTTCTGGTTCCAAAAATCACAAAGATCTTTTCAGGACACTTGGTGAAACTTCCCCCAGAGGCAGAGGTGGAAGTAATAAAGGAAGACTTTGACCTCATGGCAGAGGGGGTACAAAGCATCATATCATCATCCTGTTTTCCCTTCTCGCCCCAAAGATAAAATGAGTTCTGGACGTTCCACCCTGTCAAAAGGAACCGGCAACTCTAGAAATTCAAAAGTTGCTAGACAAATGAGTCCTCCAAGATTCCCAACAGATCAAGTAGAATCTGGAACTTACTCGAGATTCTTTTTAGCTCCAAAGAAAACAGGGGACTGGAGACCAGTTCTGGATCTTAGAATTCTAAACTAATCTGTAAAGAAGACCAAGTTCCAGATGGGGACACTACAGTCGATACTCCCATTCCTGGGAAGATGATTGGATATGCTCTATAGATGTCCAGGATGCGTACTACCACATAAAAAATGGAAAGGTGATCCAGAAGACACTTGCGCTTTCGGCTGGGTGCCAGTCATTACCAGTTTTAACCTCTGCCCTTTGACCTCACTACAGCTTCCAGAGTGTTCACCAAATGTATGGCAATAGTAGCGGCTCACTTGAGATGTCTAGGATTCCAAGTATTTCCATACTTAGATGACTGGCTCTTAACCATCACGACCAGGCATCTGCTAATCAAGGCCAGAAATATAACTTTGCAACTCTGCTCCCACCTAGGGATTAACATAAACTGTAAAAAATCTGACTTAGTGCCATCTCAGCATGTGGTTTTCATAGGGGCAGAATTAGACTCCAAACAAATAATGGCGAGACTTCCACCAGAAAGGGTCCAGTCTTTAACGTACCAGATGAGATATCTTTTAAGAAGAAAGAAAGCCCCAGTGAAGATAGTCCTCAAAGCTCTTGGGATCATGGCAGCAGCAATAGTTTTGGTCCCCATAGCATGTCTGTATATGAGGACTCTTCAGTGGTTGCTATCCACTGAGATGCAAGAACTGCAGATGTCTCACAAAATAGTCATCACAGAATCTTGCAAGAGGGATCTTTGATGCTGGCTACACTCCACTCAAATGACTCTAGGTTGACCGTTTGTTCACTCCCAACCAGTGGCCATGGTGACCACAGATGCCTCTCCGGTAGGATTTGGGGGGCATTATCTGGGAAAGACAGTCCAAGGCACCTGGCAGAATCATGAGGTTCACTTGCACATCAATGCCCTAGAGATGAGAGCAGTGCTTTGTGTTGCAGGCATTCGAGGACTCTCTCTCCTTGGGAACCATTGCAATCCAGACAGACAAACATGTCAGTTGTATGGTTTATAAACAAACCAGGAGGAATCAGATCTTACCCACTTTGTCGAGAGGCCCTGAGGGGGTATGGCAATGGGCAACCTCCTCCCAATGTTTTCTGATAGCACAGGATCCAAGTAGTAGTAAATTTTCTTTAATTAAAATCACAGTAAAAGTGAAACGTTAAGCGCTTTCATCTAGGTACAAAGACTTCTTCAGAACAAAGAATAAAAAGCTCCTGAACAATTTATACACATAAAAAGCCTGCTCTTTTCTTAATTAAGATAATTAATCAATCAATTATCTAAAAGGTATAGGACTTAAAAGTTACTAGCACAAGTATTATAAAGTACAATTGCACAGAAATATTCAATTAATACTCAATTAATACAAAAGTTCTACATTACATACAAATACTGACAAAAAATACCAAACAATATTGTCTCAAACTGTAATCTCAATATATTAAAAAAACATGTAAAGAAACATAAAACTTATTTAAAAAGAATATTATGAGCTGTCACTAACAGGACAGTAGTCCTGTAACCAAATAAATGATACTCACAGTATTAATAGACCAAGTACATACCTATTGCTAGATATGACATAGCTATGTGAATATATACTATAATCTATGGACTCCAATGTACAGTCAGTTGGGATGGAAAAATATATATTTATTTATTATTTTCTAATAAGCGGCTTGGTAGGAATGACCTCATTTAAACCTGGCAGCTTAGCAGAATTGAGTCTAATCTGCCATTTGATCTCTTTCTCTCCTACCAAGGCTTTAACATTTCCACCTCTAGGGTTAGGAGTAACTATTTCTAGAATGGCAAATTTAAACTCACTACAACTGGGGCTACTAACTGTGTGTCGGTATAAGGCATTATTCATATCATGTTTCCTCAAGCAATAGATATGGTCATAAATTCTATTCTTTAACCTTCGGTCAGTTTTTCCCACGTAAAAACTTGGGCATGAACTGCATAAAGCCAGATAAATCAAATGCTGGGACTGGCAGTTGCCATATCTAAATGTTACCTTACTATCAATATGATTTTGTAATATGATGTTTTCTGCTTGATAAATAAATGGACACATCGAGCAGTGTCCACATTTCGTAGTTCCCTTCCTATTTGAATTGCCTTTGTTACTATATAAAGTTTTTAATTCAATAATTCTTTTTATATTTGTTTCAGCTTTGTACACAAAACGGGGTTTGTTACTTATTTTGTCCTTAATTCCGTCGTCACTCATAATAATATTCCAATTAGAGTTTATTATTTCTCTCACATTATTGGAATAATTACCATATTTTAAAATACATGCCTTTCCATATTCACCTTCCATGTTAGTTTTCATAATGTTCGGAGGCAATGTCTTAGGGTCATTGTTTAAACCTATACCTAATAAAGGAGGATATTTCTTACCCCATTGCTGTGTGACATACTGGATGACATCCTTAATCATTCGCTGTGGGTATCCTTTGTTTGCAAACAACTGCCCTATGAATTCTAATTCTTTCACCATATTTTCTTTTTGGGACGTCATACGGGCAGCCCTAATGCACTGTCCCTTGATGATACTACGTTTTTGAAAGTAGGGATGTGCACTCTCGAAATGTAAATATCCATTACTAAAAGTAGTCTTCCTATAAATCTTAGATTGGAAGGTACTACCATCATTATAGATATACGTATCAAGATAGTTTATTCCCACCCGATTGTATTGGTAGGTGAAACTTAAAAAATTGGTGGTCTGATTGATATAATGAATAAAGTTCTTTAAATCATCTTCTCCTCCCCTCCATAAGATGAACAAATCGTCCAGGTATCTGACATAACATGAAAGATGTTCCTTCCATACGGAGTGGAGAACAAATTCTTCCTCCCAGTCTAATAACACAAGGTTAGCATAAATGGGGGCACAAGCAGCCCCCATAGCTACCCCTGAAACCTGTCTGTAGTACTCACCTTCAAAGTATATGAAGTTGTTATCGAGTACAATGTCCAAAAACTCGGAAAGGAGAATAATATCATCGTTGCTAAGTCCACTGAATTTATGTAGACTATTAACAAATCTATCCATACCTTCTTCCTTGGGGATACAAGAGAAAAGATCCTTTATGTCAATGGTGACAAAAAGCATATCAGGACACCATAGTTCTTGTTTGAATATACCCAAAAATTCCCAGGAGTCCTTCATAATATGTTGTATATGATCATAGATATGTTTAAGTCTATGATCAATAACCCTTACAAAAGGAAAAGCCTTACTGTGACTCCCTGAGATGATGGATCTGAAGGGTGGGTCTGAGATATCTTTATGGATCTTGGGGATACCTGTGATAGTAGCTAGGATAGGGAATTCGACTCGGAGAAAATTATAGAGATCCTCATCGATTCTTCCATCAAGTAAAAATTCTTCAAGATACAAGTCGAGCCTGTGATGTGCTATATTTACCTGATTGATGGAAGAGGCTTCATATTGTACTGAGTTGTTAAGTAGTTGAAAAATCTTGGAATTATACTTTTCCTGATCATATAGTACTATACCACCCCCTTTGTTTGCCGACATTATCCTAATATTCTGGTCACATAAACTACTAATAATAGAGTATATTTCACTTTTAGTAGTATTATTGTGATTCATTTGACACCTCTGTTTTTTATACAGGTCATAAATCTGTTGATTAACAACTTTCTCAAATGACACAAGGGTTTGGTGCATAGGGGGGGTAAAAGTACTTTTCTTTCTCAGCTCTTGAAGTGAAGGAGTTTGTCGTGGGTTGTCTTTGAAAAAGACACCCAGATTCAGCTTCCTAAGAAAAAGCTTAATTTCAACTAATGTATCTGTCAAGTCAAGGTATCTATCGGGAATAAATTTCATGCCCTTGGTGAAGATGTTGAATAATTCTGCTTTAATTACATAAGAACTGTAATTGTAAATTCTAACATCCCCTTGGGCATGAATAATGTTATCGATGTAATCACTGTTATTAACAGATAGATCTTCTGCCATAGCGACTTCACTTGTAAACAAATGAGAATCACTTGAGTGGATCGAGCCATATATAACTGTGGAATGTTCTATATAACTATCCTTTGCTAATATCTGGGTCTGTATCTCTGGTTCTGTGACCACTTGTTCTGCCCTACAGAATGCCATTTGTGCTCTTCCCTCCCTTCTAAAAAATAGAGAACTCAGCACAGCTCCTCATGGTGTCCAGCAGAGTTCCTAGAGCAGCAGAGACCAGAAAAGACAAACTTTCCAGATTCTAAGTATTTTTTTCTGCATTTTTGACTTTTTAAGCCTTTCGATTGCTATTTCTGCCTGTTTTATTCTGCTATTACCTATTTTTACTATTTTTAATACCTTGAATTGTTTATTGCACTTGCTTGTTTAAGTTTTGCTTAAAAGTTAAACAACAGGCTAATACACTCAAGTGTACTAGCTTTTGATAGCATTTAGTCGAAAAACACAGCATTTATTGTATTTTCTGCCTTTCTGAAAAAACTTGAAAAAAACAAAAAAAATACTCTTGTTTTCCATACTTTTCTAATAGTTTGCTCCAGTGATCAGATTTTGCTGATCCCTGGGCTTTGTCTTGGTTCCTGTTTTCTCCATTTTCCTTGTTTGGTCAAGGGGTAGTTTCTTTACTCACTAGTGGGAGTAGGGAGTACTGAGCTGCCTGTTTGTCCTCAGAGGAGTGGTTTAAGGCAGTAACTTGTAGTTTATTGGCCATTTTGGGTCATTTCCTGTCTTTTCCAGCCCCTGCTATAAAGCACGCTTTGGCGGGCTTTTCTTTCTATAGAGAACTCAGCACAGCTCCTCGTGGTGTCCAGCAGAGTTCCTAGAGCAGCAGAGACCAGAAAAGACAAACTTTCCAGATTCTAAGTATTTTTTCTGCATTTTCGACTTTTTAAGCCTTTCGATTGCTATTTCTGCCTGTTTTATTCTGCTATTACCTATTTTTACTGTTTTAATAGCTTGAATTGTTTATTGCACTTGCTTGTTTAAGTTTTGCTTAAAAGTTAAACAACAGGCTAATACACTCAAGTGTACTAGCTTTTGATAGCATTTAGTCGAAAAACACAGCATTTATTGTATTTTCTGCCTTTCTGAAAAAAAACAAAAAAAAAAATACTCTTGTTTTCCATACTTTTCTAATAGTTTGTTCCAGTGATCAGATTTTGCTGATCCCTGGGCTTTGTCTTGGTTCCTGTTTTCTCCATTTTCCTTGTTTGGTCAAGGGGTAGTTTCTTTACTCACTAGTGGGAGTAGGGAGTACTGAGCTGCCTGTTTGTCCTCAGAGGAGTGGTTTAAGGCAGTAACTTGTAGTTTATTGGCCATTTGGGTCATTTCCTGTCTTTTCCAGCCCCTGCTATAAAGCACGCTTTGGCGGCTTTTCTGGCTATAGAGAACTCAGCACAGCTCCTCGTGGTGTCCAGCAGAGTTCCTAGAGCAGCAGAGACCAGAAAAGACAAACTTTCCAGATTCTAAGTATTATTATCTGCATTTTCACTTTTTTAAGACTTTCGATTGCTATTTCTGCCTGTTTTATTCTGCTATTATCTGTTTTTACTGTTTTTAATAGCTTGAATTGTTTATTGCACTTGCTTGTTTAAGTTTAGCTTAAAAGTTAAACAACAGGCTAATACACTCAAGTGTACTAGCTTTTGATAGCATTTAGTCGAAAAACACAGCATTTATTGTATTTTCTGCCTTTCTGAAGAAAACTTGACAAAAACAAAAAAAATACTCTTGTTTTCCATACTTTTCTAATAGTTTGCTCCAGTGATCAGATTTTGCTGATCCCTGGGCTTTGTCTTGGTTCCTGTTTTCTCCATTTTCCTTGTTTGGTCAAGGGGTAGTTTCTTTACTCACTAGTGGGAGTAGGGAGTACTGAGCTGCCTGTTTGTCCTCAGAGGAGTGGTTTAAGGCAGTAACTTGTAGTTTATTGGCCATTTTGGGTCATTTCCTGTCTTTTCCAGCCCCCTGCTATAAAGCACGCTTTGGCGGGCTTTTCTGGCTATAGAGAACTCAGCACAGCTCCTCGTGGTGTCCAGCAGAGTTCCTAGAGCAGCAGAGACCAGAAAAGACAAACTTTCCAGATTCTAAGTATTTTTTCTGCATTTTCGACTTTTTAAGCCTTTCGATTGCTATTTCTGCCTGTTTTATTCTGCTATTACCTATTTTTACTGTTTTAATAGCTTGAATTGTTTATTGCACTTGCTTGTTTAAGTTTTGCTTAAAAGTTAAACAACAGGCTAATACACTCAAGTGTACTAGCTTTTGATAGCATTTAGTCGAAAAACACAGCATTTATTGTATTTTCTGCCTTTCTGAAAAAACTTGAAAAAACAAAAAATACTCTTGTTTTCCATACTTTTCTAATAGTTTGTTCCAGTGATCAGATTTTGCTGATCCCTGGGCTTTGTCTTAGTTCCTGTTTTCTCCATTTTCCTTGTTTGGTCAAGGGGTAGTTTCTTTACTCACTAGTGGGAGTAGGGAGTACTGAGCTGCCTGTTTGTCCTCAGAGGAGTGGTTTAAGGCAGTAACTTGTAGTTTATTGGCCATTTTGGGTCATTTCCTGTCTTTTCCAGCCCCCTGCTATAAAGCACGCTTTGGCGGGCTTTT
Organism: Protopterus annectens; assembly: GCF_019279795.1. Lineage (NCBI taxonomy): Eukaryota > Metazoa > Chordata > Ceratodontiformes > Protopteridae > Protopterus > Protopterus annectens. The sequence goes on from NC_056737.1 coordinate 80,329,229, forward strand.
CTGGCTATAGAGAACTCAGCACAGCTCCTCGTGGTGTCCAGCAGAGTTCCTAGAGCAGCAGAGACCAGAAAAGACAAACTTTCCAGATTCTAAGTATTTTTTCTGCATTTTCGACTTTTTAAGCCTTTCGATTGCTATTTCTGCCTGTTTTATTCTGCTATTATCTATTTTTACTGTTTTTAATAGCTTGAATTGTTTATTGCACTTGCTTGTTTAAGTTTAGCTTAAAAGTTAAACAACAGGCTAATACACTCAAGTGTACTAGCTTTTGATAGCATTTAGTCGAAAAACACAGCATTTATTGTATTTTCTGCCTTTCTGAAAAATACTTGAAAAAACAAAAAATACTCTTGTTTTCCATACTTTTCTAATAGTTTGCTCCAGTGATCAGATTTTGCTGATCCCTGGGCTTTGTCTTGGTTCCTGTTTTCTCCATTTTCCTTGTTTGGTCAAGGGGTAGTTTCTTTACTCACTAGTGGGAGTAGGGAGTACTGAGCTGCCTGTTTGTCCTCAGAGGAGTGGTTTAAGGCAGTAACTTGTAGTTTATTGGCCATTTTGGGTCATTTCCTGTCTTTTTCAGCCCCCTGCTATAAAGCACGCTTTAGCGTGATTTAGCGCGGAGTTGCCACTGTTGCACACTAGGGCAGCGCCGGTTAAGCAGGTTTAAACTATTCGGGCTACCTAAAGTCCACTCTTCAAATTTTCCCTTAAAACTACCTTCCTCGAACTATACTACTGATCAAATCAGCGTATCCTATAACTAAAAAGATCATCTCTACTTGACTCCAAGTAGACCATTCTCTATCTGTTAAACCTAGCACTTGCTCCTACAGTACTTATTACCTTGATACGGCACTCTTGTCATAGATAGTACCCCAAAAAGGCAACCCCCCATTTCTCGGTCACCCACGTCCCCCGGATTCTTTTCTAAAGTTTTTTTGTCTATCCTTCTAGCATGTCGAGGGATCAGTTGCTAGTGTCCTCTCCTGCTCAGCTAGTGAACCTGGGAATATTGAGGCAATGCTACAATTGCCTCATGTACACAGACAACCCTCTCCTCCTCCCACAAAACACAAATACATGCGAGAGATGCAACTATACGGCCAAACTGGAGGCTGAGCTCTCTCAACATAGGACTGGCAAGACCAGTCAGGAGGAGAAGGTTACCACACACACTATAGACCCAGTCTCACATAGTACCATTACAACCTCAAATCATACACATAAACACACAAAGACATACTCGGAGGCTCTGATCAAAAATCTACCAAAACAGCAGAGGCCACCAAAGCAGACACCCAAACAACCACCACCTCAGAACACAACACCTGCAACACATAGACCTCACAGTCAGAGTGTCAAACAGTCACAGCCCTTAAGGCCAAACACAATGCCAGACACACTAGTCATTGATGACTCCATAGTCAGGCACACTGACGTCCCGCTCACCAGACTGAGTAAGGAGAAGGTCACAGTAAGCTGCCTGTCGGGCGCTAGAATCCGCCACATAACGCAAGCACTCAGGTCTCTCAACAGCAGGTACAAATATGACTCAGTCATTGTCCACGCTGGTGTAAACGACCTGAGATGTACCTCCTTGGACTACATGAAAAGAGACATTGAGGAGCTCTCTGATTATGTAGCCCAGGCAGTTATGACCCTGACCTTGAGCAGTATCCTACCTTCACCAAGAATGATGCCACAATACAGAGATAAGATGATCAGCTTTAACAATTGGCTTAAACACTGGTGTCATTCAAAGGGGATCCAGTGTCTGTCTGCCTGGGATGACATGCTGGACAAGCCACGCTGCTTCCAAAGGGACGGCTTGCACCTGTCACCCTGGGATTCCGGATATTGGCAAAGGCTCTTGCCACCCCATAGTGCCTTTTTGGCAAGGCTCAAATTCTAAACCTACCACCCTAGAACACAAAAAAGGAAAAAACTAAGGATAATGCTACTCAATGCCAGAAGTCTAAATCTCAAAATGCACGACTCGAGGCCCTTCTCAGTATGGAGAACATCGATGTCTGTGCTGTGACAGAAACCTGGTTCAAGGCTCCTGAGAGCACCCCAGCGCTATCAGGTTTTACCTCATATCATGCGTTCCGGCCCCAAAATCCGGACAATACCAAGAAAGGAGGGGGTATCCATATTCATCAAGGACACCCACACCTCAAGACTGGTGGCAACGCACGATGCATCGGAGACCATCCAGGTGCAATTAACCATAGGCAAGACTGCTCTGCAAATTGTAGCATGTTACAGGCCACCCTCACAAACTCAGGAACCTCACATGGCCTTCCTGAAAACACTAGAGGGAATAAATGTATCACCAAACACCATCATACTAGGTGACTTCAATTACCCTAATATAGACTGGGAACACTACTCAAGCCCAAACACCCTAGCCCAAAAGTTCCTGGAATTCATAAACTCAAATGCCATGGAACAACTAGTCACCATCCCCACAAGAGGAGATAACATACTCGATCTCATCATCACGAACATGGGAGCACAATGTTCAACACCAGAAGTATACCCCTCACTGGTGAGATCAGATCACAAACTAATCTCGCTGGAGGTCCTCATCCCACCCCCACCTGAAATAAAAAAGACCACAGTAAAGAGCTTCTCAAAAGCCGACTTCACACTTCTAAAGACTAGTGTGGTCTCCTTTAAGGTCCCAGAGCTGGCGGAAAACAGTACTCAAGCCGCTGAATCACTTACAAATGCCTTCTACCAGCACCTGCAGGACTGCATGGATAAGGCAATCCCAAGCAAAACAAAGACTCTTTGTACCAAAGGCAAGCGTCCAGTCTGGTGGACCCCAGCCATAAACAAACTCTACAACAAAAGGAGGAAGCTACTACAAGATAGAGCAAAATCCTTAAAAGGTAAGACACCCTTGATCACTATAAGTAAAAAACTAAGAGCTCTCATAAAATCATCCAAAGCAAATTTCGAGAGAAAAATAGCTAAAGACTCAAAAGACAATCATAAGGCCTTCTTTAGCTATGTTAGAAACCTGGGAGGAAACTCCCAGATATGCTCAGAACTAGTTCAAAATGATGTGAGGATTACTGATCCTACAGACATTGCCAACATACTGTCTGACAGGTTCAGTGCAAACTCCCCCCCCTCCCCCCCAAAAGGAGAGATATCTATACCAAACGATTGCAGCCCCCAAACATCTCCAACGCCCAAGTGAGAACTGCTCTCTCCAAACCAAAAACACAGCATCCATGGGACCTGATGGTGTCCCGGCTGTGTGCTCCACGAACTCAATGAGGAATTAAACCCACAGCTAGGACAGCTGTTTAATCAAAGTCTTACCTCTGGATACGTATCCAGGGAGTGGCGCACTGCAACTGTGGTCCCACTTCACAAAGGTCGTACCTCCACCGACCCTGGAAATTACCGCCCATTAGCTTGACAAGCCTTATCTGCAAAGCCATGGAGAGGATCATAATGGACCTCATAAATAAAGACATAGGGAATTTGCAGACTTTGGATCCAACCCAGTTTGGCTTTGTCAAAGGCAGATCATGCCTTTTAAACTTGGTTGACTTTTTGAAACAGTCACCAAAGCCATTGATGAGGGAAAGGCAGTCCATACAGCCTACCTCGATCTGGCTAAGGCCTTCGATACAATACCCCACTCGGGTATCATTGAAAAACTCATCAGCTTAAATGTTAACCCATACATCACAAGATGGGTTGCAAACTGGCTGAGTGACAGAACCCACAGGGTCAGAGTTGCTGGCGCCATGTCAAACTCAAAGCCTGTCACAAGTGGTGTCCCACAGGGCTCAGTCCTGGGCCCACTCTTGTTTGGCATCTACTTTTCCCCAGTACAAGCAAACACAGAAGGGTTATGGCTGACAAAGTTTGCAGATGACTGCAAACTAGGCGCCATAGTAGAAAACACATCTGACACAGATATCCTTCAGAAGGGTCTCACAGAAACGGATAACTGGTGCCAGAGCCACGGCCTAAAGTTAAATGCCAAAAAATGCATAGTCATACCCTTCGGGAAAAACAAGGTTACCCCTAGCTACCAAGTAGGTGGCAATCCACTGAGCACAGAAGAAGTTATCAGGGACCTGGGGACCCAGGTTGATAGTAGTCTGTCATTCGACACCCATGTAGCTAAAGTAGTTAGGAAGACCTTCTACATTGCCCACCTTATCATGAAGGGATTCTCATCTAGATCAAGGGAGGTCATAGTCTCCCTTTACTCATCACTCATCAGACCAATGATTGAGTACAATGCCCCATTCGGAATGTATCTGACCCGACACTTGCAGCAGCTGGAGAGGCCACAAAGTTCCTCACCAAAAGGATAAAGGGTCTCAAAAATCTGTCCTATGCTGCCCGACTGAAAGAACTCCAGCTCTATTCAGTCGCCACGCTTGCTCAGAGGTGACCTTTGCCTAACATACAAGGCCATGTCAAACATAGATTTGATGAATATGCTTCACCTCAAAAATCTAGATCCATCAGAGCCACAAGGGCGGAGACTTAAACCTCGACACGGCTATTAATAGGGCGTGCTGGAGGGATAGATTCATCACCCAAAGACTCCTATGCTGTGGAACAAAATCCCGGTACATGTGAGGCAGAGCACCTCGCTGGCCTTGTTCAAGAGAAATCTTGACCAATGGATGGGAGATCGCAGGTATACCCCAGGGATTACCTCAGTGTCACTGCTCGACAGAGGCACAGCAAAATAATGGGTATAGTTCCCCATACTTAAGGGGTGGCGTAAGCCACAAAACGATGGGCTAGGCTTGCAAATGCCCTCGGGCAGATAGCCTAGTATGAACCTATGAACCTAAAATCATTTTGATAAAAATCTTGTTGTAATGTATCACGCTGGCGTGATGGAACTGTATCCCTAGCTGCTTCCTTAGTTCTATTAAGCGTCCACCTATATGCAGATCCACTCTCATACTGATGTAAATCTCTTAAAAATTTTTTGCTCTTTCTATTGAAGATTTTTTTACAATTTATTCTCTGCATAGTCAAACTGTTTAGCATGTAATTTTTCCCATTGAGGGAACATAAAGTCAGAATTAATAGATTTATTCAGATTTTCAGCTTCATGTATCAAACCACCAAGTTTACTATCATTGCATGATTCTATAAATTCCATAAATTGTTTTCCAAAGCTATTTTGTTGCAAGTCCTTATATTCTCATCATTAAGATCAACCCCTATCGGTTGTTTAAAGAATCTAAGGCCCATGGGTACGATATCGCTATCTATACATTTTCGCAGATATGAATTATCAACTTGCAAAGTCTTAATTCTATTAAGCTTATTGCCAAAACTGTAAATCTTTTCTTTCAGCGTATAATTTTGTCCTTCGTCATGTCTGTGTTTATCGTTAACTCTTCTAGACATATTGAAATCAAAAGAACATTTGATAAAATTGTCAAGATTAACTTTGTCGTCGCAAACATCCCTCCCCAGCGAGGGTATGTTAGTATGCACAGTACCTTCATGTAAATTGTTAGATGGATTGTTCCGACAATCAGTATTATCATATGTCCTAGTTGGAATTGTTCGTTTCGGTTTCGCTCCAGAAATTAGATAAACATCTTCTTGATTGTCTCCCGACACAGTAGAAAAATTAAGTATCCTTGTTTGGCTTGCAGCCCCTCCGTTATCATCATTTCTCAATGTTTGCCTCAATGGAAATGTGGACACAGGAGTTCTCTGTCCATTGGGTATATCGTCAAGGCTGTCGTTGCCCAATGACGTACGTGGTGAACGTGTGATGGAAAAAGTAGGTTGCTGTACATTCAAAATTTTACTTCCAGAAGATGAGAAATCTCACCCTTAAGTATCGCCATCTCTGAATGAATTTTATCAAGTTCATCTCTTGAGACGGCGTTGGGATTAAAGTTGATAGACACATCCTGCGAAGAATCCATGGCCACAACAACAATAGGATAAGTAATTAGTCCCTGGAATCCGACAGTAACACAAGACCAAAACCAATTCCAAGACAAATTACCAAGGATGATACCAGGATCCAAGCAGTAGTAAATTTTCTTTAATTAAAACCACTTTTCTTAATTAAGATAATTATGTCATAATGTCATGTCGTATATCTCTCAGTAGGTATGTACTTGGTCTATTAATACTGCGAGTATCATTTATTTGGTTACAGGACTACTGTCCTGTTAGGGACAGCTCATAATATTCTTTTTAAATAAGTTTTATGTTTCTTTACATGTTTTTTTAATATATTGAGATTACAGTTTGAGACAATATTGTTTGGTATTTTTTGTCAGTATTTGTGTGTAATGTAGAACTTTTGTATTAATTGAGTATTAATTGAATATTTCTGTGCAATTGTACTTTATAATACTTGTGCTAGTAACTTTTAAGTCCTATACCGTTTAGATAATTGATTGATTAATTATCTTAATTAAGAAAAGAGCGGGCTTTTTATGTGTATAAATTGTTCAGGAGCTTTTTATTCTTTGTTCTGAAGAAGTCTTTGTACCTAGATGAAAGTGCTTAACGTTTCACTTTTACTGTGGTTTTAATTAAAGAAAATTTACTACTGCTTGGATCCTGGTATCGTCCTTGGTAATTTGTCTTGGAATTGGTTTTGGTCTTGTGTTACTGTCGGATTCCAGGGACTAACTACTTATCCTATTGTTTTCTGATAGCAGTGCACATCCCAGGGAAATCCAAAGTGATAGTGGACAGACTCAGCAGAGCGATTCTGATGCCTCACGAGTGTCCCTGAAACAGGAAGCAGAAAAAAATTTCTGGAAATGGCACCAGCCTTGGTTCAACCTTTTTGCGACATCCATGAATGCCAAATTCAGCAGATATTTTGCCCTCATCTCCCCTCCGGGTGAGTCACCAAGAGATGCACTTGTACACAGTTGGCACCTGGGCCTCCTCTACATCTTCCCTCCTTTTCCACTAATTCCCAAAGTCCTTCAGAAAGCCAGTTGTTTGAGAAGGGACTTGATAATCATAGCTCCATACTGGCCTTGCCAAATCTGGTTCCCCTTCTTGTGGCTTCATCTTTGGGAGGAGCCATGGATTCTGGATCTGGTTTTAGAACTAACTGATGGTGTTGCTGCTCCAATTCCAACAATATTCAGGTTTCCAACTCTCTCCTCTCAAGTTAAACACATTCTAATTTCTTCTCATAAAGCTTCAACGAGGAAGATTAAAAAAGCAAATGAAAAAGATTCTGTTTATGGGCTACCTATAACCATATCGATCCCTTTTCTGCTCCTATTAGTTTCATTCTGGAATTCCTAGCAAAACTTTTCAACAAGGGTGCCACTGCAGCTACTATTAGGGTTCAGCTAGCAGCGATCTCGAACTTTTGTTTGTGAGACTCTGGCTGTAATATATCTCATAAGCTATGCAAGGCCTTTCTCAAGGGTACTATGTTATTAAGACTGCCTATTGGAGACCCTCCAGTGCCATGGGACCTAAATTTCATTTTTTCTCGTATAGTTTTTCCTCCCTTCAAGCCAGCATCATCTTGCGTATTAAAGTTATTGACTTGGAAAACCATTTTCTTGGTAGCAGTCACCTTTGCCAGAAGGGTGTCAGAACTGCAAGCGTTATCCATAAAGGCCCATATTTGCTTTTCCATAGAGACAGGGTGTCTTTGGGAACAAACCCCTCCTTTTTTTACCTAAGGTGGTTTCAGAGACAAATTTGAATCTTAAGTATTGAGGTACCAGTTTTCTTCCCAAATTATGAAAACAAAGCAGAGTACATGTTACAGCAAGTGGATGTACACGGTTACGTTTTTGCCTACATAGAACTGCAGAATTCCAAAAATCTGATCAGTTATTGGTTTCTTTTTCAGATTCAAAGAAAGGTTCCTCTGTCTTTAAATTTACACTTTAAGTGGTTATCCTTTTATTTACAAGTCTCAAAATAAAGAACTTCCAAAAAAAGTTAAGGCCCATTCTACAAGAGCCATTGCTGCTTCTTCTGCCTTTCTCACTAAGGTACCAAATGACACTATTTGTGCTGCAGCAAAATGGGCTAAACCATATACTTTTATCACTCATTACAAAGTTGATTTGGCCTCCAGGAATAGAGTCTCTTTTGGATCCATGGTACTGAGGAATATTGTCCCATGAGCCACCCAAGAATCATTGTGCTAGGGACGCTGTCCCAACCTAGTAAGAATGAAGGGGAGATAGGACAACCTCACATAAAGAAGTTATGTACTCACCATAATGATCCATGTGTGTTGTCCATCTTTGCCTTCATTCATTTCTATCACTCTTATAAGAGCGGGTCTAACCAAATTGGATCCCCTTGACCTCTGCCCTTCTTCATCGGCCTCTGAATCCTTCCTTAGAATTAGGCATACCTTTATAAACTTAGGGCATACAAGATCTGGAGACAGTTCTGGTGCATGCTGAGATAGGGAGTTAGCCACAAGCTAGCAGAGGACCCCGAGCTCGAAAATAAAAGCTGAGATGGATCCGAGGATCAGATCCGAACCCAACTTAGTAAGAATGAAGGTGAAGATGAACAACACACATCGAACGTTATGATGAGTGCACAACTTTTTACTTTTGCCTAGAAGCAAAAATAAATTTTGATCAGTGTGTGATTAGTGCATTGCTCCCCAAATAACTCAGTCCTTTTAAAATGGTAGTTTGTATGGAATTACTTATGTGAATTCTGAGAAGGCACATAAACAATTTTTAAGGGGGGGGGGGGTTGGCTTTCAAAAAGTACAACCAAGTGAGAGAAAAAAAAAAAAAGAGGGAAGTTAACTTAGTGAAGACTGTCCTTCTAGGCACTCACAATGTCACACTTAATAAATTTACAATCAGGGTCCAACATTCAGAAGATTTTTGTCCCAGCAGTCCATAGACAAAGCTAAGTTAAAAGATCAGAAAATCCACAACCAAAAAAGTTGTCCCCCCACGAAACAACTGCCTAACCAGACAACAAAAAAAATTAAAATGTCCTTGCACTAATGTACGTAGCACTGTCCACCTGTACATCATCAATATGCACCTTACTGTCCCTTGGAAGATCACCTCTGCTTCGTGTATAGCTTTGTGACTTGGTTGGGAAGCATGGTGCTATGTTTGTTGTTCCTAGTGCCAGAAGTATTCGCCTCGATTTCTAGAGTACAAAGATGACAGTCCTTTTGCTTCAGTACTATTTCTGATAAAGAACTTCCAAAAAAAAGTTAAGGCCCATTCTACAAGAGCCATTGCTGCTTCTTCAGCCTTTCTGGCTAAGGTACCAAATTACACTATTTGTGCTGCAAAGTTTCTGCTAAAGTACTTTGAAGATTTGAACATCAGGTCCATTGTATTGTACCGAAAAGATTATGTTAAGAAAGAAATCCTAAAGTAACAGTTAATAGGGTCGGGTAAGCTTCCAGTGTTTATTTTTTAGGTTTTTTGGCTCCCTGCAGCTTATTTACTGTCACCAACTCTTGTCATCATTCACCAGGTCTTCCTAGCCATACTTAGCCTTTGAGGGCTGCCTGACCCTCTGACCCACACCCGGGCTGAATGACAAGAGAGGGGACTCTGGTGCAGTGTCATCCTGCAGCTGAATATATATATTTTTTGTAATGCTCTAATTTTTCTCTCATTGGCTTAATTGTCTATTCACTAGCTGTCACTTATCCAGATGTCTGCCCAGTTCTTGCCCTCCAGTCAACAGCACCTGATTTTAATTTTTCCTCTGTTTGTTTATCTTATTGCTACTTTGTGGACTTAAGTATATCTGAGATTCCTGTCTGCAATCTGTATTTCTGAAGGCCATTGGTTTTGTCCATTTTTTGCTAGTGTTCTAGACTCATTATCCTCCAAAGGAGTTTCTACACTCCTTGAGCTCCTAATTCCAAATTCAGTTTTTCTGCAATACTATAGTCTCCTCTTACTACACTCTGGCTTCTCCCTAACTCTCAATGCCTCAAGTGCTTCATAGTTAGGAGGCCTCTTAAATATTCCCTATTCCTATGGATAAACAAGACTTCAAGAGGTACTCTACCACCATTTTGATAGTATGGCGGCAGTTTCAAACCCAGCATTTCTCTCTGGAGACATAGTTGACCATAATTGTCAAATAAAATCTCAGGATGCCAAATAGCCTGGAAAATTACTTATCAGGGCCACTGATCTCTCTATTCAACAATAGCCTCCCCAAAGGCTTTGTACCATGTGACTGGAAGACTGCAGTGGTTATCCCTATGCACTAGGGCTGTCCCATGAACAGATCCTGTGAACTACTGAGCCATTAGTCTGTTGAGTCTGTTATGCAAAGCCATGGAAAGAATTATCATGGAAGCGATCTATAATGACATAGGAAACCTTCAAACAGTGGAAGCAACCCAGTTTGGTTTTGTCAAAGGCAGGTCATGCCTACTGAACCTGGTAAACGTCTTTGAGAAGGTCACCAAGGCAGTGGATGAGGGCAAAACTGTGCATACTACCTACCTTGGCCAACCTAAGGCATTTGATGCACTACCTCACTTGGGCATTGTCAACACTTATGGAATTGGGCATAAATTCTTATGTAACTCTGTGGATAGTCAGCTGGCTCACAGACAGGACCAAGAAAGCTAAGACTGGAGAGACCACCTGTACAAAGAAGCCAGTCATCAATGAAGTCCCCCAGGGTTCTGTGCTGGGTCTGCTCCTGTTTGGCATCTCTTTTTTTAGAAGTCAAGACCAACGTCAAAGGCCTCTGGCTTACCAAGTTTGCAAATGATTGCAAGCTAGGAGCAATCATAGAAACCCCCCAAGATGCTACCATCATACAGGAAGGTCTAACACAGACAGATGACTGCTGCTAAAGCCATGACTTAAGTCTAATGCCAAGAAATGCATAATAGTACCTTTTGGGAAGTCTGCCATTAAGGGAAGCTACCTCATTGATAAAAACACCCCTAAAAGTAGACACAGTAGACAGGGATTTGGGACTTGTGTAGATAGTAACATGGCTTTCCACCTCCATGTGTCTAAGGTTGTAAGAAAATAATTTTGTGTCATTCAGCTTATAAGTAAGGGCATGACATCCAGCTTATAAGTAAGGGGATGACATCAAGATCGAGGGAGGTCCACTGTACTTGGCCCTCATCAGACCCATCATTGCATACAATGCCTTGTTCGGAATGTTCCTAACCAAGCACATGCAACAACTGGAACATCCACAAAGGTTCCTCACATGAAGAATACAGGGAGTAAACACAATGTCGTCACATCAAAGCCCTAGGTCTCTATACTCAGACTGCTGAGAGGTGATTTTATGCCTGGCATACAGGACAGCCTTGGATCCCGCTTTGATGGACCTTTTTGCATATCCACAAAGTGAACAGCACCAGAACTACTAGATCCAAGAATTTCAACTTTGTTTCTGATTTAAAAATGTTGGAGGAATGGGTATGTTTCTCAAAGAACCCCTTTTCCCTGTAATAGGCTTCCCATCCATGTGAAGCAGAGCCCTTCCCTAACCCTATTTGAGCAAAACCTGGGCCAGTGAATTAGAAATCGGAAATTCACCCCTCATCTGACACCTGTGTCTCTGGATAGAGGCTGACATTAAATCATACCCTAACATACAGTCCTTAAAATAACTCTTGGGAGTTGTACTCAGCCCTCATTAGGCCATCATTGAATATAATGCCCCCTTTGACTTGTATCTGTCCAGACACATACAACAACTTGTATGTCCACAGAGATACTGTACCAAAAGGACACAAGGCCTGAACAACGTGTCCTACATGGACCAACTTGAAGCCTTGTCACTGTATTCTGTGTCCTACAGACTTCTAAGCATTGACATGTGTCAGGCATGCAAGGCATCCTTTGACTTAAAACTGATGGATTTATTAACATCAGGAAGTCAAATGGCATCAAAAATACTCTGTCTAGGGATCTGTACCTCTTCTGCAACATCAAGAGAATGGTTTGGAGGGACAGGTATACCTCTGCTGTGGAACAGACTCTCCAGCCACATAAAACAAAGTTCATCCCAGTCCATTTTCAAGTGCAACTTGGATCTGTGGATTGGAAACAGAATATTTACCCAAGGACGGCGCACTGTACTATTAATAGAGAGAGGCAGCTCCTAAATGCTTTATTCTATGCATGGGTCCCTCAAATTATCTATGGTATGATCAGAGTTATTCTTATTATGGTTAATATATAATTATCTACTATGGGATGGGTAAGGCCAATCTATAACCAAATGAGGTAGGTTATTTTGAGCACAAAAAGGGAAATTGGCTAGGCTTAAAATGGCCTGCAAAGGCAGCTAGCCTAGTACTTACCTGTGAACCTATGATATGTTTGGGTTACATGGCTAGGTTTATAAAGGCCACAGTGGTCATGTTCATATTATACACATATGAACCTATGAATCTATTAAAAATTGTTGCTTTTTTAATTGGTCCTTATGCTGCTAGATTGAAGTCTCTCTTCTCAGGTAGTTAAAATCTCTTCATCGGTCCTTTTGCACAAGGAAAAACGAGCTACCATAGTTCAGTACTAGTATATTATTTGTATAAATTGTGATGATATACTAATACTGAATACTGGGAAGGTAATTAACAAATGGGGTAAAATAAGATGGGGCTCAGGACTTCAGCTTGTATTTGAAAGGTCATGTCTCTCATGTAGTGCTAAAATCACCACACCGTCCTAGTCCCAAAGTTTGTGATGTTTAGGGCATTAATTAACAGTTGGTTATCAGCAGATATGTGATGACATTTAAAATCATTAGAGAGCTCTGCATGATTCCTTTTCCATATTTGAAAAATATTGTTTCTGTTAACAGTTTAAGTTGTTGGATCTTCCCTTATTTTTTAAGGGTGTTGAATTACTTTTTGCAAATTTTACATTTTAATTAAAATGGTAGACAGAAATACGAAAAATGATGCAGACAGACTTCCTGAAAGGTCTGATGCATACTTTCAGGGCACAGATAACCATGGCTGTTATGATGGGCATTGTGTTGGTTTGCATGAAATAATGCCACAGGTGAGACTACCAACATATTACAAAGGACATTGTGTTGGTCTGCATGAAACATAATGCCACAGGTGAGACTACCAACACTGCAAGAGTTGGCATAACTATTCTTGTTGCACCTCACAGCTGATGTTTGCAAAGGCACCCTTCTTAGACTCCCTTTTTTAAGGGGTTTCTGTTGTTTGTTCCCCAACCTGATGATCATTTTAAAGGTATATGAGTGAGAAAGAACAGGAAGGCACTTAAGGCTGCAGAGGTTAAGCTTGGTCGTGTTTGACTGCCCTTTTCTAAAATGTACAGGAGCCAGCAGAAGCTTTGGTTAGGCCACATCCATTAGTATGAGGCAGAGGGAATCTAGCAACATTCCCCAGCTTAACTACAGCTTGGTCACTGGCTAAGAGGTCATGGGACTTGGTGTTTTTAGTGTGGCTGTGGCCAGTTCCCTTTTAGGAGATGGCTGGAGGGAGATTGTCCCTCCATGTATAATCATGGTTCACACTAATCCGAGATGCATGGACAAGGGAGATCTTAACAAGAGGGTATTGCTTATCCTCTTCATCCCCACCCATTGACCCCTTCATTATCTTTGCCAGGTGACCTGCCCCTCCTAAAAGTGTATTTTAAGGAAAGCAATACGAAGGCTTCTGAAGAAGAGAGAAAACCATCCAAGGGGGTTCTGTAATACCATCAAGGACTCCATTAGTCCATATTTATTTTTTGTTAAAAAAAAAAAAGAGAGAGAGAATTTGTTTTAGGCCACTCTTAGACTTGGGCAGCCTAAACATGTTTTTGTCCCAAGTGAATTGTTTTGTATGGTCAGCCTTCATATAGCACTCTTTTTCAAGCTAAAAGGAAATTGGATGTACAGTTTGTCTGATCAAGATGCATGCTTGCACATAAAGATAGGAAAACCTGGACAGTTCCTGTTCTGAATAGGAGCCAGTCACTGCCAGTTCTAGTCTCTCCCCTTCAGACTCTCCTCCGCTTCAAAGTATTTATGAAGGGAGTGTAAGTGGTAGAAGCTTTTCTGAGGATGCAAGAAAACCAGTGTTCCCTTGCCTAGATGTAGGACTCGTGGTGGCTACAAGTGTCAATCTTGTCACAGGAGGAGTTGTTTCCTATACTTCACCACCTCTTTGGGGTTGTAGTGATCTTTTCAAAGTCTTAGCTTCTACTTATTCTTTTCAGGAGTTGACATACTAGATACCAGAACTTGTTGACAATTTTGCTTCTAAGAAGATTGAAGACAGAGCCACTCCTCCATCTAGCAAGTTCCTTGTAGCTCTGGGATTCTTAGATGTGGTCAGTCATGTTGTTTCATGCCTTATATTGTATGAGAATTGCAGGTGTAGTATCTTCAAGAGAAGCATTATTTGACATAGTGCATGCTGCTTGTCTTGACTGTGCTGAGCCTTATGACAGTATTCCAGTTTTGGGGGGTTATTGACAGATTAAAAGCATTAAATGTAAATCTAAATGTAATTTACTGGATAATAAAATACTGGTTAAGCAGCAGAGCATAGCAAGTTAGAAGTTTGTGTTACCTGTGATGTTCATCATTAGGGTAAATTCTGCAGTAGCCTTAGCTGTGGGAATTATATTTTGCTAAAGATTTAATAGCTGGCCAGCTCAAAAGATTCAGGGCACCTTCCACATTGCCAAACCATTAGTCAACTTGAGCTGAGCTGGCTAAAAAGACAATTTTGAATGCCAAGCCCTTCAAAGCTTTCCTGCTGCCGAAGATTGCTCCTCTTTCTGGCTTTCATTGATCGATAATCGGCTAATGCTTCCCACTGATGGGCATATAAGTTCCCTTCTAGGGAGAAAAACATTCCAAGTGTACTTTTTTATGACAGAAACTGAACTTCTTCCTAGATTAAAATAAATATTTTTATGGAAAAAGTGTTTTAATTGACTGTCCATATGATTTTTATAACTTTTAAACAGGAGCGTTACTTTTGTGGAAAAAAATTAAAACTAAGTTAAAACTCTCTCTTTTTTCTATGGTAAAAATTAAGCTATTTTATTTTTGGGGGTGGGGTAAGTGCCTTTTTTCTTTGTGCTTTAGGAAAAAGGGTTACTTTTTTTACCACTTGTGTGGTTTACCAACTACTGCTGCCAGACTTTTCTGGGATTCGGGCATTTTTTTTTTTTTGCTTAACCTTGAATTAATGAAGCAGTTCATTGTTTCTTTCTTCCAGCCACAAAACAAAGAAAATTATTATCAAATGGCCTTTGCCACCACAGCAAGCTACTAAACTGCCTCAGCCACAGATAATTGACTCTGTTGTGACCATTTCTGCTTCCTCAGACCATTCATCTTATTCCTTGTCTCCTGCTGGTGTAGTGTCTGTAGCCACTGTGAACTGGGGTTAGACAGGTCCTCTGTAGCTTGCTGTGCCCTTGGCAGACCAGGGATAGCCACTCTTGTTGGTCCTAGGAGAGGGAGCAGGGAGTGCCACGCTGCCTAGCCTGAATACTGTACCTATCCTAGGATGATTTTTCCTTGGGAAAAATTGAGTCTGCTTCTTCAGAAGTGTATGTCAGAGTCAAAAAGTTGTACACATTTCTCCATCTGACTCGTTCACTTTGAACAGGAATGGTTTATTGATTTTGGCTTAGTGTTTAGCTCTGGCTCCTTCCAATATAACCAGCTAGTATTCATTTCCTATACGCAAGGTACTAGGTTTGATCCAGAGCTCTGACTAATGCATGTTGGGAGTTTGCATGTTCACCCTGTGTCTCTGTGGGTTTCCTCCCATTTCCGAAAAACATGCATGGTGTTTTCACCCAAAAATGGAGCTGTGGGCCGCAGCACAGGCCATCGATGGTGCACTGTAGGGGGAAGAGCTGTATCAGTCAACTGCTTCAGGCATCTATTGTCATGCGCAGTATCCTCAAGATAGGAAAACACATCACAGACTATGTGCGCCAAGGCATGACTAGCCACTCAAAGGTATAAAGATTTAGCGCTAGGTGATCCAGTCTTGACCTTTCCAGTTTAGATACTAAAAGAAAGTGATTATTAAATCTGATGTCCGTTTTATTTTTCCCGAACGAATGGGTTATGGATGCGATCCTTAGATCCAACTCGGCTGCATACTTCAGACTTTGGATCCAACTCTGGAGTTCCTCCCTCTATCCATAATACCCTAGTCCATTCTCAAAACCTCAGATCTCGTTTGCTGCCATCATGCTCAGACATAAGGTCCTTCTCTCGAGCATTTTGTCAAGTTTTTCTACATTTTTTTTTCGCAAGTCAAAGCTAACTTTTGGTCTTAAATTCCAAACTTCAACTATAAACCTCCCTCTTAGTTTCTAGTATCTTTTTCTGCATCAGAGTAGTTACTATATTTTCATACAGTGTATTCTTGTTGATACCATAGTTGATCACTTTCTTTTCTATACCCTTCTGCCCTTTCTACACATTGTTACAGGGTAATTTTTAATTACCTTTGCTGGTAATATCTTCTTCTCTCTAGAAATAGAGAGAGAGAAAAGTCTTATTCCTTTTTATTTTCTCTATTGTCTTTTGTCATGATGCTGCACTGCAAAAATGCACTTCTTGTGGGCACAAAATCCTTAACTCAGATGCCCACAAGGAATGTGTATATTGTCTTGGAGCAGCTCATCTAAACACCAACTACTCTATTTGTGCTGCTTTTAATACAAGGGTATTAGCTGATGCTGCAATCTTATATTGAAGGGTCTTTTTCCTCCTTCATTAACATCTTCTTCAGGGGTTCAACCCCCCAGTAAAACTTTGAAATCTCCTTCTGAGCATAGAAAGTGCTCTCCTTTGAAGTCCCGCAGGATTTCTTCATAACCTCCTCTGAAAATTTCAAAAATTATAGAATCTGACATTCACAGACCCAAAGGTAACCTACTCCCAGATTTAAAATCTTCGACTCCTAAAGCTTTGGATCCAGTCATTATTTCAGCAAGGCCCACAGCTCTAGTTTTAGATTCCAAGTCTTCAGATCTAAAACCTAATACATCATATACTCCAAGTGCTCATGCTTCAGAGTTCCTTTTTGAAACTGATCTCCCTTAGGCTCCATTCCCCCTTTATGCAAATTGACAAAAAGTATTCTAGGCTCCAGTCTACTACATCTTTCAGGTTCTCCAGAAGTCTTTCAGAAGTGGATGTGGATAGCATGATGTGAAAGTTCCTCAGAGCTCAGATCCAGATGGGGGTCATTGGATCCGTGAGTTCTCTGGCCACTTGTCATACAGTATAGCTCCTTCTCCAATCTGTCCTTCAGTTTTGGAGGCCAGGATCCAACAGCTCCAAGAGTTTCATAGTCGGATCCGAAGTTAATTACCTCCTCGACTCCGATCCCTGATCAGATCCGCTCCTATTCCTTTGGAACGGGTCCCGAAGTCAAATCATTGACTCCGTGTGGCTGGGATCTGCTCTAGTATTATTAGATGCATCCCTGCCCCTTGGAACCTCGGCAGTGGTCAGCATGGGTCTAGTTCCCTCCTCCTGGGATCTGCTCTAGTATTATTAGATGCATCCCTGCCCCTTGGAACCTCGACAGTGGTCAGCATGGGTCTAGTTCCCTCCTCCAAGTATAGATCCGGTTGGAGTCATGATCTACTTGTATTGGCTGCAGTGTGGATGCTCATGGCTTCTCCTGGTCTGTCTGCCTTCACAGCTGTGGAAAGGGCTTTTTCTCTTTCTAGAGCTTCAGTCTCTCATCCCTTGGATCCACCTTCTCCTCGCTCTTAATTTCTGAGCTTTGAGTTCAACAGGCCTATTCAATAAGGACAGCCAGTTCCACCTAGCTTCCAGTCAATCCCCACAGGGGAACTTCTGCTGTCTTCTGATACCTCCACTGAACATTCCCCCAAGGAGATCCATTGGAAGAGGTTGTGCCAGAGGAGGCATATAAATTCCCCACTGGAATATCTCACTGAAGATCTTGATTTCAAGGAAGAGGAAGGGTCCCCAGATTTCCACCTGAGGATGTTTCCTTTGGAGAAGTATTAGAGATCTTCACACAAAAAGGTTGTTAGTCTTCCCATAACCCATTTCCAAAGGAATGTATATATTTGGATGCTTTTGATTCTGGCCCATCTGTATGCTTTGGGTGATCCCCCTCCCCCTTGGATAAACTCATTGATCTAGTTTCTTGCCAGGCATGGAATGAGGCAGATTCCATTGAGCCTATACCACACTGACTTGACAAATTTATAGGTCTCCCTAAACATAAACTTCACTGGCGCAAAGGAATTCCAGTAGACACTATGGTGGTGGCGGTAGCCACTAAAAAGGAGCTAGCAGAACAGAAGCTCATCTGTCCTCCCACCTAACAGATAGTCTAGGGCACTGGACAAAATCAGAAAGCAAGTCTTTGCCTCCGCAGCATTCACCTTGAGGTCCTTTAACTATTTGGCACACTTTACAAGGCTGCAGAGAGGTCTGATCAAAGAACTGTCTTAACTCTCTTGAGTCCATATTGGCAGTGGATTTCAAAAGATCATCTTCTCAGCTGGCCACTCGTTTTATCAATTTCCAAAGCATCCATGAGATTGAGCTCTCATGGAGGTGAAGACAGCTCACAGGTGGTGGCCATTTCGGACATTGCAGTAAGGAGACATGCCTGGATGTGGATGTGTGACTGCGGAGCCTTTCAAGGCATCTTTCATCAATGCTTCCTGTGATGGAATACCATTGTTTGTTCTGTCTGTAAAAGAAATACTTACCCACAGTGAACAAGAAGGAAAGACCCTGTCTGCTGTAGGAATAAAGTTTTTTTTACCCCTCAATGAATGTTCTCTAGAAATCAGAGAGGTGGTAAGAAAATCTGGTTTTGCAAATCTCTGGGATGTTTCCAAGATCCATGCAGAGACAACTCCTTCAGAGGCAGAGGATGCACTTCTAATGGTAGACATACGAGAGGAGACCTGCAAAATCAAGGTTTCCATGATTCATTTCTATAGCCCCTATCAGCACTACTGAAGTGCTGCCTGACTGCCCACCTCTGGAGGCAGTCGTGGATGATTGTCCTTGCACCCAGGCACCTGGGATACTATAACAAAGATAACCAGAGTGCTAACAATACTATCCAGAGTTTAATTCATACTATCTTCCCAACTCCCAATTTACAAAATAAAGACGCTTCCCAATTTCCACCCAGTCAAAGGAAGGCAGCAGCACAAGAAATTCAAAAGATGACTGACCACAGCCCTGAGGGTGTTCACCAAATTTTGGCAGTGGTGCCAACTCCCTTGAGACCTAGCCTACTGGCTCCTCATCACCCCATCTATGCACCTCCTTCAAATATCCAGGGACCATTTACCCCAGATTTGTCAATTATTGTAAATAACAGTCAATTATGCCATGTCTTATCTGACACCAATACAGAGCCTGGACTTTAATGTCAGGCATCTGAACATGACTGCGCAAATTGCATCGTTGCCATCTCATCGCATAGACATGCTCAGATCTGAGGTTCATCAAATTCTGTACCATCCATCCCTCCCTCCAGTCAGATTCATTCTTCAAGCATTGGAGTCTATGGCTGTAGCAATAGTCCTACTTCCTTTAGCATGTTACTGTATGTGTGTTCTTCAGTGGACTCCATCTGTTCAATGGTCTGTTCTTCGACAACCCTATCTTTTCCAATCAAGTTTACACTGATTTGCAAATGACACATCCTGTGGTGGATCCAGTCAGATGACATTTATATAGGCTAACCTTTTGTTTTACTGTCCTCAAGGGCCACTGTGATTATAGATGCTTCCCAATTGGGATGGGGAGCATTCCTTGGGATTGACGGCCCAAGGCACATGGTCCCCCCAAGAGACCAATTTGTGTATCAGTGTCCTGGAGATGAGAGCAGTCCTGTTAGCATTGCAGGCAGTCCAAGATGCTCTCCCTGTAGAGATTGTAGACATTCAGACTGACAGAATGTCGGTAGTCTGGTACACCAACAAGTCGGCACCTCAGTCTTGCCCTCTCTACGAGAGGCTATGAGAATGTGGCAGTGGGCTTTCTCCAACCGCTTTCTAGTTGCAACACATATTCTGGTGAAAACCAACGTATTAATGGACAAACTCAGCAGCTCTATTCTGATGCCTGACAAGTAGTCTCTCAAACAATAAGTGGGACCTTGCTGCGACCTCTTAGTGTCTCCCTACAAGTGTAATATGTATTTTGCCCTGATCCCCCCCCTCAGGCTGAGTCACCGAGAGATTCTCAAGTTCACGTTTGGCCTTCTGGTCTCCTTTACACTTAACCTCTACTTCCCTTGATCCCCAAATTCCTGCAGAAAGCAATCTGGTTGAAGAGCTCGGTCATCCTCATTGCCCCCTACTGGCTTTTGCAGGGTGGTTTCCCTTTTTTTGGTCTCATCTTTGCTGTTCTCCCTGGATACTGGACCCAGCTCTAAATCTCCTTTCACACCCCGCAGGAATGAGTTATTCCAATATTCCAGCTCTCAAACTAACTGCATAGGTTTTTCCAGTTTCAGTAATAACCAGACACGCCAGGCTTTCTTCCCGTGCACGTACTATTTTATTATCTTTGCAAAAAGAATCCACCAAGGTTACAGGAGCAAATGGAAAAGATTTTCTCTTTGGGAATTAAGAAATAATGTTGACCCTTTTAAAGCCTTGGTCTCTGCTGTTCTTGATTTTCTGGCTGCTGTTTTCAAAGGAGGAGCTAGTTTTCTGTGGTTGGATTACATTTGGCAGCTATTTCAAATTTTCATCCAGGAGATAAAAAATATTCTTTGGCTTCTACCAAGTTGTGTAAAACTTTACTGAAAGGCACTTTTCTTAAATCCCCAATAAAGGATGTCTTCACCTCCCTGGGTTCTGACTGTGGTACTACATGGTCTGACTCAAAAACCCTTTGAACCTTCAGCAAAAAATGATTTAAAATTCCTGTCTTGGAAAACGGTCTTTTTTCACTGTCACTTCTGCCAAAAGAATTTCTGAACTCCAATCTCATCAAAGACCCCCTACATTATTTTCCATAAAGAGAGGGTACCTTTATGAGCAAAACCCTTCTTTTTACCCAGAATGCCTTCTGAATATAACAATAACCAGTCTATTCATTTACTGGTTTTCTTTCCAAAATTTTCAAACAAAGGAAGATACGTGCTACATGTCCTAGATGTGCACAGATGATTACATTTTTGTCTACATAGAACAAAACAAAATTAGAAAATGAGATCAGCTATTTTTATCCTCCTTGTCAAATTGACTGGGTTTTCCACTTTCCAAAGTTACATTGGCTAATTGGATTACTGATTGCATTTCTGGGATGTATTTTCAGCAAGTTTTTCTTTACTAAGACCACCTAAAGTCCATTCAACTAGTTCCATGGCCACTTCATATTCTTTTTGGCCAAGAACTTCTAGTGATGATATTTTGGCAGCAGACACATGGTGCAGTGCTCATACCTTTGTTACTCATTACAAATTGGATCTAGTATCCAGAAACAGAGCTGCCTTTGGCTTGGTGGTTCTCCAGAATATCTTTCCATTTGGACCACCCAAGATTAATGTAGCCGAGGCCACGAGCTGCCTTTGGCTTGGTGGTTCTCCAGAATATCTTTCCATTTGGACCACCCAAGATTAATGTAGCCGAGGCCACTGTCCCATTCATTGAGGAAGAATGAAAAGGACAACTTCAGATTTAAAAGTTATGTATTCATTATAACTAGGCATCTGTGTTGTCCATTTTCAGTCTTCCTCAATCCCACCCCCCCATCCATCCTCTTTCCTATAAATTTCTGGAGGAACCTGCTGGATTTCTTATTGGAACTTATAGTTCCAGGTTAGAGCCCTATTCCTTGAGCTATCCCTTTCTTTATCTATTTAATTGAGATTTTATGGCAACAAACTTGATTGGAGATACTGCAAATGGATTAGGGCATTATGGGTAGAGGAAGGAGCTCAAGAGTTGGATCCAAAGTCTAAAGTACTTGGCCAAGTTGGATCTGAGGATTGGATACATAACCCATTCATTGAGGAAGAATGAAAATGGACAACACAGATGCCTAGGGTGAGTACATAATTTGTCCTTTTCTGCAGATGTTCATGTTTATAGACCACAAAATGATTGTAAAGGGACAAATTCTGTTTTGTCTCCTCAGGTTTCTGTTTCAAATTCTGAGAAGTGTAGGGCTTCTGCCAGTTTTTTTGAAGGATTCTCTTTCTCTGAAACTATTTCCATAATGAATCGGTTGTTTCAATGTGAACATAATGACATTCTACTACCACTGATAGAGTATTATGATTTATTACAACTGGATTTTCCAGAACCTGCTCCAGGTCCTCCTGTTCTTTCAGCATTGGGATGTTTTTTGTCACAGCCTTTAACTTGCTTGCCAGCCTGCTTCCCCTAAGAAAGCAAATAGGTTGTATAAAGTTCCTTAGTCTTAAGTTTTAATACACTCATTCCAAATCAGATCCATCAGCTATTGCTTTAGTGAACCCAGCTTCTGCTAAACATCTAATTGATACCAGTCTGTCTCACTTCTGGCAAAGGTGGGAAAGATTTTGATAGATATAAGGAAAAATGTGCATTCTTATGTAAAACATATTTTTAGAAATCTCGGCTGTCAAGTTTATATGTTAAAGTTTATGCTTGCCTGTTTTGAAAATATGAGGAATATTATGGCATCTGTTTCCTCTTCAGAGGAAAAAACTTAATTGTGTAACCTCATTGCTTCTGTATCACAACAGAATGTGCATTGTTTGAAATGTTTGCTTCATCTATCCTTTGTTGACCATCTTAGTTCTAGGTTAGTAGCTTCTTTTCAGGGGATTTATTCATTCATTTATTCATTCAGCTATCCTTTAACAGGGTTAGCCCACTAGGCTAGTGGCGTCTTTTCAGTGGAGACCTAGGGGATATTTTTAAAACTACGAGGGAAAAATTTGGCCAGGGCATTGGGAAACTTTCCCTACCCTTTTCTGTAGGGGGACATGCGCACGCATGTGTGTAGCACATTTTCCTTCTTGCTTCCGGTCCAAGTGCAAAGGTGGCTCGGAGAAGCAGCAAGCTACCTTAAGCAAACATTGAGGGAGTACAGCAGAATGAGAAGGTAAATCATGATTCTGGTGCTGTTACTCGAACAGGAAATATGTTTATTTCATCTCAGAAGGAATCTGAAGCCAAGGGTAGCGGGAGAGAAGATTATGGGGAATCAGAGACTGAAAAGAAGGCAGTCGAGCCTTTTCGAAGTAGTAGGTAGGCAGCAGAGCCAGTGGAAAGATTTGGAAGAGATGTTCTAGCAGAAGCTTTTTGAATCAGAGGATGTAACACAGGATTGTAGTGTTACAACCCTCCAGTCAGGAGGGTTGTGGGATGATATATTATTATGGTGAAGGAAAGTTAACAGGAAAATGGAAATAATCTGTCTTCAGAAATGGAGAGAATACAGAAGGAAGTAGGGCGGCAGAGTGAGGAGATGCAGATAGAGAAGAAATTGAACACTGAGATTGTGATAGAAGGAATACATGGTAAGCAAGTAGGAGAAACTAAAGTTAAAAGAAAAAGATTGTTTAAAGTTTGAGTTGAAAGGAAGGAAGATGCTGTAATGGACAGATACAAGGTATGGGACAAAATTATTAAGACACTTTGGATTAAAACAAATGAGGTAAGAACATTTATACATATTAATAAAGAGACTTTTTGTGACATTTTTGAGAATGGGCAGATAATGGGAAAGTTTATAGAGGAATATGAAAAAAAGAAAAACTGTTCCGTGCAACTTATACATACTTTAGCCCTCTTTTAGGGAAAAAAAATCAGTGCTCAATTCCAAACTGAGGTTGAAAAAAGAGACTTTAAAAAAGCACTTATTAAATCTATGCAATGATGTGCTGAATGTATCAGAAGTATATGAGACAGTTTTATGGACTGGGGCATGGCATTGCAGTGTGCTATTGAAACAGAAAATGATTGTACTGTACATATTCTAAGTGTTATTAATGTTGAAGGAGAGAGGTTTACTACGATATTGGAGACAGCCAAAGACGTGCCTTTTGTGTGGAAAAACAGATCATTTAATTAAATATGAAAAAAGAAAATGTGTTATATATGGGGGGGGTTAGGAGACAATGCAAAAGATTGTGAACCTAAATGTTATAAATGTAAAAAGGTGGGACATTTGGGGGGGCGTGAAGAAAAAGAAACTGTAGTATCAGATATAACTGAAAATGTAATAGAACAAGGTAGTAAGGATAAAGCTATAGAAACTGATGTTAAGAGAAAACAATGGAAAGAAAGATAGTAGTAATATCAATATGGAACAAGTAACTTGAAAAAAAAGGTTTTAAGATGATTTAAATACAGTAAAGAGCTAGGGAAAGGAAAAGGAAACATATATAGAAGACTGAAAAAAAGGGAGGGGGAGGATGAATATGTATATAAAATTTTAAGTAAAGTTGTGTAAAGTTTTGTCATTAAATGTGAATAGATTTAAAAAGTTTGAAAGAAGGATAGGGATTTTGGAATGGTGTAAAAAGTTAGTGATGTTGTTATACTAGAACATAACAGATTTTTTTTGTCAAAAACAGAATGATATCAAGCAGAAGTGTGGTGGGGAAAAAACTGAATATGGAATTTTGGGAAAGAGACGTGTTCAGGAATACTAGTATTATATAAAGATGCAATTAAAGTGTTGGATGTTACATTTGTTATAACGGAATTTATTGTTATTGATATAAGCTGAAGAGAACATGTTGTGAGAATTATTGCATTATATGATTGTTATAAAAAGGAGAGGGAAGAAATGTTTAGAAAGATAGTACAATATGTAGCAGTTAATATGGAGATAATTGTAGTAGGGGACTTAGGTTAACAAAAAAGCTTATGATGTTAAATATTAAAGGACATTATAAAATATGGACAGTTAAACATTATGAAATTTAGAGACATGGACATAAAGAAGAGGGGGAGATAAGAACAGAAGTAGATTATTTTTATTATCATAAGGTTTAATAGTTGCACAAAGACAACTACTGACAGGGATTTCAGATCTTAGGGCAGTGTGGATTATGGTAAAAGGAAATTATATAAAAATAGGGAAAGGCATAAAAAGAATAAACATGAAGTTATGGCAAGATCATGTAGAAATGAGAGAATTTTACAAAAATTGGTCAGCATGGTTAAATTTTAAACAAATATAAAAAATGTATGACATGGGGAAAAAAAGAGAAAATATATGGAAAAGAGGAATTGTAAGGATTTAATATGATTCTGTGTATAGAGAAGAATAAGAATGTCTTTACTAAGGAACAGAAAATATATAAAATGAATAAAAAATAACTTTATACAATAAATGCTGTATTTTTTAAAGGAAGAAAGAAATTGCACAATATTTAAGTAAAATAATCAAAGTGAATAATACTATAATGAGGGAAATGAAATTCATCAGGTTATGCACATACCGCACAAGAGGAGATTGTGAATATAGTAAAAGAATATATTAGGACAGTATTTAAAGAACAGAGAAGTAAGATATGGAAGAAATGAAAGGTAGATGCATTTTCAGACGTGGAGAATAAGGATTTAGAAAAAGAGAAATAGAAGAACTAGAACAGGTAATAAAGGGAATGAATTTAGATTTATCAGCAGGACCAGACATAATAGAATATAAAATGCATAAAAATCTGACTGTGGAACAAAAATGGTTTATAAAGGTATTAAATGAATAGTTCGAGAGAGTTTTTTTTTTGTATAAAGAGTTATCTGGAGGTATCATAACATTTATAAGGAAAAAAGGAGAGGTATCATTACATTTATATGGAAAAAGGAGAGAAGTAAGAAATTCAAAATTGAAGACCGGTTGTATTAAATAATATGGTTTATAAGATTTTTAGGATAATATTACACAAAAGGATGGAAGGAAAAGTAGATAAGGTTATAAATGACAGTGTGTTTGGTATAAAAGGTAAAAAGTTCAAGACTTGTTATTAATAATTAAGGAATTAGTAGATGATATTGTAGTTAGAAATGCACAGGCAAAAGTGATGGTAGGAGACTTAAACATTTGATTCAGTACCTCATTTAGCATTATGGGGTATATTTGATATGTATAATACAAGTCAGATGTTTAATATTGTATCTGTGTCAGCGTACAAATATTATATGGTAAAGATTATGATGAATGGTTGAGTGACAATAAAAAGTTAGAGAAGGGTATCGGGCAAGGATGCCTATTGAGTGATACATTATTCACACTAGAAATGAATGTAATATCAACATACATGAATGAGGAGATGGATGCTAATAGTTATATTTCTAAGAAAGGGATAAAAATGCCATATTGAACTATTCAGATGACATCAT
Source organism: Protopterus annectens (assembly GCF_019279795.1). Classification (NCBI taxonomy): domain Eukaryota; kingdom Metazoa; phylum Chordata; order Ceratodontiformes; family Protopteridae; genus Protopterus; species Protopterus annectens. The sequence continues at coordinate 80,355,556 of NC_056737.1, forward strand.
TACAACTAAAAATGAAATCAGCATGAATGGAGTAATAAAGCAGTTACAAGAAGATGTTAAGGTGTTTGGTCAAGGCTTAGGTTTTGAAAGAAAGATTGGTGAAGTTGAATTTGATAAAGAAAAAATTAAGATCATTGGAATAAACTTTGGGAAGCAAGAAATTTGAAATTCTGTATGGAAAGAGAAAACAGAAGAATTAAAAAAAAAATTGTATGTTTTGAAAGTCTTTTGTGGTTTCCTTTTGAAAGAAAGTATACTTACATTCAGTTCTGTTAGCAAACATTATTTATTTAAATAGTGTCTTTAGTGTTCCTTTAAATTTAGAGAAGGATATATACAATATAATATTTGCCTTTATATGGGGATTAAGGTTAAACCATACAAAAAGAGGGTGTTATATGTGCATAATGAAAAAGGAGGTGTAGGGTTAATAAATCTTGTAGTGTATATGTCATCCTTAAATTTATACTCAGTAATGAAGTGTTTAAAAGATAATGAGGATACCTTAACAAAAATATTGTGTGAGAAGTACAAGATAGAATGACTGACTTTTTAGTCCTAAAAAAAGGAGGAGCTGTTATAATAAAGAAATGGAAAAGTATAAGTATTACAGGATATATTCTTGGAAGAAATTAATGAGAGAAGGAATAATGTTGCAAGAATGAAAATATGTAAAAAGATATAGAAGGGCAAGATTTTCTATGGAGATTTATATACAAAAGCTACCAGTGAAGGTGAATATGACTTATAAAAGATAAGAGTTTGTCTGTATTATGGTGAATTTGGAACATGTGAACATGTTTTTATACAATGTAATAGGGTAAAAATTTATGGGAATAGAGTACAGAGAGAAAATATGCAAATTATTTTAAAGATGTAAGCAGTTTAAATATGGACATGATTGAATCTGGTTGCTATATCTATATAAAAGTAAAAAAGAGGGTAAATCTTTAAAAAAAATGTTTGTCATTATGGCTAATTTGGAATTGGAGGGCTAAAGAAGTAATGTTCATTTATAAATGGGACTTAGCAATGATGTTTAAAAAAATAAGGTTTTTGGTTGTGGCAACTGGAGTGGGGGGTCAAAAAAGTAATAAGTATGTTATATATATGATGAAGTAAAATTAAAAAGGAAGATGTGATTTGTAAATATATTGTAAATAGTTGAAAGTACATATGTAGGATGTAAATAATTTATGTGATTGTGTAAAATACTTATGGATTATGTAAATAAAGAACCCCCTACTCTTTGCGTATGGGGACAGAATTTGTTATTGCAGTTCCTGTCTTCTGGCCCAGGCACGGAGGCAGCTCGGAGAAGCAGGAAGTCTAAAACCAAATATGGAAGAAAAAGAAGGTGTCTTTTGTGTTTTGGGTGAAAGAGAAGCTGTTACTCAAACAGCTGAAGTGTCTTATATGGCAGACAATGAATAGGAAGTTATGGGTAACCAGGAGAAGGAAGAAAAGAAAGTGGAGGGGAGTCTAAGTAGATAAAGTAGATTCAGAGGAATTATTTCAGCAAAATTTGTTTGCAGCAGATTCTGCAACACCTAAGCATGTTAAAACCCTTTAGTCGAGGTGGTTGCGGGATGATTTTTTGATAGAATTTAATTGAACAGAGTGAACCGGAGAGAGAGCAGTGTTGTGCGGAGAAATAATGGACAGAATTCAAGTAGTAGTAGTTCAGTTCAGAAGGAAAGAAATCATATGCACAAACAGTAAGAGAAGGCAAAAGAAGAGAAGGAAGCAGAAGCAAGAAGAAAGCATCGGGTGAGGAGACGTAGCAAAATATAAAAGGATCTGGACAGGTATGAAATATGGGTCAGCATCATTTCACCACTGGATATTGAGCCCAGAGAGGTAAGACCATTTATTTGCATTAACAAAGATACTTTTTACAACAATTTCTCATTTTGAGGAGGCACAGTTTATGGAAAAGGTCTTCGAACAGTATGAGAAGAGAAAGAATGAAACGGCATGGAACTTGCGTGTTGTGCAGGCATTTAACACAGAGGCTAAGAAAAAAGTATTTATACAATTTTGAACTGAAGCTGAAAGAGACTATTTAAGAGACTAAACTGTGTGAGATGTAATGGACATTACAAAGAGGTTTGACAGTAGAGGTTTATGGACTGGGGAATGGGAATGTTGTGGTATACTGAAAATGCAAAATGACAAAATAATGCATTTGCCAAGTATAATTAATGTGGAGGGGAATAAGTGCTGGTTAGATACTGGGGACAACCAGACATTATTGTGTGGTAAAGATGATCATTTAATTAACAACTGTGACAAAAATAAATGTTTTGTTTGTAGTAAAATTAGTCATGAAGCAAAAAAATATGAGCAAAAAATGTATGAAGTGTGAAAAAAATAGGATATTTATTGATGGACTTCAATGCTACAGAAAATTTTACACAGGAAACAGTCAGACCAAGATAGGGAGAGTGTTTTAGTAGGTAATACAGAAGAAACACACAAAAAGAAATGGATGAGGAAGATACAAGAATAGAAGTGAATGAATGTATGAGGGGAAATGAAAGGAAAAAGAGAGAGAGTAAAAAGTAATTCAAGTGATGAAGGGATTGATAAGAGTTAACAGTAAAATGTTCTATTGGGGAGTGAAAGATAGAAAGCACACATTTTAAAAATATAGGTATAGGAAGAAACAAAAAAGGAAAAGTATAAAAGTAACAGAAACTTTCTCACAAGGTGAGAATCCTAACCATTAATGGGAATAGTATAAAGAATGTTCAGCAAAGGCTAGATGTGTTGGAATGGTGTGGAATGTTAGATATGGACATTGTAGTGTTAATACACTTAAGAATAAGAGAAGAAGAAAGAGTACAAGTTAATGGGTTATGTAAAGGCAAGGTTATACGGAACTTGGGGAAATAAAAATGTTCAGCCATAGCAATTTTTTGTAAAGAATGTGTGTAAATTCTGGGTTACACTCTAGTAGTATTAGGAAGACTAGTAGTATTAGATATAAGATGGAAGAACCAAATATATACAATGATTACACTTTACACATACACTTTACCAAAACAGAGAGATTATGTTTAGGAAAATACTTGATTATGCGAGTGTAAATGTGCAAGTGAAAGTAGTGGGAGACCTCAATTAGGATTTAAGACATAGGCGAAAAAAGATGTAATTAGATACAAGCAAAAGTGGTAAAATGCACTTATGGAACAACAAACATTGGACATACAAAGGCAATAATCTAAGAACTGAAACTTGATTATTTTATAGTATCAGTTTAAGTATATTACATCAAGTAGTTAAAATTATGGCTTTACCATATAGCAATCTGAACAGAGATTCAAGAAAGAATAGGCTATATAAAAATAGGTAGAGGGATAAAAATAACTAATGAATGAGAGCTAAATGAGTATGTAAAGGAAATAAGACATCAACTGGCTGGATTATATAAACATGAGAGGATTTTATAAAGACTGGACAAGTTAGTGGATTCGTTTAAATGGCAAGTATAGAAAATAAGTACTGGAATGTTAAAGGACAAAAAGAATACAGGATAGTTGCATATATTAGGAAGTTAGTAACCAGATCTTTAAAAGCATAGAAGATGATAAGAAGAGTTTCTAAAAAGAGAGAGAAAGGTGTACAAAATGAACAAATAGAAAATTAAAAAAAAAATGTTATTCAAACAAAGACTTTTTGAAAGGGAAGGAGAGAAGTAGCAGCACCATATTTATTTATTTTATTTTATTTTACATTTGTTGACCGGGCTAGTCTAACTGGATATATGTCCATTTTCAGTAGAGGCCGGGGGAGATGAGCTCCAAGACATGATAAAATAAAAATACAAATTACAAACAACAAAAAGCAAAATTTGTAATAAAAAATAGCAAATATAATAAAAATATAATAAAAATAATCAAGCAGTGGTAACGTGTTGTAAAGCATAGAGGTTAGCACAGGTTGTATAAAGAGGACAAGAGTCATAAATAGTGCAAATTGAAAGGTACAGGGACATCGTACAGGTAAAGTCAATAGTAGAGAAAGGAAGTTAGTTGTGTAGTGATGTTACTAAGAATTTACTTGAAAAAAAGGTATATAAAGAGGAACAAAATGGTGTAAAATAGGGAGACATGAGAAAAGTATAGTAAGAAGGAAGGTGTAAGAGTGGATAGTAAGCACAGGATAGGCTAGGTCAAGTTTAAAGAGATAGATGACTAGTCCGGTTTGGTACAGGGGTATAGCCAGTATGATTTGAGGTAAAGTTTGTCTGTTTTTGAAGAGTGATAAGGAAGTAAGTGAGGAGAGGTCATTAGGGAGAAGATTCCAGAATTTACCTACAGTATTAGAGATGAGAGAATCCCCAGCCCTGTTATTAGATTTAGAGGTGTGTACAAGAAGTTTGTGTGGTGAGCGTAAAGACTTCAGATTTTTATAGGGGGTGATAAGGCTAGATAAACTAGGAGTATTAGAAGGTTTGTAAAGAATGTTGTGGGCAATGGTTAGCTGGTGAAATTTAATCAGGTGTTGTAGTTCTAACCATCCTAGCTGATTTCGATTTTATACAGTGGTGGGTTCTAAATGGGTTTCCTGTTGCAAATCTTGCAATGTTATTATAGGACAATTCCAATTTGTTGAAGGTAGTCTTGGATAGATTAGTAAAAATTGGAGAAGCATAAAAAAGTGTAGAGATCAGATGAGTGTGAGCTATAGTAGTTTTGGTAGTAGGAGAAAGGAAGGGTTTAATCCTATAGAGAGTGCCAGTTTTTTTGTTGACAGTCTTTATAGTATTGTTGATATGGATGTCAAAGTTCAGATTGTGACACCTAGAAGTTTGGTGGTAGAGTCTGGCGATGTTATAGTACCATTGGTGGATGTCACAGAGAAATGATTAGGAGAGGACTTTTGAGTAGGAGTGAGGAGGAGGAGTTTGGTTTTCTTTGGGTTCAAAAGAAGGCAACGCTGAGTGAACCATTGTTCAACTATATTGAATACCTTCTGGGTGAGAGAGTGAAGGTCTTGGGAGGATGTAGCTGAGCATAGTAGTGTGGAGTCATCAGCATATTTTATACAAGTCGCTTGGGGGATAGCTAGATGTAGGTCATTTATAAATATGGAGAAGAGGAGAGTTCCTTGTATGGACCCCTGAGGGACACCTAAGGTAATGGGTGGATAGAGTGTTATGCCATAGTACTGGTTGCTGTCATTTGTCAAGGTAGGATTGGAACCATTTTATGGAAAGTGGGTCTAATGACAGAGATTTTAGTATGTTTATGAGAATCTGGTGGTTTACCATGTCAAATGCTTTAGACAGGTCGATAAATAGAGCAGAAGAAAGATTATTTAGGTTTTGTTGTTAGTTAATGTAAGCAGTAAAGGAAAGGAGGGCAGTGGTAGTGCTATGTGAGGGTCTGAAACCATGTTGACAGTTGGAAAGTAAATTGTTTTCAATTAAGTGGTGGAGTAATTGCCTGTGGATACATTTCTCCATAATCTTAGCTAAAGGAGAGAGTAGGGCAATAGGGCGATAGTTTGATAGCTCAGTGGAGTGTCCATCTTTATGCAGGGGGATAACATGGGAGACTTTCCATAAGGTGGGGATGTGACCTTTGCTTATAGTTCTATTGATGATCAGTATGGAAATGGGGTAGGCAATAGCCTTGGATGATAACTGTAGAAATTCAGAAGGCAGTTGGTCTGCAGAAGGAGAGCATGGTTTCAGTTTATTCAAAATGTTTTGAATAAGTGTGGTTAAGACAGGTTTGAACTGAAAAGGAGGGGGTGGAGTTGAGGTGTAAGAAAGTAGTGTGAAGGTATTAGGTGATAGTTGACTAGCTAGTGTTTGGATAGCATCTGTAAAAAGGGTATTGAAGGTATTAGCTGTATGGATGGGTTTTTTCTGGTCTGTATTTTGAGGGTTTGGTGTAGTGGATTGACCTGGGTGGAGTAACTGCTTAATGCTAGCCCAGAATTTTTGTGGGTTGTTGTGTTTAGGTTGTTGATATTGTAAGTAGTAGTTTTTTATCAGAAAGTATGGCCTGCTTAGTGTCATTTCTAAGTTGTCTAAAGGTTTGTTGGTCAACAGGGTTTTTAGTCATTCTCCATTTGGTCCAATATTTATTTCTGAGATGAATTTTATGTTTGGTTTCATTGAATAGCCATGGGGCAGAATTGGCCTTAATTCTAATAGATCCGGTTGGAGCATGGTGATGGAGAATGGAAAGGAAGGTAGAATTAAAGAAATTAACGGCTTCATCTAAAGGGAGGTGTTTTAAGGGAACCCATTTGCATGCTCTTAGTTCCATTTGGAATAAATCAGGGTTAAATTTCTTTGTGGATGTAATACTTCTGATAGAGGTTAAAATGGGAGTGTTGACTTTATGCCTGATGAAGTAGGTAAGTGAGTGATCACTTATATCAGCGGGGAGGATTCCAGAATTATAGTAGTGAGTATGATTGTTTATAAGAATCCAGTCTAGAATGCTTGCTTTCTTGTTAGCTTTATTTATTCTGGTGGGTGAGGTAATGGTTTGAGAAAAAACATGTAGGTTAATGTGGGTGGTAGGAAGGCTGGTACAATAGGAATTCCAATCCAAATTTATATTGCCTAGGATTATGGTTTCTTGAGGCAGGTGTTGGGATAGCCAGCAAAGGATATTTTCCATGGTGGCTAAGTTATTTCCAGGGGGGCAGATACATACAGTTAATGTAGATTGATTTGGCTTTGTTAAGTTCAAGTTTAGAGATGAGAATCTTGGCATGGGAATCTAGAGGTAGATTACAGTTGTATGTGGTTAATTGTAAGCCATATTTAAATAGAATAGCAACCCCCACCACCTTTCTTGGCTACTCTGTCAATTTGTAGGATATTATATCCAGGTGGGATAATTTCATTGTCCTTGATGGCAGGTTTGTTTCTGTTAGGCAGATAATGTCAAAGGAGTACACGTCTAAGAGAGCATGGAGTTGAGTTACTTTGTTGTTAATACTACGTATATTAAGATGAGCTAGTAGGAGGGAGTTAGATGGTTTAGCAAGGGGATAATTGGTTGATTGATTATGGTTATGGAGAGAGATAGAGGTTGCTGTTGGGCTAGGGTTAAGACTAATATCACCGTCCTTTAATGAGAGGAGTTGTCCTAGATAGCTTAGGTTAGGGAACTTGTTGTATGGAAATAACACTCTCCTGAGATGTAGTGAATTATATTTAATATGTAGTGTTCTATGATACATAGCAAGTAGGTAGCTGGGTGAGCATATTATGTTTGCATGGTTATGTAGGTGTGGTAAGGGCTGAGAGTTTGTTGATTGGGGTAGTCAGTGTGTGGATATATTGTGTATTCATATGAGGAGAGTAAATAGGCAAAGGTTAAAAGTGGTAGTGGTATAAGAGTAAAGCAGAGTAGAATCTGAGAAGGGGTGGTTGGGTTAGCCATTGGGAAGGATTAGCTATTTGTTAGGTATAAATGTAGAGATGGAAGTGTTTAAGCTGAGAGTGTGTAAAGATAGGAGGGTGTGGTGAGTATGGAGTGGAGTGCTAAGTGGTAATGGGAGATAAGATCAAAATTGGCCAATTGGAAATGTGTAGAGGTTAATGGGAAGAGGAAGGGGTGTGGTTAGAAAGTATAAGAGTAGGACCCCTGGGGGTGGGTGAGAATTGGGGGTAGGAAGGAGAGCGGAGTGAGCCCGCAGGGTGAACGGAGCGAGTAGAAACAAGGAGAAAGGAAGAAGGCAAGACTCTGAAGAAACAATCAGTGGTTAGGTAAGTGAGATCAGAGATAAGGAAAATAAGGAGGATTTAGCACTTGTTTAGTGTAACTGTTAGTAAGGTAAGAGCAGAGAGGGTCACAGAGATAGGAGGCTAGAGGCAGGGAATTAATAGATCCTTTGGAGAGGATTCAATGTATAGTAACTTAGGGGATAAAGTGAATACTTCAGCAGTAGGCATGTGCTGCCACATAGTGGAGAAGCAGTAGATGACAAGAGCACTTAGAGCAGAGTAGGGGAAAGGTAAAAAATAACGTAAGGGCCTAATAGTGGGGTAAAAAGAAGTCCGCAGAAGGCTGCTAGCAATGGAGCGCAGGGCTAAATACGACATAGACTGGTTACAATGACTTGCCCTTAGGATACATGCACTTTAGGCCGATGTCATAGGACAAGCAAAGGAAGTTGAGAGAACAGTGGAGGATCCTTGCATAGAGGTTCTTTTTTCTGTCTGGAAGCCAGGAATATCAGGAATGCTGGAAGGCTAAGGTTAGCTTATGCACTGTAGACTAACTGTAAGGAAAAGGGATAAAATAAAGTATTAGCAGGATAGTAGTAAGGGTGTAGCAAGTTAAATGATTCAGTAAAGCACACTAAAATAGGTAGTGGACTGACCTAGAGGACAGTATGAGTTTGAGGGTAAGTGGGAGATACTAGGATGTGGAAGATGAGATGAGGGTGAGTGAGTGTGCTAACATATCTAAGTAAAATGGTTAAAGAAAAAATAAGAATAATAAGATAGTTAAGGAATGAGGAAAGATGTATAGTGATTACACAAAGAGAAATAATGCAGACAGTAAAAAGACATATTTTGAAAATCTTTTCCGTATGTGACACTATAAGAAAAATAGATGAAACTTAAAAAATTAACTGAAGAAGATAAGACAATGGAAGAAAAGATTACAATGATAGAATTTAAAAATGTGTTGAAAACAGTGAATGTAGAAACAACCACAAGTTTTAGATGTACTGTGAATATCTAATGTATAAAAGACATGCAAGAATGGCAAAAGGAATATTTTTAGAAGTGTTGACTGAATGGTTTGAAAAAGATATAAATGAAAAAAATATGGGTGCAATGAAATTTATATGAAAAAAGGAAAACGAATGGACATAAATGGAGATTACTAGTATTAAACAATGTTGATTATAAAATAAGGGGTGGCTGCTGTTAGCATTGTCGCCTCACAGTAAGAGGTTCTCTGGTTCAATTCTTGGCCGGGGTGCCTTCTGCGCAGAGTTTGCATGTCTTCCCTGCGGTTGTGTGGGTTTCCGCTGGGTGCTCCAGTTTCCTCCCACATTCCAGACGCATGCAGTAGGTGGATTGAACACTCTAAATTGTGTGTAGGTGCGAGTGTGTGTGCGTGAGTGAGTGATATGGATGAACTACTGCGGCAGAGCTGGCCACCCAGTGGTGTAAACCTTTGCTTGAGATGATTGTCACTGTTGAAGTGACACCCCGACCCCATGTACAAAATGGGGAAAAAGGGGTTGAGGATGGATGGATGGCTGGATGGATTGTAAGATTTTTATGAAAACAGTAGAAAAAAGAATGGTAAGTGAGGCTAATAAGTTACTGTCTGATTACATTTTTTGTAACATTTTTGTAATAAATAAAAAGAAAAGGAAGTTAAAAACTTTTAATATTAATAGAATTGGTAGATGTGATAAATTGCAAAACATAATTGAAAATACTAATAGGAGATGAAAGTAAAGCATTTGACAAGATTCAGCATGAAGTATTATGGGAAACTGAAAGAATGTAGCATAGGTAATATTTTTGAAATCTGTATATAACAAAATAAAGTGAGAGTGGTGGTTAATGGTTGGTTAAGTGAGGCAATAGAAATATAAAGTGGTATTAAGCAAGGATGTCCAGCAAGCAGTATTTTATTTGCATTAATTATGAATGCGATACTTACCAAGATAAATTTGACTTTGGAAGAAGCTAAATATTGTACACCAGAGGGAAATCAGATTCCAGTGACTATCTCTTATGTGGATTATTTAGTACTAGTTGTTAAAAACAAATATTGGAGGAGTATAGCTATTAAGACACTTTGACAAAAAACTAATTGTGTTAGGTTTAGGTATTAATGAGGAAAAAAGTAAAGGACTGGGGTTCTCTGAAAAAATAAGAAGTATCCAGATTAATAAAGAAGAAATAGAAATTCAGGGAATAAGGTTGGTATTGAGCAACACAGAGTGACACAATGGAAAGATATGATATTTAAAATAAGGAGTACTTATATAGTCTGGAGAACATTTAAACTTGCATATAGGAAAAAGCATGTTTAATTCAGTAATATTAGGTTAGATGGCACATCTGGCAAGTGTATCTATGATACCACAAGAATGTGAAAAAGAATTATTGAATGTGTTATTTACATTTATATGGGAATCTAGATTGAACCATATTAAAAGAAGAATTCTTTATTGTACCAAGAAGAAAGGAGGTTTGGGTTTAGTAAACCCATTTTTTTATGTAGCCTCTTTAAATTTTATATAAAATATTGGCAGGAATAATACGGTTAATAAGGATTGAAGAGGAAAATATAAATCAATATGGGAAAATCGTAAATGTTTGAAAAGTAAATTAATTACTTGTACGGAAATGAAACTATCAAGAGAAAATATTACTATGGATGATTGATTTTAAGAAACATAGAAAAGAATAGGAAAATATGGTATGAAAATATATTGGGATCATTTTACTATATTTACCCTTGGAAGCATTTAGGAGGTAAAAAAGCAAAAGTTGTAAAGGCAGGAATGAAAAAATGTGAAAAATAGGTGATATGTGCAGATTTTTTTTGTTACTTATAAGTGGGCTTCCAGTAAAATCAAATATGCCTTATAAAACAATAGAATCGGCATATATGATGTGGAATTGGAGAACTCTGAAATGTAAAAGAGTATATAAGTTGTGGGAAGAAGTATGTCACAAAGAATGTTTAAAAGGACTGAAAAATGTTGAATATATAAATATGGACATGATAGAATGTAGATACTATGAAAATATGAAACAAAATGATATAGACTGATTAGATGAAAAATTGTTTTGTGTAGTGTGGATTATCTGGAATGAAAGAGTGAATGAGATGAAATATAGTGGCATATGGGTATTTTCAGACATTTTGAAGAAAATAAGATTTTGGTTGTGGAAAAAGGAGTGGGGAGAGCTGAAAGTCTGAAAATGTGGGAATTATTTGTACATAATTGCAAATAATTATAAATGAGCTATGAAATCTGTATTTAGAATGTATATATTGTATTTTATGAATTGTAATAAAGGACTCCTACTGTTTTCTGTAGGTGCTGTCGGATCTTTTACATCACCTGAGCTACCGCCAACTCGAGCAGATGAGACCTCTGTTTAATGGCTGATCTCAAAGACGGTGCACTCCAGAGTGCTGCACCGCCCCTTATGCTGCACTGTAATGTCAGCCATCCAGTACCTGGTGTGAGAATAGAACCCTCAGTGTTCTGTACCAATAATGAACGTACTTATGATTCTACTGATGACACTTCCAAGACTGCTGACACTGGCATGGTAAAGAAGAGGTTTGCGTGGTTGCCTCCTCAAAAACTCCCAGAGTATGCCAAAGCTGAAATTGTGAATTTTCCCTTGTATGGGTTGTTGGCCTTTGGACAATGTGCTGCAGAGGTCCTTAAAATGTGTGATGAGAGAGGTAAGCTGATTCAAAGAATCTCTCTCAGATTTTTCAGCCTTCCTTCTCTGAGTTTGCCAAAGGTTTACTTGCAGTCCTCTTTAAAAAGCAACATTAAACTCTTCAAACTGCTAGTAAGAAAATGTTTAAAAAACAATGGGAAGCAGTTCAAAAAAGAAAGGAGGAACCCCTCCCCCACCAAAAAAAGCAATTGACAGGCAAGTAAGTCTGACTGTCTGCAAGACTCCCCTCCTCTTTCCCACCCTGGCAACCTTATTGCTTCCAAAAGTCTGAACCTCCATTTCTTTCAGACAGCAGATAGTTTCAAACAGGTAGATTCTGAAACTAATCATCAAGGTTAAAGATGGCAGTGGGAGTCCCTCCCTCATATTTGAGGGATTCCCCCTCATCTGCATGACCAAACTCCTCTTTTCCTCCTGTCATGCAGCATCCACTGAGTCAGGGGGTTATAGAAGCAGTCCCCCCTCATCAGTTAGGAGAAGGGTTTTATTCAAGAATGTTTTTGGCAAAAAAGAAAGAAAATTCTTTGAGACCATTTCTGGATCTTTCCTTTATGAACCCATTTCTGATAGCGACCGAGTTCAAAATGTTCATACAGCTAATTAAACATTTGTTGCTCCTTTTTCCCTATTTGAGGTTTCTAGTGACTTAGCTTTAAAAGATGCATTTCATCACATTCCTGTAGCTCCAGATTTCAGACGTTTAAGATTTTCTGTGTCTGTATCACATTATAAGTTGGCATTACCTTTTGATCTATTCACTGCTCCAAGAGAGTTAACAAAGTGTCTGGCTGAGAGCCTACTACTGGCCGAAAGGTATTCATATGTTTCCTTATTTAGACAAGTTGCTTATCTTTGCAGAATATTTTTAAAAGTGTCAGGAATGCTTCACTCTGTTTAATTTCCCCAAGTCTGTTTGGTTTTGTAGTACTATGACGGGAATGGACCCCATTCCTAGGTCCCAAGTATGATTAAAGTGCATGAAGTTTAGTATTGTTTTTAGTCTTTGTTTGCAGGTGATGTATGTGCCCAAAATTGACTCCTCCTGTAATTCATATGAAGTTACATGTATCAGTAGTGTATCTAAATATGACTAAATAATTTTGCATGCGGCACATTGCTCCTACTATTATTATTTATTTATTTAAGTTTCATGGCCGGAGAAGTCCACTGGGCCAAGAAGAGCCCGTTTTTAGTGGAGGCCTGGGGAGAAAAGCTCCACAATAATTGCAAGTTACATTTCACATGTTACAAAAGGACATAGTTCATACAGCTAATTAAACATTTACAGATAAGCTCTATGATATTTGCAATTGGCTTGTCACAGTGTTACAAAAATGAAGACACATAATTCAGTACAGAAATTTCAACATTTACATAAAGTGAATTCTTTTTGTTATAAACTCAATTGTAGGTTTAACATTTCAAAATATATAGCTACAAGCCATTAGTAGGTCAGGAAAATATTATGCACGGAAAGTGTACTAGTATATTTGAGATAGGAGAGTATAGTGCAATGGATATTAGAGAAAAAATTAGTTTTTAGTAGGGGAGAGATTGTTTTGGGTGGGATGAAGTAACAGTAGGGGTAGTTGAATGAGTCGGTGCTAGGTGGAATGGGGGGGTTAAGTTGGAGCGTGGCAAGGGCATTCCCATTTGGAAGAAAGATGAGAGAGTAGCTGAGATTTGAAATTTGTATGGTTAGGTAGGTTGCATAGGTGTGTGGGGAGAGAGTTCCACTCTTTAGGTAAGGAGTGGGACAGCAGTAGATGGCCTGGAGGTTGTGCAGGTTTGTGGACCTGAAGGAGGTTTTGGTTTTTGGATCTGAGTGAGTGGTTGCGAATGTAAGGCTTTAAGGAAGTAGTGAGAGCTGAGCAACTGGCAGTTTTAAAGATGAGCTTGTGGGCAATAGTGAGGTAGTTGGATAGTTTCAAGCCATTTGAGGGTGAGGAGGGAGTGGCAGTGGTGGGATGAGTTTTTTTTAATTGATTGCAAATTTGGAGATCCTGTGGTAGCAGGATTCAAGTTTGGACTGAAGACCAAGATGGAAATTGGTGAAAAGAGGGGCACCATACATAAGGGAGGGGAGTAGGAAGGTGAATGCAAGAGTTTGACGGGAAGAGGGGGTTAGAAGCTGTTGTGCCTGTAGTGGAGACCTAACTTTTGGTGCATTTTCTTGATTGTGGAGTGGGATCTGGGTGTCAAATTTTAGTTCTTCATCAATAATGATGCCAAGAAGATTGGTGTTGGGAACAATTTCAAGGAGGGTGTTGTTTTGGATCTATATGGTGAATGAGGACTTGTCAATGGAGTTTTTAGTAGGGGAAAAACATTAGCTTGGTTTTATTTGCATTTAGTGCCAGATGGTTAGACTGCATCCAGGTTTCTGATGTTCATCGTGCATACAGCTGCAGTCATAACCGATGGGTTCTCCTGCCGTCAGGCGGGTCCTCGGTCGGCCGAATTCCAAAGTCTAGGTCTGGCGTTGGTTGTCGTCGCCTCTTCCCTGACGTCAGTGCGACAGGGGTATAAAAGAACCAGCTGACGCCATTTTCTCCAGTCTTTCTTGCTGCACGGTGCCCGAAGCAGAAGCAGTTTACCAGCGGTCGGCCAGCTCTTGAGATTATGAAAATTTGGAAACTGAAGTCTTCTTAAAAGCTAAGTACCCCGTTGGGGAAACTTTTCTTGCCTCAGACCGATGTCAGACAAAGTTAATAATTGTATTTCTTGTGGGAAGCAAATACCGCATAAGGATTTCCACTCCCTCTGTATTCCTTGCTTAGGCTCAGAGACGTCTTGGTCTGTCGCTTTTGTGTTGCATTCAACAAACGCACTAAGCATCGGGCAGAGTTTGCCCAGCATTTTATTGGGAAAGCATTTAACTATACTATGTCGTCGGATACTCCAACTCCAGTTTTTCTAAAAAAACGCAAAGACAAGGACCGACACTCGAGGTCCGCGGCCTCTACCGACACCACGCCAAAGCCGACTACACGTGGTCCAGTTCTCAGTGAGGTGCCTATGCAGCCCCTGATTACAGACGACACATCTTTGGCAGTGTCTCCTGTACCTGAGGTCGCAGGCTCCTCGGCCCACACCCCGACTACAGATACTGAAACCACTCTTGGCGTTGAAACACAGAATGTGGACAGGTCCACCTCCACTCAAGGTGTCTTCAGACCTTCCTCTTTCTTCTCCATCAAGGCTTTCACCAAGTCTAAAGCAACCATGCACTCTGAGACCAGCTACACAGGGCCCATCTCCAGGCCCCATGCCTAAAAAACAGATGCTTAAAATGGCTGAGGATTTAATTACTCTAATCAGAGGTTATCAGCCACCTCCGGACAAAGGGCCCAGAGTGGAGGAAGATTCCCCCTCCTCTGATCAGGGCTCCATTATTTCAGAACACTCTGATGATCAAGGAACAGTCTTACTCCTCTTTTGAAGACTCTGATGCAGAGGAGTCTCTTCCTTCTGTATCCCCCCCCTGAGGATTACTCATTTGGGGAAACTTTGCATGCCTTAAGGGAACACTTTCACTGGGAATGCCAGGATTATTCAGATTCCAAGAAAAGGCTCAGGGAATTTCTTTTGTTACCCCAGCACAGGCCTCTGGCAATACCTCCTGTCTTGGACATCCTAGATGATGTTTACTCGGAGGCCTGCCTTAACCCGGACTCTGTACCTCCAGCTCCAGTTAAGCCTGACAGGTACTACAGGATTCCTGACTCACACCAATTTCTATACAAAAGCCATGCTGCTGACCTAGAAACCATCTCACAGGGGCCCAAGGGAGTTAAGGCCTCCATTGCCAAAAATCCTTTGCCTTCCGAGAGAGATTCCAGATCCTTAGAAAGGTGGGGGAAAAAGGTATATACCTCTGCTACCTTATCGATGAGGGCCTTAAACTGTCAGTTTCGTATGCTAAAATACCAACAGTTTTTGTTATCACAACTGAAAAGTAAAATGTCACAACCTGAACAACCAGACTTGAAGGAGTTGCAGTATTTGATGCATAGTGCAGAACAAGTGGGTAATGTAGTTTTGATGCTCTAGAGGCCTCATTTAGAGCTGCTGTTACAGGCTCAGTCATACGTAGGCATGCCTGGCTCAAGGAACAAGCCTTGCCTGATCATGTCGAAGCTAAATTGCTAGACGCCCCTCTTCAAAAGGATGTACTATTTGGGGCTAATGCTGAGGAAGCATTACGGAAAATGGAGGAAAAGGCTAAATCGATACAAACTGTGAAAGAATTTCTGCAGGTTCAACCCCCACGTTTTAGTAGAAATTGGCCTTCCAAAAACTGGTCCTTTCCTGCCACAGACAGACCCCAAAGAGGCAGATACAGGCGCCCGAGGGGCAGAGGACAATCACAAGGATCGTATAGAGGCAGACAATGGCAAGCTCCTACACAAAGAGGTGGTGAGGACAACTCGCAATTTTTCAGAAAGCAAACCTAATGACTTTCCCCTTTGCATGCCAACCAGGTCTCAAATGGCAGCCCCCTTATGAGGAAAGCTGGCAATATTTTCAAAAAATTGGCATGTTGTCACAAAGGACAAATGGATCCTGGACATTATAAACAGAGGCTACAAATTCATTTTCATACCCTTCCAAAAATGAGAGGCATGCCATACCTGCCACACAATCAAAGGGCAGAGGCACAAAGGCAAATTTCAGATCTCATAAACATGAACGCTATTCAAGAGGTACCTACACACGAACAAGGTCAAGGTTTTTATTCCAGGCTATTTCTGGTGCCAAGGAAGGGAAAAGATTGGAGACCTATTTTGGATCTTTCCATCCTAAACACATTGCTACTCGTACCAAAATTCAAGATGCTCACTCTACAGCAACTTCTTCCCATGCTGGGCAAGGAGTCTTGGCTGGTAACATTGGACCTCAAGGAGGCATACCTGCATGTCCCAATCAGACAAAATTGCAGAAGATACCTCGGATTTCTTGCAGGTTCAACCCATTATCAGTTCTCTGCATTGCCCTTTGGCTTATCTACTGCGCCCAGAGTATTCACAAAATGCCTGGCATCAGTAATTGCCTACTGCAGACTTCAAGGGATACAAATATACCCTTATTTGGACGACTGCCTGATCCAAGCGGACAGCAAGCACATTCTTCTGAAACATCTGGCTTGTGTAATAATGTTATTAAACTCTCAGGGATACACAGTCAACAAAGAGAAATCAAGGCTAATACCCTCTTGGAAGATAATTTTCCTGGGTGCCAATTTGGACACAAACACCCAGATGGCCTACCTCATGCCAGAGAAGGCAGGGGCAACTAATTCAATACTTCAGAACACTGGCAAATTGCACCAGGCTGACTGCAAGGAAATTCCTGCAGGCTCTGGGATTCATGGCATCTTGCATCTTACTAATCCCATGTGCAAAGCTGCATATGAGAAAACTACAATGGTACCTAAAAAACATATGTTCTCAACACAGCCACAGTTTGGAAACAATACCACCACTAATTCCATGTCTGCAAAAGGAATTTCTGTGGTGGGCTCAAGCATGTCAAACAAACACAGGTCTTCCATTCAGCAAGCCTCAAGCAAATCAAGTCATCACAACAGACGCCTCGGACTACGCCTGGGGGGGCGCACATGACAGACCGGTGCATTCAGGGCAAATGGTCCCAAAAAGAAAAGCACCTTCACATCAATCAAAAAGAAATGCTAGGAGTAATAAATGCTATTATAGCTTTCAAGGACCTTCTACAACCAGGTCAACTATTGATAAGAACGGACAACACCACAGTTACGTGGTACATAAGCAGGGAGGAACACATTCTTACCCCCTATGCAGACTGGCCATGTCACTTTGGAACATGGCCATGGACTTGCAAATGGAACTACAAGCACAGTACTTGCCAGGCAAGGAAAACACGCTGGCAGACAACCTAAGCAGGAATATGACAGATCCACACGAATGGAAGTTGCATCCAAAAGTTTTTACAGAAATAATCCAAGAATGGGGAAGGCCAGACATAGATCTCTTTGCCTCCCACAAAAATCATCAATTGACAAAATTCTTTTCAAGGATCTTCACCCAACGGCCTGGAGAGTGGACACTCTCTCTTTCAGTTGGACATCAATGACAGTTTATGCCTTCCTGCCTCTTCCTCTGCTGCCCAAAGTCCTATTGAAGACCAGAGCAGACAGACCAAAGATGATCCTCATTGCTCCGGACTGGCCAAGGCAACACTGGTACCCACTCCTGAGGAGCCTGATGCATTCCCCACCATGGACCCTGCCTCTAATGCCTCTTCTTCTGACTCCGCACAGCTTCAAAACTCTTCACAGTCAGCTAAAAACACTCAATCTAGCCGCATGGAAGATTCCTTAGCATCACACCAGGCCCTACTCTCCAAGGAGGTGCAGGATGTCATTTTGGAGGCCAGAAGGCCATCAACTAGAAAAGCTTACTCCGCAAAATGGAAACGTTTTTGTGTCTGGAATGAGAAAAAGGGCCAGAACCCTGGAAAACTGAATTTACCTCAAATACTACAGTATTTGGCTGAACTGCTAAGCAGTGGACTTTCGTTCTCCTCCATCAAAATCCATGCCTCAGCCATTTCTGCAGAATACAACACTGATCCACCTCTATTCTCTCACCCTGTCTTAAGACAGTTCCTCAGAGGGGCTAAGAATTTAAGACCTCCAAGGAAACAACCAATACCTGCTTGGGATCTTAATTTCATTCTGGAAAAACTGCCCTTGCCTCCTTTTGAGCCAGCTGCCTCATCAGATTTGCAATATTTGTCCTGGAAAACGGCTTTCCTTCTGGCTATCACTTCAGCTCGTAGAGTTTCAGAACTACAGGCTCTCATGGCTGTCCAGCCTTTTATCATCTTCCATCAGGACAGAGTTTCCTTACGAACCAACCCGTCCTTTATGCCTAAAGTGGTATCCAGGGTAGCTTTAAATCAGGCCATACATTTACCTACTTTTTATCCTAATCCTCAAAACAAAGTGGAGAGATTACTACATTCCTTGGACATCCACAGACAACTGCGTTATTTGGACAGAACAAAGCCACTTGGAGTTCTGTGCATACCTTCTCCAAGCACTACAACCTACCATTATACTCCAAAACTAGGGCAGGCTTTGCCACTGCAGTCTTGCAGGGCATTTTGGCTCCTCCTAGTTTCACCTAGTGCCTACCACCCCTTTCTTAGCTTTGGGATTCTACCCATCTGTTATGACTGCAGATGTATGCACGATGAACATAGTACAGTTTTGTACCTACCATAAATGTAGATGTTAGAGTGCTAATACAGCTGCAGTCCAGGTTTCCCTCCCTCCTTCCCCTCTAGGGGTATTCTTTTATGGTGTATTTGCTTGCAACTACTGTTTTTTGATTATATTGCATTGCATTAGTGCATAATTTTATGTATTGCCTTCCTTCTGGGGGCACCTGACATCTGGGGCAAGAAAAACTGAAGAAAATGGCGTCTGCTGGTTCTTTTATACCCCTGTCGCACTGACGTCAGGGAAGAGGCGACGACAACCGACGCCAGACCTAGTCTTTGGAATTCGGCCAACCGAGGACCCGCCTGATAGCAGGAGAACCCATCTGTTATGACTGCAGCTGTATTAGCACTCGAACATCTACATTTGTGGTAGGTACAAAACTGTACTTTTTGGAGAAGGCTTCCAGATCATTTTGCTCATCTAATAGACTTGTAGTTCAGACTGTCAAAGTCAACAACTCAGCTGGCGACAATCTGTTTGCCAACTCTGTTGGCAAAACTTGGAACTCACTGCTGCTGACATTACTCTAGAGACATCCCTAACTCAATTCAAGAAAAGTCTCAAGCAGTATTTCAGTTCTCATTGGTTATGTCCTTGAGAATCATGAGAATCTTTAGTTATATTTGTGTACCGTTTCACCTGCAGTTTATTTGTGTTGTAATTTCTTAGACTATTTCACAAGTTTGTGTGATTGTTTAACTTACTTATCTCTACAGAGTCTGAAAACTGTTCTTACTTTATACTATGTATGTTTTCTTTTGTAACTACTTTTGGAGCTTTTCTCCCCGGGCCTCTGCTGAAAATGGACATATATCCAGTCGGACTATCCTGGTCAACAAATGTAAAATAAAATAAAATAGTTGGGTTTTTGCTAGGAGTTCGGAGGGGGAAAAGGCTGAGCAGATGTTTGTTAAGTCATTTGCATATTGGATGATAGATTAGTCTGGGATGGATTGGTGTAACTTGTTAATGAATAGGTTGAAGAGAATAGAGCCAAGAACAGAACCTTGTGGGAAGGAAGGGGGAGGTTGAAGTTTTCCATTGGGCAGCTTGGTGGTTGGACAAGTAGCTGAAAAAACAGGCAATGGTGGTGGGAGAGAGGTGTAGGGTGGAGAGTTGGGATATAAGTAGGGTGTGTGAGATGGTATCAAAGGCCTTTGACAGATCTAGGAATAGTGTGGATATGAACTTGCCTCAGTCTCGTTTGTGGTTTATGGTTTCAAGAAAGGAAAGAAGGGCAGTCATGGTGCTGTGGCCAGGGCAGAAGCCATGTTGGGTAGGGGAGAGGAGATTGTTTAGTGTTAGGTGTGCCATGAGTTATGCTTGTATTGTTTTCTCTAGTATTTAAGAAAGAGGGGAAAGGATGGCAGTAGGCCTGAAGTTGGTGGTATCAGTATTTTTGCCACTTTTGTGGAGGGGGGATGATGTAAGCATGGCACCAGATAGAAGGGATGTATGATTCTTGTATGGATCTATTTATAAGACTAGAGATGGGATAAGCAATGCTGTCTTCAGATTGTTTGAGGAAGGTGGGTGGAAGGTTGTCGGGTGCATTACGACAGGGTTTGAGTTTGAGGAGAAGTCTTTTTATAGTGCTTGTGGGGATGGGCTTGAGGCAGAAGGATGTGGAGGAAGGTTGATGATCAGGGTGAAGGTTGGGGCAGGAGGGGGTGGTGGTGGAGGAGGGGGGTGGGAAGGAGGCTGATAGTTTAGCTATGCAGTCTATGAAGAATGAGTTGAACTGTCTGGCTGTTTCAAGGTTGGAGAGGTTGGGGTCTGGGTCATACTACTATTGGAACTGTCTGGGTATCCTTCCCATTGCCCTCGTTTCTGCCTGCAAATCCTAGTATTTTATAACTTTGTCTTTCTGTGTATGTAAGACTCTAATCACTGGGTGTAGCAGCTTCAGTAATCACTGCTACTTTTTTTTTTCATGGACTACTATATCTGGTTTTCATGCATCTGTTTTAACTGTTAGTAATGGGTGATCCTATGTGATCTAAACTTCATCCTTCTCTTATAATGCTTTGTGGCTTATGTTTCCAATGCTTCTCAGCTATTTCAGTATTGCAATGTTTGCACAATCTCCAGTGCAACAGCCTTGCCACATTATTATGCCTTTCAGTATACAGGCCTTCTGCCATTAGTTTTTCACACCCATCAACAAGATATGTGGCTGTTACCAGTTTTTTTTGTACAGAACCTGCATTTGTCTGTTTCTCCCACATGTTCAATTGACTGTGTAAACCAGTGTGTACATAGTCCACTATCCTGGGCCGCCAATATTATCCTTTCATCCTTTGGTTTAAATTCACTTATCCATAAACCTTCTTGTGTGAGATCCTGATAGCCATGAGGTTGTTCCAGAGTTTTTTTTTACTTGTAACTATATTTATGCCTTTTCCGCATTGCTTGCCTTTTCATTTGATCGTTCCCCCTAAATTCTTTGTGGTTTTTTTTTTTTGGCACATTCATTTGCTGTCTGATTTTTGTGTTCTTCTGGTTTGATTTCTGTTCTAGCTTGACACTTCTATGTTTCTGCTAAACTAAGCAAGGAAGTCATCTTAGTCTTGTTTTCCTCATGTTTCCTTTTTTAATTTCTCCAAATGTCTTTTGGGTTTCTAATACCATAATAGGAATGATTAAAGCTCATGAACTTAGTATAACATCAATCTGGGAGAAAAATCCAGTGGTACTTGAACTCTATATGATCCCAACATAAAAATCCCTGACATTCCTGAATGCAGTTTTGAGATTTTTGAAAAGGGAGGTACCTAATTTATCAGAATCTGTGTGTCTCATTCTCAGTCCCAGCTCCAGCACAGTCTTTAACAACAGACACCTCAGACTTTACTTGGGGAGCAGTTTTTATATGGATAAAAGAGCAGGGTCTTTGGAACATAAAAGACAGACCAAAACATTAAAACGTAAAGAAAGATGCTCTCAACTCTCATTGATCATTGATGGCCCTTGAAATCTACAAGTGTTTACAAACAGTGCAGTACTGAGGTACATAAACAGACTAACCATGGTAGCTTTTGATATGTCTTTTCTACCCTATCTTACTCTACAGTCATCTTACATTTTGTCAGAGTAGAATTGTGTACCAAAAGCTGAGCAAGACCATTACAGACACTCATTATGGAAATTGAATTAGAGAATCTTCCAGGAATTGAGCCAACTGTATCTTTTTGATTGCAGGATCTTTTCTTCTCCACACGGAGCAATCAGTTGGCAAGCTTTTGCTCTAGGACTCCCTGCAGGAAGGCCTGGAAGACTGATGCTTTTTATTTTTCTTGGATAGGTATATTCCTGTATGCTTTTTCACCTTTTCCACTAATATACAGGGATAGTCTGAAGATTCAGAAGGACTCCAAAGATCATTGCGGTGAGACCCTTCTGGCTCAAGCAATGCTGGCTCTTCCTTCTTTTGGGAATGGCCAGAGACAATTTACCAGATGGTTTCTCACAGACCAGACTTGCTCAAATGTGACAGGGGTGTTTTATACATCCCAATCCAGAACTACTGCAACGACGATTGCCTGGATGATAGAATATTAATACTTTTTATGGCCAGTTGTTTTCTTAGGGCAGCAGGTGTTAAAAGTGTTAAGAGAACCTGCTACTAAAAAATCGTACATCTGTAAATGGAAAATGTTTTTTAGTTTGTGCCAAGAAAGGAGCCAGCACCTGTTCAGGACTAGTGTTTCTCTGGATGTCCTTCAAGGATGCATCTGCAGTCCTTACAAATGGGTTGTCCTGTCGTCAGGCAGCCCTTCGGTCGGCCGGATTCCAAAGTCTGGGTCTGGCCTCGGCTGGTGTCGCACTTCACCCGACGTCATAGCTGCAGTTCTTCGGGTATAAAGGCATCAGCCAACGCCATTTTCCCCAGTCTTTCTTGCCGCGTGGCGCCCGAAGCAGAAGCTGTTCGCAAGTGCCGGTCGGTCAGATCCAGAGATTACTACTACCGAATACTACTTCGAAGACTTCTAAAAAGCTAAGTACCCCGTTGGGGACTCTTTCTTGCCTCAGCCGATGTCAGAAAAAGTGAATAACTGTTTAACTTGTGGGAAACAAATACCTCATAAAGATTTCCACTCTTACTGCTTACCTTGTTTAGGCCCAGACCACGACGTAGCAGCTTGTTTAGCCTGTGCTTCTTTCAACCGACGAACGCTTAGGCGTCGGTCGGAGTTTGCTGAACAGTTTTTCAGCTCAGATTTTGCGTACATAATGCCGTCGGATCCTCCGACTACTCAAATTGTTAAGAAACGCAAAGAAAAGGACCGACACTCGTGGTCCGCGGTTTCGGCCGAAACCACGGTTAAGTAAACCGCGAGTGTCTCTGTTTCGGCCGAAACCGAGAAAACGGTTCAATCTACAGCCGAATCCTTGACTACTACCGAGGCCCCGTCTACCCTAGCTGAATCGGCCTCTGAAGTTTTACCTACTTCTGTGGTTTCACAAGAATTATTGGACACCATCCCTTTGGATGTTTCTACTCCAGCATGTGGTGCTGCTAGGCCCCCTGCAGCCATGTCTATAAAGGCCTTTGCCAGGGCTAAAGCAGCCAAAGCTTCTAAATCTGTGCCTGTTAAGCCCCCCTCTCACAGGCCCAGTTCCAGTTCCCAAATGCTTACTCTGGCAGAGGATCTCATATCTTTAATAAGAGGATCCCAATCTCACCCAGACAGGGCCTCTCAACCTCCAGAAAAGAGACCTAGAGCAGAGCCCCCTGAGCCAGTGTCCTCAGATGACTCTTCTGATGATACAGACAATACAGACCATCCAGAGGCTCCTTTTTCTACTTATGAAGATTCCGATGCTGAAGAATCGATTCCTTCTGCCTCTCCACCAGAGGAATTTTCATTTGGGGAAACTTTACATGCCATGAGAGAGCAATTCCAATGGCAGGGACAAGATTTCTCAGACTCAAGAAAAAGGCTTAGGACCTTTTTACACTTACCGCAACATAGGCCTTTAGCTATACCTCCAGTTCTTCCTGTTGTGGATGATGCATTTAATGATGTTTGCACTGCTCCTGATACTCTACCTCCAGCCCCTGCTAAGCCCGATAGGTTCTACAGGGTCCCGGACACTCATCACCATTTATACAAGGCTCCTTTTGCAGATCCTGAGACTATCTCCCAGGGGCCTAAGGCAGTAGCTTCGACCTCAGCTAAAAACCCTCTCCCTTCTGAAAGGGAATCCAGGTCCTTAGAGAGATGGGGGAAAAAAGTATACACCTCTGCTACTCTCTCAGCTAGAGCATTGAATTGTCAGTTTCATATGATCCAATACCAAGAGTTTATGCTTGATCAGTTAACTAAGAAACTGTCCACTGATGATTCTTTAGATAAGAAATATGTCCTAGAAATGGTAAATAACACTCAGCAGGTTAGTAACCATTCCTTAAAATGTGGCTATGATGCACTGGAGGCTTCATTTAGATCAGCCATGACTGGCACAGTTATACGAAGGCATGCATGGTTGAAAGAACAGGTCTTGCCGGATCATGTTAAAGCAAAGCTTTTAGATGCTCCTATGGATAAGGTCAGTTTATTTGGTCCTCCTGCCCAACAGGTACTGAAGAAGATGGAAGAGAAGGCAAAATCTGTGCAAACAGTGAAAGAATTTTTACAGGTTCAGCCTGCAAGGTTTAGCAGGAACTGGCCTTCCAAAAATTGGTCCTTTCCAGACTCCTCTAAGACTGAGAGAGGCAGGAATAGGCGTTCAAGAGGCAGAAATCAATCCAGAGTAGGTGCCTACAGGGGACGCCAGTGGCAAGGCAACAACCAACGAGGCACAGACACAACCACTGCCACTGCTACAGGACAATCACAGTGACTTGGCTCTGACACCGCCTACCAGGGAACAAATAGCAGCACCCTTAGGCGGAAAGTTAGCCTTATTTTCAAAAAACTGGCACTATATCACAAGAGACAAGTGGATTTTGCAAACTATAGACCAAGGCTACAGGTTTCACTTCCACACTTTACCAGGAAAAAGAGGAATGCCAAACCTACCACCAAATCAAAAGACAGAAGCTCTAAAACAAATAGCTCAATTAGCAAAGATGAGAGCTGTGGAAAGGGTACCACCTATAGAACAAGGCAAGGGATTTTACTCCAGACTCTTCCTGGTACCAAGAAAAGAGAAAAATTGGAGGCCTATTCTCGACCTGTCCGCTTTAAACACATTCATTAAAGAAAATATTCATGACATAAATATGCCATAAGCTACATTTATGATAACCGATCAACTTGTTCATGTTTTTTACAACCTCTATTATACAACATTCCTGTTCACTATTACTGGAGGAACAACCACTTTAGAGGAGATTAGGTTTTACCTGGCATTTTGCACCTCATTCATTTTTTTTTTTGTGGCAAAAATGAAATTCATTTTCCAAAGCTTTCTTTAAAAATTAAATCTTTCAAAATAAATGTTAAATATATTCAAGAGATGTATATATATTTTTACACACATTTTTTATATACACATTTACATCTAATATAAAATATAAAAACACACATTTAGAAGTGAAGATGCTTTCATGATTTCTCTTTTTATATTTAATTAGTTTTAATAGTTTAATCAATTTTAGTAGTCAAAACAACAAATAACACAATAATAAAAACAACAACAATAAAATAATAAAAATAATATAAAAAAATAAAACAATTATTACATGCACAGAGTAATGCACATTGCATAGGTGCATTTGTATGTAGTACTTTATTTTATTTATAACATTAATATTATATATATATAACCCACTTTTGGTGGGGGTTTTGGTGTTGGGTTGTCTAATGTCTAATAGTTAGTTTTATTTTAGGTAGTTATAATATTTTGTAACCTGAATTATAGATACAATTTCATTACCATGCTAGGAGTATTTATATTATTCATAACTGATCATTCATATTTATTTAATTTATTTTGTTTTTTTTTTTTTTTTATTCATGAATTTGTTTTATTTTATGAAGGGTTGTAGCTTATTTTTGTTTTTCAGTTTGATTTTTAATAATACTAATTTTAAGCAAACAACAGCACAACATTTTTGTAATAATTTTTTAACAGTTCATCAGCAATTAATGTTATTAATTGATTTAACATTTAGCTATGTATAAAAAGGATGGTTTTTTATAAAACAAATATGGTGAGAATGTTTCTCAGGGAGAATGCGCTCTACGGCTTATTTTTTATTTTATTTAAAAACTGTCAACTTTTGTTTGTGCAGATATATCGTGTTTCGGAGGTTTGATCTGGTCAGCACTGTGCCACTTGTGTTTTTTCAACAGTTTATCTTGGCGTTTCACTTTGTGAAGGCAAGGGATTTTACTCCAGACTCTTCCTGGTACCAAGAAAAGAGAAAATTGGAGGCCCATCATTGTTCCAAAATTCAAAATGCTGACCCTACAGCAACTTCTTCCCATGCTGGGCAAGGAGTACTGGCTGGTAACTCTAGATCTCAAGGAGGCATACCTGCACGTCCCCATACGACCAAATTGCAGAAAATTGCAGAAGATACCTCAGATTTCTTGCAGGATCAGAGCATTATCAGTTCTCAGCATTGCCTTTTGGCTTATCTACTGCGCCCAGAGTGTTCACGAAATGCCTGGCATCAGTAATCGCTCACTGCAGGCTTCAGGGAATACAAATTTATCCATACCTGGACGACTGCCTGATACAAGCGGACAACAAAAACAAACTCACACAAGACTTACAAAGAGTCATTTGCTTACTACAAGCCCTGGGATACACAGTCAATATAAAAAAGTCAAGACTGATACCATCCCAGACAATAACCTTTTTGGGTGCAGAATTGGACACAGTACAACAGATGGCATTCCTAACTGCAGAAAAACAAGAGCAACTTCCTCTCTATTTCTTGGCATTAACAAAGCAGAACAAACTAACAGCAAGGAAAGTACTGCAGGCCTTGGGCTTCATGGCATCCTGCATAATCCTGGTCCCCCATGCCAGACTGCATATGAGAAAGCTACAGTGGTACCTAAAGAATTTATGGTCTCAACACAGGCACAGCTTAGAAACCGAAATACCACTAATCCCATGCCTGAAACAAGAATTCCTATGGTGGGCTCAGACATGCCAATCAAACCCAGGTTTGCCCTTCCACAGGATTCAACCAAGCCAGACCATCACAACGGACGCCTCAGACCTCGGTTGGGGGGCCCACATGCTGGACAAGTGCATACAGGGCTTATGGACCCCAGATCAGCTGCTCCTGCACATAAATCAAAAAGAAATGCTGGCAGTAAAACTAGCAATCCAGAATTTCAGACCATTCCTCCAAGAAGGCCAGTTGATGATAAGGACAGACAACACCACAGTCATGTGGTACATCAACAAACAGGGAGGCACTCATTCATACCCTCTATGCCGAATGGCTCTGGACCTATGGGATATGGCTCTGAGTTACAACATTCAGTTACAAGCAATTTTTGTACCGGGAAAAGAAAACATCCTAGCAGACATGTTAAGCAGAACTACCTCGGATGCTCACGAATGGATGCTACACCCGGACATCTTCAAGGCCATCACAAGCAAATGGGGACTGCCACAAATAGACCTATTCGCATCCCCACTCAATCACCAGCTCAAGAAATTCTGCACAAGGACATACCACCCACTTGCTTGGAAGGTGGACTCTCTATCCTTCAGTTGGAAAGGCCTGACAGCATATGCATTTCCACCTCTTCCTTTGATGCACAAGGTACTATTGAAAATCAAAGAGGAACGTCCAAGGATAATTCTGATAGCTCCAGATTGGCCAAGGCAACATTGGTACCCATTACTGAGGAGCATGTCTCGGGGGGAGATGTGGGCACTACCCCTGATTCCTTTGATGCTAACTCAGAGCGACTACAACATCCTGCATCCAAACCTGAAAACTCTGCAACTGACTGCCTGGAACATTATATAAGAGCAACTAACCCAGATTTATCCCAAAGGGTTAAAGACATTATCCTTGAGGCCCGCAGACCTTCAACAAGAAGGAACTATGCAGGAAAATGGAAAAGGTTTGTCATTTGGAGTACTGAAAGGGGGAAAGATGTGTCAAAGGTAGACATTGCCAACATCCTGGAGTATTTGGCAGAGCTTTTCCATACAGGCCTGTCCTATTCCTCCATCAAGATACATGCATCAGCTATTTCTGCAGAATACAGCTTCGATCCCCCTGTCTTTTCGCATCCTCTACTCGGGCAGTTTCTGAGAGGAATTAAGAATGTAAAGCCTCCTAGGAAACCACCATTACCAGCATGGGACTTGAACTTTGTACTAGAAAAATTGACACTCCCCCCTTTCGAACCAGCAGCAACAGCAGATCTTCAACACCTATCCTGGAAAACTGCTTTCCTGCTGGCAATCACTTCAGCAAGAAGGGTTTCGGAACTACAGGCTTTAATGGCAGTACAACCCTTCCTAATCTTCCATCAAGATAGTGTCCATGAGAACTAATCCTTCATTTATGCCTAAGGTGGTATCCAGAGTGTCTTTAAACCAGGCAATCCACCTACCTACCTTCTTTCCCAATCCACAGAACAAGGGGGAAAGACTATTACATACCTTGGATGTGCATAGACAGTTACGCTACTACCTGGACAGAACCAAGGGCAGTAGAAAAACTGACCAGCTTCTGGTAGCATATGCAACAGGAAGGGAAGGAAAAGCAATTTCCAAGCAGACAATCTCCAAGTGGATAGGAAATTGCATTAGATTCTGTTACTCCTACCATGGAAAACAAATTCCACAGAACATAAGGCCTCACTCTACAAGGGCTACAGCCACTACCACAGCTTTCTTATGAGGAGTGGCTACCAAGGACATTATAGAGGCTGCTACTTGGACCTCCGTGCATACATTTGCCAAGCATTATAACTTACCTTTATACTCTAGATCCCGAGCAGGGTTTGCCACTGCTGTTTTGCAAGGGATCCTAACTACACCATAATTTCTTCTTCCTCCTCCCCTGGTTTAGCTATGGTATTCTACCCATTTGTAAGGACTGCAGATGCATCCTTGAAGGACATAGTACAGTTTTGTACCTATCATAAATGTAGATGTCTGAACAGGATAGCATCTGCAGTCAGGATTACCCACCCTCCTTCCCCTCTGTGGTATTCCTAGGGTATTTGCCCACCTAATAGCTAGCTGGGAGGGGGATCTCTTATGGTGTATTTGTTTGTATTTGTTTGTATATATGTATATACATGCTTATTTTTCATGTTGGCCTTCTACTTTTTAGAAACATTGGCATTTATCCAAAAAATTAGCTATCCAAGAGGGCAACTGGCATCTGGGGCAAGAAACACTGAGGAAAATGGTGTCGGCTGATGCCTTTATACCCGAAGAACTGCAGCTATGACGTCGGGTGAAGTGCGACACCAGCCGAGGCCAGACCCAGACTTTGGAATCCGGCCGACCGAAGGGCTGCCTGACGACAGGACAACCCATTTGTAAGGACTGCAGATGCTATCCTGTTCAGACATCTACATTTATGGTAGGTACAAAACTGTACTTTTCTGCATTATGTGCGTGAGTTACTATCCTCTGGCCTGTCTTACTCCTCCATCAAGGTTTATTTTTGGCCATGTCAGCATGTCTGCCCATATATCCCCCTATGTCAGTGTAGACTTGTGTGAAAATGTTTGTGAAAGGGATGTTGCATATTAAGGCTGCTAGAAAATGTCTCTCCTCCATGGGATCTTAATTTTGTATTAGAAAAACTAATGCTCCATTTTAACCATCTCATCAGGCCGACTTGAGGTTCTTCACATGGAAAACAGTGTTAATTGCTCTGAGCTTTTGCAAGAAGAGTATCTGAGTTGAATTATGTTGGGTCAACCTGATCTGATTTTCCACAAAGATAGGGTTTCCTTAAGAACTAATCCTTCATTTATTCCGTAAGTGATATCTGAGTTTATCATGAGCCAAGCTATCCCATCGCCTTATCTTCTTTCCAGAACCTAAAATGAGGGAGAAAGTACACTTCATACCAAGGATGTGCTCAGTCAACTCTGTAATTATCTTGACAGAATAAAATCTTTCAGGCACTCTTATGGATTGTTCATTTCTTGTGAAGGTAAGAAAGAAGGCAGCCTGTTTCAAAATAGACTATTTCCAAGTAGTTGCTAATACAGTTTCCTTTTGTTATACCCACTACAGCAACAAAACCTTTCCAGGCAGGGTCAAGACTCATTCTTCCAGGGCCTTGGTTTCATCTGTGACTAGAGTTAGATTCTAGAAGAATTGTAGAAACAGCAATTTGCTCCTCTGTGCACAAGTTTACAAAGCATTCTAAACTAGATTCCTTTTCCAGTTGTAGGATAGGCTTTAGTACGGCCATTCTCCAAGGGCTCCTGATATGTCATCCTTCCTACTCCTGTTCAGTCTAAGCTATGGTGATATACCTGTATAGCTAAGGCTGTTGCAGTCATGATTCTATTGATGAACGTAACAAAGTTGTGTAAGTAAACGTAGCATAACCATGGATGTTCTAATGATTGCTATTGTAGTAGCCATTCCCTTCCTCCATCCCCCTTATTTTTGTATGTTTTGTTGATGAGGTGATGACCTGTATTTTTATTTTCCTTTTTATCCCTTATATCCCTCCCCCTCCACTCTTAGGTTAGGCCTTAAGCCTGCCCCTTTCCTAATATTTTTTAGGGATCCTGTGGAGTGTTTGGGTGTGTCAGTATCCCTATTAACATTTTTATTGTTAATTTATAGTTTTTTGAGAGTGTGTGTGTGTGTGTGTGTGTGTGTGTGTGTGTGTGTGTGTGTTTCTCTCTTACCTTTGTGAACTCTCGACACTGTTTTGTCGAAGGAACCAAAGGAAACTAAGGTCTCAGGCTTTAAGAAGTTTGACTCATGCTGTCAGAAAATGCCTCTGACAGACGGTCACACTTCTTGTGTTTACTGCCTGGGACCCCTGCACCTGCAGAACTCTTGTTCAGTATGTCATGCATTCAGTCCAAGAGTCCTGCAGGAGCGCAGGAACAAACTTATACTGAGAGGCTTGTTAAAGCCCGAGGGCTCCCTGACTAAGTCTGCGTCGGGGAGGCACTCGAAACCAGCAAAACCGTCAGCTCCAAGTACTAAGCCTTCGGCTGCTGGCTCCTTGTCTGTGCTTAGATCGGCTCCGGCTGGAGCCGATCCTTTTGAGTCACAGGTTCCGGTCTCGGCACCACTCTGTGCTGATACCTCTGAGCCCATGCTTTCACTGTCGGCTCCGTTGGCTACATCTAAGAAGAGGTCAAGATCCCCATCATTGGAGTCCATCCATTCGGCTCCGAGGTCTCCCCTGCTCTCGGAGCGGAGCCATTGGAGCCGATCTTCTCTGTCGTCCAGACTTTCAGATCACGACCTTGAGAGAGTGGTAAATAGGCTGTTAAAGTCTCTGGCATTGGCCCAGATGATCTCTAGCCCGTCTCATCAGACGGTAGCTGTTACGACTCCACCTAAATTTCCTCCTTCGACTCTCCCTCAGAGTTCGGAGCTGGAGCTCCTCGGAGCAGTGACTGTTGTGGCGTCGGAGCCGATACCTCCCCCTTCGGCTCCTTCGTCCTCTGCTCCGATCTCCTCCTTGATACCTTCATCGGATGGATCCGGGCGCCTGATCTCTCTCGTCGGCTCCGGGGGGGGCGAGTGGCATCGGACCATTGTCCGACCCCGTTCTCCCTCCTCGGAGCGTCGGCGCTGGTGAGCTCGGCCCCGACATCGGCTTCGGAGCCTTCCCTGTCGGTGCGGCCTGGGGTTCCTACCTCTTCGGAGCGGGAGCCCTCTGGCTTTTCTGATAGGGGAGCGTTCGAGGTGATGAGGAGCGTACTAGCCCCAGGGCATAGTAAACGGTCAGCTCCATCAGCTCCTCCCACTACAGTGCCTGCTGATGTCTCTTCCCACTCTTGCTCCCGGACCCAGAGATCCAACACCTCAGGTTTCCCCACTGGGAATTTCTTCCTCTTCTGAGGCTTCTCCTGACCTGTCAGCGGAGCCTCCGCGTAAGAGGACATATAAGAGGAAGCATGTGGACTCCCATGAGTCCATTACATCTGACACCGACTTGGATGAGTCGGAGGGATCCCCAAAGTCCCCCTCTGAGGATGTCTCTTTCCCAGATATCCTAGAAATCCTGAAGCAGAGGGGGAACTGGTCTTCCTTAATCCTTCCGAGGACGAGTCGGTGTACCTGGAGGCGTTTGGTTCTCGACCCTCCACCTCCTGGGTGTCTCTGCCTTTCGACCCCCTTATGGAAGTAGTGGCTCTGAAGGCGTGGTCGGCCCCGGATTCGGTGGAACCCACCCCTCGGAGGCCATCTAAATTCATCACAGCACCAGTTGACAAGCAATTCCTAACAAAAGGTGTACCGGCGGATGCCATGGTGGTGGCTGCAGCCACCAAGAAGGAACTAGCTGATCCTTCAGTACCTATCCATCCTCCTAACAAGGATTCTAGGACCATGAATAGGTATGGTAAGCAGATGTTTTCTAAAGCGACCTTTGCCATGCGGTCGCTGAATTACTTGTGTCACTTCACCCGCCTTCAGAGAGATATTCTCAAAGAGTTGGGAGAAGTCTTACAGGATCCATCAGCTGCTGGGTCCCAGGATAAAATAAACTCACAGCTTGGAACCCTGAACTTGAGTGTTAACTCCTCCATGCGTCTAATTTCATATGCAGCCGATGGAGAGAGTAGGGCCGCAGGCACAGGGGTGGCCTTAAGGCGTCATGCCTGGATGTGGCTGTGTAATTTCGCGGACCCTTTCAAGGCGTCCTTCACAAATTCCCCTTTTGATGGTTCGGCTTTGTTCGGACCTCAAGTGAAAGACACCTTGACCAGATGCGAACAAGATGGCAAGACTCTTTCTGCCGTAGGAGTCCGTTTCTCCACCCCTTCAAAACCATACCCTAAGGGTCAGAAGGGTGGGAAAATGTGGTTCCGCAAATCTCAAGGAGTCGCACCTGACGCAAGAAGTCAGTTTACCCCCAGAGGCAGAGGGGGTAACAACAACAGACGCCGCCCTAGGGGCAGAGGGGGTCCGCAGAACCAGGGTAGCAGGGAGCCTCTCTCTGACAAACTCTTCCAGCATCCCTGAGATGTTGCCCGATTGTCCACCTTCGGAGGCAGTTGGGGGAAGATTGTCGCTGTACCCAATAGCCTGGCTTTCCCTTACTCAAGACAAATGGGTACAGTCGATCATATCCGAGGGTTACAAAATTCCCTTTATCCAAACCCCAATTCAGCAAAAGGGAACCCTTCCAGACGTAAGGGAACTAGCAGTATCAGAAATATCAAAACTGCTAGCAAAAAGAGCCATCCAGCCAGTCCCAGCAGACCAACTAGGATCCGGAATCTACTCAAGGTTCTTTTTGGTACCGAAAAAGACAGGGGACTGGAGACCAATATTAGATCTCAGCAAACTAAACAAGTTTGTAAAGAGAACAAGATTCCGGATGGTCACCTACAGTCTATTCTGCCCTTTCTGGGCAAGAACAATTGGATGTGCTCAGTGGACCTTCAGGATGCGTACTATCACATCAAAATTCACAGGCGCTCCAGAAGTTTTCTCCGCTTTCGGCTGGGGGCCAGTCACTACCAGTTCAGAGCGCTGCCCTTTGGTCTCACTACAGCCCCCAGAGTGTTCACCAAATGTATGGCAGTGGTTATGGCTCACCTGAGACGGCAAGGATTCCAGGTGTTTCCATATCTAGACGACTGGCTCCTCACTGCCACCACCAGGCATCAACTTCTCCAAGCCAAAGCTTACACCATTCACATTTGCAGAGGGCTAGGAATCTCTATAAATTTCGAAAAGTCTGCCTTGTCACCTGGTCAGTCTATTACCTTTGTAGGCGCCAGCTTGAACACCGTACAACTTTCAGCAAAGTTAACAGATCAAAGGGTCTTAGATATTCAAAACCATGTCCATGTTCTTCTTCAGAGCGACAAAATTCAGGCCAGGTATGTCCTGAAAGTATTGGGTCTTATGGTAGCCGCCATAACACTTCTTCCCATTGCACGTTTTTACATGCGTCTTCTACAGTGGATGCTTTTCGCCCAATGGTCTTTTCAGCAACTCCCCATGCACCACAAGATCATAACTCAAACTTGCAAAAGTCATCTGTCCTGGTGGATATTGTCACCTCAAGTCCATCAGGGCAGACCCTTTGTTCATCCTCCCCCGGTCTCCACAGTGACATCGGACGCTTCCCTGATCGGGTGGGGGGGCATTTTCAGGGCAGGATGGTCCATGGCACTTGGCAACCTTTCTAGCGCCACCTGCACATAAATGTCCAAGAGATGAGAGCAGTGCTTTTAACGTTGCAAGCCCTCCACGACTCTCTTCCCCTAGGAACTATTGCAATCCAAACGGACAATATGTCCGTAGTGTGGTATATCAACAAGCAAGGCGGAACCAAGTCCTATCCTCTGTGTCGAGAGGCACTCAGACTTTGGCAATGGGCGATCTCCTCTCAGCGGTTTCTGATAGCAATGCATATCCCCGGGAAGTCCAACATCATAGCAGACAGGTTGAGCAGAGCTATACTCATGCCACACGAGTGGTCTCTCAAACAATTAGTAGCGGAAGAGATTTTTCAGAAGTGGAGCCTTCCTTGCTGCGATCTTTTTGCTACACCCCAAAACAGCAAATGCCCCGACTTCTTCACCCTCTTCCCCCTTCCAGGCCATCCCCTCAGAGACGCTCTAGTCCAAGATTGGCCTCGGGGACTTCTCTATGCCTTTCCAGCCTTTCCTCTAATCCCACAAGTAATTCAGAAAGCAACCGCCTTGAGAGCCAAGTTGATTCTCATTGCCCCTTATTGGCCTCTGGTTTCCGTTCCTACATCATTATCTTTTGGTACAGCCTTGGCATCTGGACCCAGCTCCAGATCTGTTGACCCATCAGTCGGGGCAGCTGCACCAATCCCTACATTCTCTCAACCTCACTGCTTGGTTGCTCCACTTCCATCCTTAGCCAGGCTTCCTATGATTTCTAATCCCGTCTGGGATATCATAGTAGCTTCCCTTAAATCTTCCGCCAGAAGGATTTACACTAGTAAATGGAAACGTTTCTCCTTCTGGGCAAAGGCAAGGAATATAGATCCCTTTACTGCCCCAATTCATTCGGTCTTAGACTTCCTAGCCGAAATTTTTCATTCAAGGTCTTCTGCCTCTACAGTAAAGGTCCAGTTGGCAGCCATTCCGAATTTTCATACAGGCTTATCGGACCACAACATCATGTCCAATAAGCTTTGCAAAGCCTTCCTTAAAGGTGTATATTTACTTAAGCCTCCGATCAAAGACCCTCCACCTCAGTGGGATCTTAATTTAGTCTTAACATCCTTGATTCTCCCCCCCTTTGAACCTGCGGTCTCCTGTTCATTGAAATTTCTTTCCTGGAAGACACTCTTCCTAGTCACCATTACTTCTGCTAGGAGAGTATCAGAGCTTCACACCCTCTGCATTCGTCCTCCCTACTTAATCTTCCATAAAGACAGAGTTTCTCTAAGGACTAATCCATCCTTCTTACCCAAGGTGGCTTTGCAGACAAATTTAAATCAATCAATTGATCTCCCATTTTTTTTCCCAAACTATACTAATAGAGCGGAGCAAAAGCTACATTATCTAGATGTTCATCGCCAGCTCCGATACTATTTGGATAGAACCAAACAAATAAGGAAGTCTGATCAACTGTTTTTATCGTACGCAGAAAATAAGAAAGGCCTTCCTGTTTCCAAGGTAACCCTATCTAGTTGGCTGTCTTCTGTGATTACATCTATTTATCAACTCAGAGGCAGGGAATTAACTTCTAAGCCAAAAGCCCATTCAACTAGAGCACTAGCTACATCTACAGCTTTTCAAGCTAGACTACCAGTAGACACTATCTGTGCGGCAGCCACATGGGCCTCTCCTCATACCTGTGTTTCGCATTACAAATTGGACATGGCCTCCAGGGACAGAACAACATTTGGTTCCACCATTCTTAAGAGTCTGTTCCAATTAGCCACCCAGGATGAAGGTGCTAGGGACGCGGTCCCATCCAGCAAGAATGAAGGCGAGATTGACAACTTAACATTGAGAAGTTATGTACCTACCATAACGTTCTATGTTAGTTGTCTTCTCTTGCCTTCTTTCTTGCATCCCACCCACCATCCCCCTAGCCTGGACAGACCGAGAAGATCTTCCCCTCCTTGAAGGGTCCTTTTATTCCCTTGTTCACCATCTAGGTGTCCTAGGATATATATAGTGTAGATAATTATCTTTGGGGGGTTTTATCCCTCTTCCTTCTCCTTCCAGTTGGAGGATTTTGTTTTATTGGCCTATGCTAGGTTTTTCAGCTTCCAAACGAGATCTGGGGAGTTATCGCCTAAAATCATGGGATATAGGGTTGCCTCGAGCCGGTAAAATAAGCTCTCGAGCTTTAGTAAGTGGTCGAGTCAGAGCCGAGGATTGGCTCCAAACCCATCCAGCAAGAAAGAAGGCGAGAGAAGACAACTAACATGGAACGTTATGGTAGGTACATAACTTCTCATTTACTTAACTGTACTTTCCCTGTCATTTGAACATCATGTTGCAGCAGTGGTTAGAAAGTTACTTTTACCTTGTACAATTCATTGCTACATGTAAATCTTCAA
This sequence comes from Protopterus annectens, assembly GCF_019279795.1. Classification (NCBI taxonomy): domain Eukaryota; kingdom Metazoa; phylum Chordata; order Ceratodontiformes; family Protopteridae; genus Protopterus; species Protopterus annectens. Next base: position 80,391,928 of record NC_056737.1, read on the forward strand.
GATAAAAACTGCATTGCATTCTGCACTTATTTGGCCTATCATAGAATACATTGTCCCCTTTGGGATATATCTCACTAGATACATCAAGTGACTGCAAAGACTACAAATGTTCCTAACTAAAAAGATCACAGGCTTAAGGAACCTGAGCTGTCAGCAACTTGTGCACCCTTCTCAAATTCTTGACCTAGAAAACTGCCTTTTTAGGGTTTTTATCTCTGCATAAAGATATCAGAACTGTATGCCTTCATAATGCAAACAGCCCTTTTTCATCTTCTACAAGGACAGGGCAGCACTCCTCACCAGTCATACCTTCATTCCCAAAATTGTGACAGAAAGCTGTCTAAATGAGACCATTAACCTCCTTGTGTTCTATCCTCCACCACAGAACAAGGAGGCAGGGGAATCTTACACACCTTGAATGTGCACAGCTGCTTAGATTTTACTTCTGGAGGTCTAAAGCAGAAGTAAAATCAGACCAGTTGTTAATTATTGTCTTTGCAAAACATAAGGAAGGCATGGTTGCTGTTATCTAAATGACTTTGTCAATGCATCTGCAGCCATCACTCTTTCCATGGCAAGACTTTGCCAGGGCAAATGAGAGCCAGCTGCTAAGGAAAATGGGGCAGATGCCATGGAGTATTCTGTTAGTCTTTCAGCAGATTTAAATTACCAGTGTGTTTGGCGAAGCACCATTCTGTTTTTAACACTACAATCTATGTTGTGCTACATAAGTCATTTCTTATAGAAATTAGAGATGGAGAATTTACTTGTGTTTTAAAGTTTGCTGACATGACTTTTTTGCCATTTTATGCTTCTGTCTGTAGCGACCATCTTTGCATTGCATGGACTGGCATCTCTCGCAAAATTCCAGTCTTGATTTTTCATGCAGAGACCATCATAACGAAGGATGCTGCAATTCGCAACATTGGAGGTTAGTGTCACATTGGTGGCTATGGCTGTTCTCTTGACATGTTTTGTTAAGATGATTTACTTCTGTTTTTGGCGAATGCTTTAAAATTGTGACATTAAACATTTCTTTGTACAGGCCTAGTAACCAAATTAAATTAGCAGTGGGAAGAGTATCTTTCTTTTTTAAACACCTTTATTGAATTATTACTTGTGACATAGGCACATTTACACTTGTATAAAAGTAACCAAACTGTATTAACAAGTTAAAATTAACAAACATTATGTTTCACATATATTGCTATATGGCATATAACCTAAGCAACATTACATACATTTTTCAATTCCTGCCCCTTTTTTTAAACTGGCAACATATTTATTAAACCATCATTTTCAACATAAGCAATCATAAATATATATATATAAATTAAAACAAACCACACCGACCCAATCCTAGTTGCATGCCATTTTACATCACAAACCATATTGACACAGTCTCACTTGCAAACATTATACATTACATATAATCCACCCAGTCATTTTCAGTTAAACATTACATAGCTGATTTAAGTCCTGCCTTCTTTTAAGCCTCATTCCTCCCCGTATATATTGTTCCCACAATTCTTATTTTTTTCCTATGTGGTTTCTTCTAACTTTTTCTAAAAATCTCAATTCCAGTTGTTTTATCTCTGTTACTATATTCACTACTTCTAATATAGCTGGTTTAGATTTTGATTTCCATTTTCTAGTAATATCTTTTTTGGCAGCCACCATAATTAGAGACAGCAAGGCCTTACCATGTCTAGGCAATTCCGATTCTGTACTGCAGCTCAGAAAAATAATCTCCCTTGACACAGCAATCTGCCGACCCAGCATCTCCAACAGTGTATCCCACAGGAAATCCTTAGTCTGCCAACTCACTGCACTCCCAGAATATATGATGTTAAGTTGTCAATCTCGCCTTCATTCTTGCTGGTTGGTTGGGATCGGAGCCGATCCTCTGCTCCGACTCCACCATCTTCTATAGCTCGAGAGCTGTTTACTGGCTCGAGACTATCCCTTATCCCATGATGTCTAGCACTAGCTACCCAGATCTAGTTTGCCGCTTCAGCTGCGAGGTTCATGGTTACTGGCTCAGGCTTGTATAAATTTATTAATCTGCCTTTTTTTTTGTCAAATTAGGGTTTTTTGGATTGTAATTGTTATTTTATAGCGATATCTAGTAATTTTAGTTGGTGTGTTTAGTCTATTGTAGTTTTCCCCCCTTAGAACTCGTTTAATTTAGAGAGTTCTCCCCCCCTCCCCCTTTCCCCCTGTAGTAGCGTTTTAGTCTTTTGGTTAGGTAGCCGTTTGAGTTACAGACTTCCTAGTGTTAAAAAAAAAAAAAAATCTATCTTATATTGTGTTTTTTTTTTTGTGGTAGTGTTCTGTTTTTACTCTTAGTATTGCTGGCCTGTTGGCCAAAGTAGTTTAGAGTTGTGATTATGTCTAAAGAATCCAAAGTGTTGGGATTCAAGAAGTGTGACTCATGCTGTCAGAAGATGTCTCTGACAGATGGGCACACTTCTTGCGTCTATTGTCTAGGCGCAGTGCACCTGCAGGACTCTTGTTCTATCTGCCATGCATTTAGCCCAAGAGTTCTGCAGGAGCGCAAGAATAAACTTATTTTGAGAGGTCTTCTCAAGCCTCAAGATTCACCGGCCAAAGCTCAGCCAGTGAAATCCCCATAACTGGCCAAATTGTTGGCTCCCAGCTCCGAGCCGTCATTGGCCCCAACTTTGCCTACTACCTCTTCGGTTCCGGCTGGAACCAAGGAGACTGCTTCCTCATCGGCTCAACTAGTACCCTCGGAGCCATCAAGGACCCAAAAAAGGCCGAAGTCCCCTTCGCTAGAGTCCATTCATTCGGCTCCTCGGTCCCCCCTTTTGCAGAGTGACCATAGTCATAGATCGTCACATTCTTCTCGGTCCTCTAGGCTCTCGGACCACGACGTGGAGAGAGTGGTCAGTAGGTTGTTGAAGTCGCAGGCACTGGCCAAAATGTTGTCCAGCCCTCCTCATCAGGTGTCTGCTCCGTCCATTTCTGTCGATGTTCCTCATCCGACTCCATTGAGCTCGGAGCCGGAGTTTATTGGGGTTCGAGTCGTGGAACCGTCGGCTCCGATTATGATTTCTCCTTCTGATCTGTCGTCAGCTCCAATCCCATCGATGGTGCCTTCCATCAAGGGATCTGGGCGCCGAGACTCCCTTGTCGGCTCCGAGGGGGAGAGTGGCATCGTACCCTTGTCCGACCCCGCTCTCCCTCTGAGTGTCAGCGCAGGTGAGCTTGGCTCCTACATCGACCTCGGAGCCATCTCCCTCGGTGCAGAGGAGGATTCCAGTCTCGCTGGAGCCTTCTCTCCATCATCGCAGGTACGCCTTCGATGTTATGAGGAGTGTGCTGGCCTCCCAGTCAGCTCCACCTTCGACCCCACTAGCTCCGTCCCTCGTAGTGCCTGTGTCAACCTCTGTCCCTCCACCAAGCCCCAAGCATGGGGAACCAGTGCTCCAGGGCACCCCATTTGGTGTTTCCTCTTTTTCTGAGGCCTCCCCTGATCATTCAGAAGAGCCCCCTCGAAAGAAGAAGTGCAAGAGGAAGCACATTGACTCCCCCGAGTCTGTCACTTTGGATACGGATTTGGATGAATTGGAAGGGTCCCCGAGATCCCCCTCTGAAGATGTTTTTTTTGCGGACATCCTAGAAATGCTTAAGCAGAGGGGGAACTGGAATACCCTTGCCCCTACCGAGGATGAATCCATATTCCTGGATGCGTTCAGTTCCCGACATTCCACCTCCTGGGTTTCTCCGCCCTTCGATCCACTAATGTCAGTAGTGGCTCGAAGGGCTTGGTCAGCCCCGGATACAGTGGAACTAACCCGGAGGAGGCCAAGCAAGTTTATCACTGCTCCCCCAGACAGGCAGTTCCTTGCTAATGGTGTTCCCGTGGATGCCATGGTGGTAGCAGCAGCCACTAAAAAGGAGTTAGCGGAAACTTCTTCCTCTGTCCATCCTCCTAACAAGGAGTCCAGAACCATGGACAGATACGGGAAGCGAATGTTTGCTTCAGCGACCTTCTCCATGAGGTCAATGAACTACTTATGTCATTTCACCAGGCTTCAGAGGGATCTCCTGAAAGAGCTTGGAGATGCCCTTCAGGATCCATCAGCTGAAGGGGCTCAGGCTAAAGTGGCTTCTCAGCTGGCAACCCTTAACTCAGTAGTTCACTCCTCCATGAGGCTCATTTCCTACACAGCCGATGGTGCAAGTAGAGCCGCAGGCACAGGCGTGGCACTTCGGAGACATGCATGGATGCGGCTGTATAACTTTGTGGAACCCTTTAGAGCGTCATTCACCAACACTCCCTTTGATGGTTCCTTTCTTTTTGGACCACAGGTGAAAGACACTCTCACTAGGTGTGAGCAGGAAGGCAAGACTCTCTCTGCTGTGGAAGTCGATTTTTCCACTCCTTCCAGACCATACCCCAAGGGTCAGAAGAGTGGGAAAATGTGGTTTCGGAAATCCCAGGGAGCTTCGCCTGACACACGTGGTGATTTTTCCTCCAGGGGCAGAGGAGGAAGTAATAACAGACGCCGTCCTCGTGGCAGAGGGGGTCCGCAGAACCAGGGCAGCAGAGAATCTTTCTCTGACAAGCCCTTCCAACATCCCTGAAGTGTTGCCCGGCTGTCTGCCTCTGGATGCAGTCGGGGGAAGACTTCCAATGTACCCAAAGGCCTGGCTAAACCTAACGCAAGACAAATGGGGTACATTTAATCATATCCGGAGGTTACAGAATCCCATTCTTTCAACCCCCTTTACTGTCATGCAAGTCCCCCCAGATGTTCCACCCAATCTGAGGGACCAAGCAGTTATAGAAGTTTCAAAACTGCTAGAAAAAAAAGAGTCATTCAGGAAGTCCTGGAAGACCAATACGAATCTGGAACTTACTCAAGGTTCTTTTTGGTACCAAAAAAGACAGGGGACTGGAGACCTATTTTGGATCTCAGCAGACTGAACAAGTCTGTTCAAAGAACAAAGTTTCGGATGGTCACGCTACAGTCCAGTCTACCCTCTCTGGGTCAGGACAATTGGATGTGCTCCATAGATCTCCAGGATGCGTACTATCATATCAAGATGGACAGACGCTCCAGGAGGTACCTTCGCTTCCGGCTGGGAGCCAGTCATTACCAGTTCAGAGCTCTGCCCTTTGGTCTCATCACAGCCCCCAGGGTGTTCACCAAATGTATGGCAGTGATCACGGCTCACCTGAGGCGTCAAGGATTCCAGGCGTTTCCATATCTAGATGACTGGCTCCTCACTGCTACTACCAGGCATCAACTTCAAGCCAGGGACTACACAATTTCAATTTGCTCTCAGCTAGGCATTACTATAAATTTCCAAAAATCTGCCTTGTTGCCCTGTCAATCTATTACCTATATAGGAGCAGACTTGGACACAAGGAGCATGTATGCAAAGCTACCTTCATTCAGGGTGTCCACAATTCGCCAGCAAGTTCAATTCCTCATGCAATGCAAAAGGGTACAAGTCAGGTATGTCCTTCAAACTCTAGGCTCTATGGCAGCGGCAATTCTGATACCCCTGGCCCATTTTCACATGAGAATCCTTCAGTGGCTTCTATTCACACAGTGGTCCTTCCAACAGCTCCCCATATCTCATATGATCATGATTACAGAAGCATGCAAAATACACCTTTCCTGGTGGATGGTCTCCCCTCTAGTGACTCAGGGCAGACCCTTCATTCAGCCCCCTCCGGTTGCTACAGTGACCACAGATGCCTCCCTGATAGGGTTTGGGGGGGGCATTAACAGGGAAGGACAGTCCAAGGCACTTGGTAGACTCACGAGTACCATCTGCATATAAACATCCTAGAAATGAGAGCCGTGCTTCTAGCGTTGGAAGCTCTTCAGGATTCTCTCCCTTCTGGGACCATTGCAATACAATCGGACAACATGTCAGTGGTGTGGTACATCAACAAGCAGGGCGGAGCCAGGTCCTAACCCCTATGTCGGGAAGCGCTGAAAAACTCTGGCAGTGGACGATTTCCTCCCAACGCTTTCTGATTGCGATGCACATCCCTGGGACGTCCAACGTCATAGCGGACAGGCTCAGCAGAGCTATTCTCATGCCTCACGAGTGGTCTCTGAGTCAGGTAGTTGCGGATCTGATCTTCCGCAAATGGGGACAGCCTTGCTGCGACCTTTTTGCCCCCTTCAACACCAAATGCAGCAACTACTTCTCCTGCTTCCAGGCTACTCTCCCAGAGATGCTCTAGTCCACGATTGGCCCCAGGGACTTCTTTATGCCTTCCCTCCATTTCCCCTGATACCAATACTCATACAGAAAGCAATTTCGTTGGGTTGGAAGATGATCCTCATTGCCCCCTACTGGCCTCGACAGATATGGTTCCTGTTCCTGCACCATTACCTTCTCGAGCAGCCCTGGACTCAAGATCCGATTGCAGACCTACTGATCCATCAGTCAGGAGGGCTGCATCAATCTCTTCAAACACTCCAGCTTACAGCTTGGTTGCTCCACTTCCAAACTTAGCCAGGCTTCCCAGCATTTCCCCGGCAGTACGCAACATTATTGTCTCCTCCCATAAGTCTGCCACTAGAAAGACTTATGCTAGCAAATGGAAACGTTTTTCTTGTTGGGCAATGGCCAGGAACATAGATCCCTTCATAGCCCCTCTCCATAAAATCTTGGAGTTCTTAACAGAACTCTTTCATTCGGGGTCCGCTTCTGCTACAATCAGAATTCAGTTAGCGGCCATTTCAAATTTTCATGTTGGGTGGTCTAATGCAAACATTATGTCTCACAAGCTATGTAAAGCCTTTCTAAGAGGGACTACTCTCCTTAGACCCCCATTGAGAGATTCCCCCTCCTCCATGGGACCTTAATCTGGTACTATCATCCTTGATTATGCCCCCCTTCAAACCTGCTGTGTCCTGCTCCATTAAGTTTCTATCTTGGAAGACTCTCTTTCTGGTAGCTATTACTTCAGCCAGACTATTCGCTGAACTTCAGGCACTATGTGCCCGTTCTCCATACTTAGTATTTCATAAGGACAGGGTTGCTCTGAGGACTAATCCCTCCTTTCTTCCGAAAGTCTGCTCAGAAAATAATTTGAATCAATCCATCGACCTACCGGTGTTTTTTCCTAACCACACCAACAAGGCAGAATACAAGTTACATCAATTGGGTGTTCATAGACAATTGCATTTTTACCTGCATAGGACAAAGGATATTAGAAAGTCTGACCAACTATTCCTCTCCTATGCTCGAGGCAAACAGAGTCTCCCAGTTTCTAAAGTGACCTTATCCAGGTGGTTGTCTCACATTATTACCTTTATCTAATCACTAAGGAACAAAGACTTGCCTATCAAACCGAAGGGTCATTCTACTAGGGCCTTGGCCACCTCTGTAGCCTTCCAGTCTAGGTTGCCCATGGACTCTTATCTGTGCTGCCGCTAAGTGGGCAAATCTTCATACCTTTATTTCTCATTACAAGTTGGATTTGGTCTCCAGGAGTAGAGCTAACTTTGATTACACTGTTCTGAAGAGTCTGTTCCAATGAGCCACCCAGGATTGTAGGTGCTAGGGACGCTGTCCCAACCAGCAAGAATGAAGGTGAGATTGACAACTTAACATAAAGAAGTTATGTATCTACCATAACGTTCCATGTTAGTTGTCTTCATCGCGCCTTCTTTCGTGTGTGTCCCCCTCCATCTCCCAATCCTATTGGACCGAGAGGACTTCAGATTTCACTGGCTGAGTATTCTCTGGTTCGTTTCCTCTACTAACTTAGAGAATAGGACAGGTATGACTGACCTTTTGTTTGGAGGGATCCTTTCTATAGCTATATCTGCGGTTAGCTATTTCAAACGAGATCTGGGTAGCTAGCGCTAGGCATCATGGGATAAGGGGTAGCCTCGAGCCAGTAAACAGCTCTCGAGCTATAGAAGATGGCTGAGTCGGAGCTGAGGATTGGCTCCGATCCTAACCAACCAGCAAGAAAAAAGGCGAGAGGAAGACAACTAACATGGAACGTTATGGTAGGTACATCATTTCTTTTTCCCAATTACCTCTTTCTTCCCGAGGAAAACTTCTCTGGAGTATACTTGGGGTATAAAATATCTATGTAAACATTTCCAAGCAAAAATCCTAAATCTTTTAGATTTTGTTGTATATTTGGGAGACATGCAGTGGATATAAAAAGTTTACACACCGCTATTAAAATGCCAGGTTTTTGTGATATAAAAAAAGAGACTGCAATAAATAATTTCAAAGCTTTTCCCACCTTTAATGTGACCTATAACCTGCACAGTTCAATTGAAAAACAAACAACTCTGTTAGGGGAAAAATATAAAAAATAAAAAACATACAATAAGCTGGTTGCATAAGTGTGCACACCCTTAAACTACTACTTTGTTACAGCACCTTTTGATTTAATTACAACATTCGGTCTTCTTGGGTACACACCCGCCATCAATTAAAGAGACTGTGATTAACCCCAAATAAAGTTCAGCTGTCCTAGTAGGATTTTCCTTACATTTACTCAGTTGCCTGCTACAGCAACAGCGATGGTTTGCAGAGAGTTTACAAAGCATCAAAGGGATCTCATTGTTGAAAGGTATCAGTCAGGAGAAGGATACAAAAAAATTCCACAGCATTGGATATACCATGGAACACAGCGAAGACAGTCGTCACAAAATGAAGAAAATATGGGACAACAGTAACGTTGCAAAGAACTGGATGACCCTTTAAAATTGATGAAAAGACGAGATGAAAATTGATCAGGGAGGCTGCCAAGAGACCTACAGTAACACTGAAGGAACTGCAGGAATTTTTGGAAAGTACTGGTTGTGTACTACATGTGACAGCAATCTCCCATATTCACCATGTGTCTGGGCTATGGGGTAGGGTTGCAAGATGAAAGTCTTTTCTTACACAGAAAAATATCCAGGCCCGGCTAAAATTTGCAAAACAATACATCAAGTCTCCCAAAAGCATGTGGGAAAATGTGTTCTGGACTGATGAGAATAAGACTGAACTTTATGGCCACAATTCCAAAAGGTATGTTTGGCGCAAAAACAACACTTCGCATCACCAAAAGACCACCTTCCCCACTGTGAAGCATGGTGGTGGCAGTATCATGCTTTGGGGTTGCTTTTCTTCAGCTGGAACTGGGGCTTTAGTCAAGGTGGAGGGAATTATGAACAGTTCCAAATAGCAGTTACTTTTGGCCTAAAACCTTCAGGCGTCTGCCTGAAAGATGAAGAGGAATTTCTCCTTTCAGCATGACAATGACCCCAAGCATACATCCAAATCAACAAAAGAATGACTTCACCAGAAGAAAATTAAAGTTTTGCAATAGTCCAGCCAGAGCCCAGACCTAAATTCAATAGAAAATATGTGGGATGATCTTAAGAGGGCTGTGCACAAGAGATGCCCTCGCAATTTGACAGATTTGGAGCACTTTTGCAAAGAAGAGTGGGCAAATATTGCCAAGTCAAGATGTGCCATGCTGATAGACTCATATCCAAGAAGACTGAATGCTGTAATTAAATCAAAAGGTGGTTCAACAAAGTATTAGTTTAAGGGTGTTGCACACTTGTGCAACAAGCTTATTGTACATTGTTTATTTTTTATATTTTCTCCCGTAACAGATTAGTTTTTCAATTGAATTGTACAGGTATTAGGTCACATTAATGTGGGAAAAGCTGATTTATTGTGATCTCATTTTCTTATATCACCAAAACCTAGCATTTTAACAGGGGTCTGTACACTTTTTATATCCACTGTACATATATCCTTCCATTGTTTCTTTGTGAATTGTTTATCCAATCTCTCTTCCCAATCCTTTCTAACCTCCTCTGATTGATTCTTCAGTGAAAGGAGTTTTTTGCTAAAAATATTTAAGTACGTTTATCGTTTTATGTGGTTATTTTATGGTTGGAGGCTGTTAACGATGAAATGCATGCAGAGGTTGTACATCATATCATAATGCAACACAAGTTGAGAACGGCTGTAGGTAGAGATGGTTGTGTAGTGCAGTAGATACGTTTAATAAATTCAGACGATTCCAGTGGATGTAGAATTCTGTATAATAGCTAACCATACTTAATAGCTGGAAAATAAAATTTACCTAAAAATGGATAACATTTTTTTCATGAAATTAGACAAGTCTCACTTACCAAGTGGAGAGATGAAAACATCTGCAAGCAAAGGAGAGTAGTATTGCTGCAACTGAATTCATCCTGGAGTTTTGGTGAGTACCTTTACAAGCTGGACCCTGTTTTTACAAAATCTCACCAAGACTACACTGATGTATAGACTGTATTTTATATAGCATATATCATGGACAGAAGTAGGTTAAACAAAAAAGACAGCTGGGTGCACAAGTCAGAGGATAAAAAGAAGTGCCTAATCCTGGTAGGTGCACTGGTGCCAGGTCTGGAAAAATCACAGTTCAACAATGAGGCTGGGCCAGACTTGGGAGGAGGATGGCCACTCCTGTTGTAGAAGGATGCAGTAGTCCAGAAAAATCACAAAAACTGGTAGGCCAAAAAAGAGCCATAAAGATAATATTGAGGACTACTGAGGATAAGAAAGAAATGATGTATTGTTACTGTTATGCAAGAAGCCTAGAATTTCGAGACAGTAGATTACAAAAAAGTTAAGGGATAAATTAGAGGAAAGAAAAATACATTCACAAGAAAAACTGTCAAATTCTTCAAATGGAAATGTGTGCCCATTAATACAACAGATTCCTGAAAAACATTATATAGACCAAGAAACATTGGGTCATTTGGAAAAAGATGTGACTAAGGAAGTGTGAAAATATAAAGAAAAAAATCTAGACATTTTTGAAAGGTATAAAAAAAGAAATATGAACATGGGAAAGAAAGAGATCTGATATGGTTCAATATTTATGCAAAGGAGAAAGCCAAATTAATAAGTATGAAAAAAAGCAAATCCAAACATATTCAAAGAGAAGTACAAGCAAAGGCACCCAGATATGGAACATTTCACAGCACAAAAATAAGATCACAAAGGGAGAATGTAGAACAGAAGATCAGTAAAGTAGAAGTTTAAAAAAAAAATAGAAGCCAAAGTTGTGGAATACTGGTAAAGTGAAGAATTTATTGTTTGAAGTCTAACACAGGTTGTGTTGCAGCATGATGAAACACGGAGTCTCCCCAAGTAAGGATAAGACACATCTGAAGAAAAATATGGAAATGGGAAAGAAAGAGATTTAATATGGTGCAATGTTTATGCAATTGAGAAAGCAAAACTAATTAGTACAAAAAACAGCACCAAAGATATTTAAAAAGAAATGTAGGCAAAGGCATCCAGATACGGACAGTTTTACAGTATAAAAAATAAAACAAAGGGGAAGCAGAAAAGAGGTTTAGTAATGGAGAAGTTAAAGAAATAAAACTGAACGAAATGGATTACCTGCAAACTGAAGGATTTTGTGCAGAACATTTAACTCTCATAACATCACAGCATGATAGAATAATGAATCCCCAAATTGTGGAGAAACCAGTGAAGCAGGAAGCATCAGATTAGGTGCTTTATGAAGATACTTTGGAGCCTTCAGTATGAAACCAGTACAAAAGTTCAAACGGAGATGCACAGTAAGAGAAGTAACAGGAAACTGTGGCAACTGTGACGCAGTCAATGTTGTGGATGATAGGCCAGTGAGTTCCCATTTGAAAGAGCAATGAGTGATGCAGGATAACGCTGAAGAGAATAAAGCATGACTGCAGGAAATGGAGAACAAAGAATGCATCTTTAGTTTAGAAGAAAATGATTAAGTGAAAAATTGCTTGTTTTTAATAGAGATGGATAGATATATTAAGATCAATAAAAGAAATAGACTACAGAAAGTCAGTAAGACCTAAAATGTTAAAAAGGTTGATAAAACACATTGACACAGTAATCAAGAGTGCTCATAGAAATTCATGCAATATAACAGAGGCAAATAGGTTATATTACTATGCAGCTAAATTAATAACAGATAAAGTCTTACCACAAAAACGCAGGGCAGTAAGGGAAAGGAAAAGAAAATCAAATGCCATTGTGGAAGTATCGAATAAAGAACACTATGACGCAATTAAGACAAGAAGTGTTGTTGTTTAGAAGAGTACAGAAGAGGGCACAGATCAACAAAAATATTCAAAAAGATCAGAACAGACCAGGATTTATTGCATGTTATTGCAAATAATAAACTAAAGATATAAGCACAGACAGAAAAAACAAAAGCTATGCAGATAAATATAAAGGAAAAGTACAAAATAAGCAATTTATTGATGAACCAATGAAGTTTTAGAGAATTGGGAAACCAGGCAAAAGGAATACAAACCCCACCAAAAAAAGAAGTAGAAGACATGTTTTGAAAAAAGTATCTATGAAGATCCCGTGGAACATAGCAAAGATGATGAATAGAGAGAAGTAAAAGAAAGAATACGAAGCTCAAATGTATAGGATATGAAATGGAATGAAGTAACAGCTAGAACAATTAAAATGATTAAAGTACAAGTTAAGTTATAAAGAAATGTTACATTTTGATTCTGTCAAGAATGACAATTCAGGATGTGCAAAGTACTGGTTTATTCCATAAATAGCGCTGGGAGACCTGCCTGCCAAAATTTTCAGATCAGTCTCAGAACAAGAAAAAAATGCTTACATTTGTAACTTTTCATATCAATTTCACGCATGTAGAACTGTGACATTACTTGTGACCCTTGCTTAATGTGAACGCTTCACAAATATGCATTGTAAAACATAGACGATGTGATCTAAGAATTTATCTTTCAACCTTATAACATTTAGTGCCCAGTGCACACTGTCTCACAGACATCCTTGCAAAAACTCTTCCACCAGCTTGAGATGGTCACAGCGTACTGTTAATCTGATTTCAACAGATACCTTCTTCTTCTTCGGCTGCTCCCGTAAGGGTCGCCACAGCAGATCAACTGTTTCCATTTCTTCCTGTCCTCTGCATCCTGCTGTGTGACACCAACCACCTGCATGTCCTCTCTCAACACATCCATAAACCTTATCTTAGGCCTCCCTCTTTTCCTGTTACCTGGCAGCTTCATCCTTAGCATCTTTCTCCCAATATACTCTGCATCCCTCCTCAGCACATGTCCAAACCAACGTAATCTTGCCTCTCTGGCTTTGTCGCCAAACCTCCCAACCAGGGCTGACCCTCTAATATACTTATTCCTCATCCTGTCCATCCTCGTCACACCCAGTGCAAATCTTAACATCTTCAACTCTGCCACGTCAAGCTCTGACTCCTGCCTTTTTGTCATTGCCACCGTCTCCAACCTATATAACATAGCTGGTCTCACTACCCTCTTGTAGACCTTCCCTTTCACTCTTACTGGTACTCGTCTGTCACAAATGACTCCTGACACTCTTCTCCACCCACTCCATCCTGCCTGTACTCTCTTCTTCACCTCTCTTCCACACTCACCATTACTCTGAACTGTTGATCCCAAGTACTTAAACTCATCCACCTTCGCCACCATTACTCCCTGCATCCTCACCATTCCTCTATCCTCCCTCTCATTCACACACATATTCTGTCTTAGTCCTGCTGACCTTCATTCCTCTTCTCTCTAGTGCATATCTCCACCTCACCAGGGTCTCCTCCACCTGTTCCCTACTCTCACTACAGATCACAATGTCATCTGCAAACATCATAGTCCACGGGGACTCCTGTCTGATCTCATCTGTCAACCTATCCATCACCATTGCAAATAAGAAAGAGCTCAGAGCTGATCCTTGATATAATCCCACCTCCACCTTAAACGCATCTGTCACTCCCACCGCAGACCTCACCGCTGTCACACTACCCTCGTACATATCCTGTACCACTCTTATATACTTCTCTGACACTCCCGACTTCTTCATACAATACCACAAGTCCTCTTTAGGCACCCTGTCATATGCTTTCTCTAAATCCACAATGACACAATGCATCTCCTTCTGACCTTCTCTGTACTTCTCCATCAACACACTCAGAGCAAACATTGCATCTGTAGTGCTCTTTCCTGGCATGAAACCATACTGCTGATCACTAATCATCACCTCCCTTCTTAACCTAGCTTCCACTACTCTTTCCCGTTACTTCATGCTGTGACTGATCAGTTTAATCCCTCTGTAGTTACTACAGCTCTGCACATCACCCTTATTCTTAAAAATCAGTAGCAAAACAATTTTTCTCCATTCCTCAGGCATCCTCTCCCTTTCCAAGATTTCATTAAACAATCTAGTTAAAAACTCCACTGCCCTTTTCACCTAAACACCTCCATGCTTCCACATGCATGTCATCTGGACCAACAGCCTTTCTGTTCTTCATCCTCTTCATAGCTATCCTTACTTCCTCTGTGCTAATCCACTGCACTTCATGATTCACTATCTGCACATCATCCAACCTTCTCTCCCTCTCATTCTCTTCATTCATCAACCCCTCAAAGTACTCTTTCCATCTGCTCAACACATTCTCCTCGCTTGTGAGTACGTTTCCTCATTATCCTTTATCACCCTTACCTACTGCACATCTTTACTAGCTCGGTCCCTCTGTCTAGCCAATTGGTACAGGTCCTTTTCTCCCTCCTTGGTGTCCAACCTTTTATACAACTCTTCATACGCCTTATCCTTAGCCATCGCCACCTCTCTCTCTGCCATGCACCTCATCTCCTTATACTTTGTCTACTTTGTCTCCTTTCTTCATCTCTTTGACAATCCCACTTCTTCTTTGCCAACCTCTTTCTCTGTATACTCTTCTGTACTTCTTCATTCCACCACCAGGTCTCCCTGTCCTCCCTCCTCTTTCCAGATGTCACACCAAGCACCTTTCTAGCCATCTCTCTTACTAGCTCTGCTGTAGTTACCCAGCTATTCGGTAACTCTTCACTGCCACCCAGTGCCTGTCTTAACTCTTCCCTGAACATCACCTCACAATTGCCCCTTTTCAGTTTCCACCATTTGATCCTTGGTGCTGCCCTCACACTTATCCTCCTCTTCTTAACCACCAATGTCATCCTACAAACCACCATCCTATGCCTAACTACACTTTCCCCTGCCACCACTTTACTGTCTCCAATCTCCTTCAGACTGGCCCTTCTACATAGGATATAATCCACCTGTGTGCATCTTCCTCCACTCTTGTATGTCACCCAATGCTCCTCCCTCTTGTTAAAATATGTATTCATCACAGCCATGTCCATCCTTTTTGCAAAATCCACTACCATCTGACCTTCTGCATTCCTTTGCTTAACACCATACCTACCCATCACTTCCTCATCCCCTCTGTTCCCTTCACCAACATGCCCATTGAAATCTGCTCCAATCACCAATCTCTCACCGTTGGGTACAGTCATCACCACTTCATCCAACTCGCTCCAAAATTTTTCTTTCTCATCCATCGCACACCAAACTTGTGGAGCATATGCACTAACAACATTCATCATTGCACCATCAATTTCTAGCTTCATAAACATCACTCTATCTGACACTCTTTTCACCTTCAAAACACTCTTTGCATACTGTTCCTTCAGGATAATGCCTATGCCATTTCTCCTCCCATCCACACCATGATAAAACAGTTTGAAACTGCCTCTGATACACCTAGCCTTCCTCCCCTCCCATCTGGTCTCTTGCACACACAATATGTCAACCTTCCTTCGGTCCATCATGTCAGCTAGCTCTCTCCTTATACCAGTCCTACTGCCAACATTCAAAATTCCGACCCTCACTATCACAGTCCTAGCCTTTACCTGCCTTTGGGCATGCCTTCCCCCTCTTCTCCTCCTTCGGCCAACAGTAGCCCAATTTCCGCCAGCACCCTGTTGGCCAACAGTACTGGTAGCAGTCGTTAACCCGGGCCTCGACCAATCCGATATGTATTTCTGTACTGTTGTCTGCATGTATGATTTGGCAAAATTTTACGCCGGATGTCCTTCCTGACGCAACCCTCCCCATTTATCTGTTCTTGGGACCAGCACAAAGAAATGCACTGGCTTGTGCATCCCCAGTGGCTGGGTTGATTTCAACAGATACCTGGCACAGTTTATTAACTGTTTCAAACTACACTTGTCAGCATAACGCAACATAACATCTTTTAACTCCTTCAGCACTTACTTGGCATTCATTTTTTTTTGTTAATACACTATAGTTTGCTAGTAGAGAGAGTGCAGTTGTAAGGCACTTGAAGTATAAAGTTACTACTTATATGAAAGTATTTTATTTTTATTTTACATTTGTTGACCGGGATAGTCCGACTAGATGCATGTCCATTTTCAGCGGAGGCCCGGGGAGAAAAGCTCCAAGGGTAAGCAGATACAGCATTACATAATACCAGCATTACATATTGCAAACAGACTATTTACAGAGATTACATAAGTAAGCAAGTTAAACAAGTTCCACAGGTTACAGTTAATCCTGAGCACAAGTCAGGATTAAATTAAATTACACAGTAAACTGGTTAACAGATTTTTACACATTCTAGAGAGAGTTAGCCAAGCTTGATACATTGACATAGCCAGTTAAGTGACAAATGTTGTTTGAGTCCAGTTTTAAATTGACCTAAGGTGGAAAGTAAGGTAATATCAGCTGGAAGAGAGTTCCAGGATCTACTTACAGAGTTTGCAAAGAGAGAATCACCGGCTGTGTTATTAATTTTGCTAGTCTGAATTAGTAGTTTGTTAGAGGATCGAAGCGGTCTAGGATTGTTATAGGGGGTGATAATATTTTTAAGTGCAGGAGTATTGTCCGGATTATAGAGGATTTTATAGGCCATAATCAGTTGGTTATACTGGATTAGGCTGGGTAGTTCAAGCCACCCAAGCTGATTTAGATTGATTCAATGATGTGTCCTAAAAGGCAGCCCAGTGGCAAACCTGGCAATGTGGTTGTAGCAGATTGAGAGTTTAAGGACAGTCTTGTTTAAATTCGAGAGTAGAGGGGATGCATACAGAAGGGTTGAAAGAAGGTGAGAGTGAGCTATGGCAATTTCAGCTGGAGGGGTTAGGAAGGCTTTTATTCTGTAAAGTGACCCTAGTTTTTTATTGATGGTTTTGATAGTTTGGTTAACATGTAGGTCAAGTTTTAGATTATTGTCTATGATGACACCTAATAGTTTTGTAGATGGGTCAGGGGAGGTTATTGTGCCATCATTTGATTTTATGGTAAAGGTGAAAGCAGTAGACCTACATGTTGGTGAAAATAACAGCATTTTATTTTTTTGGGGATTTAGGATCAGACGATGTTCAGAAAGCCAGTTTTCTATTGTATAAAAGGTGGTCTGGGTAGCTGACCATAACTCTACTTGAGATGTGGCTGAGCAAATCAGAGTAGAGTCATCAGCATATTGGATACAGCTGACTTTTGGGATGACGGTGTGAAGGTCGTTAATGAAGATGGAGAACAGCAAGGGCCCTAGTATAGAGCCTTGTGGTACTCCATGGGTGTTAGGTAGAAGGTTAGAGAGTTTGTTCTGCCAGAGGACAGCCTGCTGTCGACCATTCAGGTAGGATTGAAACCGTTGGAGGGCTCCAGTATCTAGACAGAATGTTTGCAGGGTGTGGATTAAAAGTTGGTGATCAACCATATCGAATGCCTTGGAAAGATCCAAAAAGAGGGCTGAGGATATATAATTATTGTTGTGATTATGGTTTATGGTGTTAGTAAAGGCTAGGAGGGCTGAAGTAGTGCTGTGATGAGGATGGAAGCCATGCTGAGTGTCTGCCATAAGGCGATTTTTGGATTAGGTGGTGCATGAGTTGTCTATGAATACATTTTTCCATAATCTTTGCAAGTGGAGAGAGTATAGCTATTGGCCTATAATTGGAGAATTCAGTAGAGCTGCCTCCTTTGTGAAGTGGGATTACATAGGATAGGGATTACATAGGATATTTTCCAGATGGTGGGAATTTTAGCTTCTACTATGGTTCGATTGATTAGTATTGAGACGGGGTAAGCAATAGCATCAGCTGATTTTTTGTAGGTACTCTGCAGGGAGTTGATCAGAAGAAAGTGTAGTGGGTTTTAATTTTTTGATCAAGGTACGGATAAGTGAAGTGGCGACTGGTTGGAAGCTGAACGTGAGTAGGTTTCTAGGGGTGCTACTTTCAGGACCAGGGGAGCTAGGAGGTAGTTGGCTAGCTAGGGCTTGAATTGTCTCAGTAAAGAATTGGTTAAAACTATCAGAAACATTTTCAGGGGTTTTATCAATATTAGTAGCAGGGATTGAGGTTGAAGTTTGTCCAGGATGTAGTAGATTATTTAAACCTGCCCAAAACTTCTGAGGGTTATTTTGATTTACTGTCTGTAAATTACAGTAGTATTGTTTTTTGTCTTGTAAAATTGATCATACTCATTAATTTTAAGGGGAGGGTCTGTGGCCATTTAAGACTTGCCTTGGTACAGATCATGGCAATCTTAGTCTTAAGGGTTCTTGTGACTTTTTTTTTTTTTTTTTTTTTATAACTAATCTACATGACTTGGGATGGTTGGACATTGAAGACTCACCTTAGTATTAAAAATTTTACATAGTACAAGGTACACCAAACTTAGGAATACATTTAAAAATCAGTTTAATAACTGTCACAGAATCTGCTTTATTGCATGGGCCAGCTTCTTCTTCTTCCGGCTGCTCCCATTAGGGGTCGCCACAGCATGTCAACTGTTTCCATTTCTTCCTGTCCTCTGCATCTTACTCTGTCACATTAACCATCTGCATTTCCTCTCTCACCACATCCATAAACCTTATCTTAGGCCTCCTTCTTTTCCTGTTAACTGGCAGCTTAGCATCTTTTTCCCAATATACTCTGCATCCCTCCTCAGCACATGTCCAAACCAACGTAATCGTGCCTCTCTGGCTTTGTCTCCAAACCTTCCAACCTGGTCTGACCCTATAATATACTTATTCTTAATCCTGCCCATCCTTATCACACACAGTGCAAATCTTAACATCTTCAGCTCTGCCACGTCAAGCTCTGACTCCTGCCTTTTTGTCATTGCCACTGTCTCCAGCCCACATAACATAGCTGGTCTCACTACCCTCTTGTAGACCTTTCCTTTCACTCTTACTGGTACTCGTCTGTCACAAATGACTCCTGACACTCTTCTCCACCCACTCCATCCTGCCTGTACTCTCTTCTTCACCTCTCTTCCACACTCACCATTACTCTAAACTGTTGATCCCAAGTACATAAACTCCTCCACCTTCCCCACCTCTACTCCCTGCATCCTCATCATTCCTCTATCCTCCCTCTCATTCACACACATATATTCTGTCCTAGCTCTGCTGACCTTCATTCCTGTTCTCTCTAGAGCATATCTCTACCTCTCCAGGGTCTCTTCCATCTGTTCCCTACTCTCACTACAGATCACAATGTCATCTGCAAACTTCATAGTCCATGGGGACTCCTGTCTGATCTCATCTGTCAACCTGTCCATCACCATTGCAAATAAGACAGGGCTCAGAGCTGATGCTTGATGTAATCCCACCTCCACCTTAAACGCATCCGTCACTCCCACCGCAGACCTCACTGCTGTCACACTACCCTTGTACATATCCTGTACCACTCTTACATACTTCTCTGACACTCCCGACTTCCTCATACAGTACCACAACTCCTCTCTAGGCACCCTGTCATATGCTTTCTCTAAATCCACAAAGACACAATGCAACTCCTTCTTACCTTCTCTGTACTTTTTCCATCAACACTCTCGGAGCAAACATTGCATCTGTAGTGCTCTTTCCTGGCATGAAACCATCCTGTTGATGAATAATCATCACCTCCCTTCTTAACCTAGCTTCCACTACTCTTTCCCATAACTTCATGCTGTGACTGATCATTTTAATCCCTCTGTAGTTACTACAGCTCTGCACATCACCCTTATTCTTAAAAATCGGTACCAAAACACTTTTTCTCCATTCCTCAGGCATCCTCTCACTTTCCAAGATTTCATTAAACAATCTTGTTAAAATTTCAACTGTCATTTCACCTAAACACCTCCATGCTTCCACAGGTTTGTCATCTGGACCGACAGCCTTTCTGTTCTTCATCCTCTTCATAGCTATCGACCAACAGACTTTCCGTTCTTCATCCTCTTCATAGCTATCCTTATTTCCTCCTTGCTAATCCACTGCACGTCATGATTGACTATCCACACATATCCAACATTCTCTCCCTCTCATTCTCTTCATTCATTAACCCCTCAAAGTATTTCTCTCATTATTCTTTATCACCCTTACCTGCTGCACATCTTTACTATCTCGGTCCCTCTGTCTAGCCAGGTCCTTTTCTCCCTCCTTAGTGTCCAACCTTTTATACAGCTCTTCATACGCCTTATCCTTAGCCTTCTCCACCTCTCTCTTTGCCATGCACCTCATCTCCTTATACTCTTGTCTACTTTCTTCATCTCTCTGACAATCCCACTTCTTCTTCACCAACCTCTTTCTCTGTATACTCTTCTGTACTTCTTCATTCCACCACCAGGTCTCCTTGTCCTCTTAAAAGATGTCACACCAAGCACCTTTCTAGCCATCTCTCTTAATAGCGCTGCTATTCGGTAACTCTTCACTGCCACCCAGTGCCTGTCTTAACTCTTTCCTGAACATCACCTCACAATTACCCTTTTTCAGTTTCCACCATTTGATCCTTGGTGCTGCCCTCACACTCATCCTACAAACCACCATCCTACAAACCACCATCCTATGTTGCCTAACTACACTTTCCCCTGCCACCACTTTACAGTCTCCAATCTCCTTCAGACTGGCCCTTCTACATAAGATATAATCCACCTGTGTGCATCTTCCTCCACTCTTGTATGTCACCCTATGCTCCTCCCTCTTGTTAAAATACGTATTCATCACAGCCATGTCCATCCTTTTCACAAAATCCACTACCATCTGACCTTCTGCATTCCTTTGCTTAACACCATACCTACCCATCACTTCTTCATCCCCTCTGTTCCCTTCACCAACATGCCCATTGAAATCTGCTCCAATCACCAGTCTCTCACCCTTGGGTACAGTCATCACCACTTCATCCAACTCGCTCCAAAATTTTTCTTTCTCATCCATCGCACACCCAACTTGTGAAGCATATGCACCATTATACAGCAGGAACTTCTTGTAACATTTGTTAATGTCTATTATGTACTTCACAGATAAAGATTCTACTTGACTACTGATGTACTATGTTCTTCATCTGTAAATATGTTGTAAGTAATTGCTATGTAAATTGTTAATCGCTATGTAATCCAATGTAACTACTGTCTGTTTATTTTAACTGTGGTGCTTTTCTCCCCAGGCCTCCGCTGAAAATGGACCTTCGTCCAGTCGGACACTCCCGGTCAACAAATATAAATAAATAAATAAACAGTGTCAAGTGCTGTCCTGTCATAAGCTAATGGATGATAGGTGTCCCCATGTTTTTGTGAAAGCACTCCTTGAACAAACCCATTTCTTTCATGACAGTAAAATGCAAGTCTTTCACAGGTTTGATTCCCTGCTCTGTCTCTGGTTTTAGTGGGTAATGTGAACTCTAGGGAGAGGTTGACATTTATCCACTCTAATGTTTACTAGTTTTGCAGATTATAATGTACCTACTTCATTAACATGTTTAGCCCATAAGTTAGCAGGCATGTGCTGTAAGTTTTTTTAGCCAGCTGTGTACATCGTGTGCTAAAACTGCTAATAATTTCTCCTCTGATTTTTGTTGGAACATTCAAGTACACCACTTCTTTTATACAGTAGATAGTGCAGCTCAGTTTGCATAGCAGGTCTCTTTGTAGCAAGTGCACCGGTGCAGTAGTGCTCAAAAGGAAAACATGCCTTTTCTCAATAGGTCCTAAAAAGTAGGTATAGGTATATAGGTTCTGAAACAGAAATGAAGGTTCTGAAACAGAATATGTAACCGTAGCATTTGTTACCCCAACTGCTTTTACTTTGTTTTGATACTGGTATATGACTATCTGAAGTAACTTTTAACACAGACCTAGTGCCTCTAGTGTCCACCAGGAAAGGATTTTTTTTAATTTATTTTTTCCTTAAGATAGGGCCCCTTTTGATTTATTGGCAGCAAAGGATCAAGATTTATTTCTGTTTTATTATTCCAACATAGTCAGTATGATGATTATTGACTCCTTCCAATGTGAGGAGGTGTTTGATTAAATGTAGTATTGTTATAATTTGACTGCCATTCAGTCCAGGTATCTTGGACTCTGCATTCGCTTGTGTGGGTATTCTCCTCTCCAATGTCCTGCTTCACCACAGTTGAAGCAAGGTCCATCAGGTAATGCAGGAAAGCCACTGCCAGCTCATTGTTGCCAACCAGTTTCACCTTGTTCTTCTCTACCAGCAGTCTTGCTAAACCCCCTAGCAGCTCCTCTTCCCTTCCCCTGCCTCTGCTTCATTCCCTTGAGACTTCTAGCTGCCTTATTTGCAGAGTTAACAGCTTATCCTCAGTATCCTTTTCTATTTTTTTCTGATACTCATTGCACTTAGCTGAGAATGATTACTTACGTACTGTTTTTTTTTTCACCAATTGTATAAGCTGCCAATAATATGTACTAAATGTCTTTATTAATGTAAAGTCTGTATTGTATGTGAACTGTCTTGTATGTGGAGTTTTTCTCCCTGGAACTCTACTAAAAATGAGCACTTGTGGCCCAGCTGGACCATCTCGGTAAACGAACGCAAATACGTAATACTTAAATAAATAAATATTGCTCTTACAAACTTAAAAAGTTGATAGAATAACAGGTTTTGCGTTAGCATGAATTTTCTGAATGATATGAAGTCTGAACCTCAAAGGTCTGTCATTATTTTCTGAATTCAGTCCTGAATGATTTAACATTGGTTTTCCAGAAAAACACAGTTTTTTATGAGAACCAGACCAGTAATACAAGGAAAATATCTGGACATTTTGTGAAAATCTGGACAGTTGAGAGGTATGTGGAAATGCTACAACAGGGCAATTTTTAGTAAGCTGAAACCACTCATTCAAATACTCACAACTTTCCTTTCCGTAATTATGATACATAATATATGCAGGTGTTTTCTTAGCAGGGATTTGATCCTGCTTGCTGAACTTAGTTCCCATTTTCTCTATTAAGACTTACCTTGTAGATTGTGGCTCCTGGTAATTTATCAAAAATGACTACACCAATTTTTTTTTTCACTCGTACATTAACAACACAAAAACAAACAAAAGAAAACACACACACAAACACAAACAAATCTCTCATACGTCTTGCCTTTTAGTCTTTTCAGTGTTGAATTCACAGAATAACTTTCTGTGCTTGGCTCTTGTAATTTATTCCACACTGCCCTGCAGCAATACCAAAGTTCAGAATCTGAGTCTTAAGGCACTAAATCTTAAAGTACAGGTTAAATAATAAAATAATTTTACCTTTTGACTCAGTCAAGAATGGCACTTCAGGATGTGCAAAGTATTGGTTTATTCCGTAAACAGCACTGGGAGGTTTCCTGCCAAAATTTTTAGATCATTCTCAAAAAAAGAAAAAATGCTTTATTTTTATCTTTTCTTATCAATTTCATGCATGCAGAACTCTGACATTATTTGTGATCTTGGCTTACAGTTTCATGTAAACGCTTCACAAGTATGCATTGTAAAACATAGATCACCTGGTCTAGGAGTTTATCTTTCAACCATGGAACATTTAGTGTCAGTACACACTATCTCAACAGACACCATTGCAAAGACTCATCCCTCAGCCTGAGAAGGCCAGAGAATATTAATTTGGTTTTCACAGGTACCTGGCATAGTGTATTAACTTTTTGAAACTAGACTTGTCAGCATAACATAACATATAACAACATAACACTCCTTCAGCACTTACTTGGCCTTCAATTTTTTGTTAGTACACTATACTTTTCTAATAGGGAGAATGCGGTTGTGAAGTACTTGAAATATAAAACTACAACTTATATGAAATTATATCTTGCATAATCTTGCATCTGTTTGTTTTCCTTTGACATAAATATATTATAAAAACTTTATTTGATTCATTTGTGAAGAAACTACAAGTTAATTTGCATTTTGTGAAGAATAAACTTGAGACATAATATTTTCCCATAACAAAACAAAATTAAGAAAAGCTCCTAACTGGAAAACTCCAGGCTAAGATGCAATACCTGTCTTATGGCTAAAAGTATTAACATTTTTACATGAAGATTTAGCCATGAATAAAAACTATTTTTTATGCACAACCTGAACAGATGCCAACCTGGTTAACAGGAAAAACGATACTCATCCTTAAGAGTGAGCTTGCATGATGTCCTAAAAACTATAGACCAATAACTTGCCTTCCAGTGATGTATAAACTATACACTGGAATTGATGTTGACAGAGTTCATAGTCATAGCAGAGAAAACTCAGTCATGACAATAGAACAAAAGGGTAACTAAAAGTCATATGAAACAAAGGATCATGTATTGTTAAATAAAGGCATAATGGAGAATTGTAAAAAGGGGACGAATCTAAGTATGACATGGATAGACTACAAAAACACATTTTACAGCAACCATGAAGGAGTGGCAAACCACTTTGCAGATAAGCCATGGTAAAGGACAAATTATTATATCAGGGATAACAATTCATCAGGTTCCCTCTGTTACCGCTGCTCTTTTGTCTTACCCTTAACCCATTAAGCTTTCTGCTGTCATGGTTACAATTTGGCTCCCAGGATACAAAAGTGTAAAGATTTCTCATCTTCTTTTTGTTAGTGTTTAAAACTGTGCGATTCATCAGATGAGGAACTGAAAGACAACTGCAAGTGGTCAAAAGTTTTTCACGTTATAAGAATGTCATTTGGTGTGGATAAATGTGCAAAAGCAACCTTTAAAGCAGGAAAGCTGCAGCACCATGGAAATATCCGTCTGGGACAGGAATGTGAAATAAAAGAACTTGAGCAAGAGGGAGTATATATTTGGAAACTTAAGAAGGATCAACAATACACCATGAACAAATGCAAATAAAACTTAGTAAGGAATATTTTAGAAGACTAAAATTAATACTGAAAAGAGCTCTGGCATCTAAGAACGAAATCTAAGATGTAAACCAATTTGCTCTTTTGTTCTATCTTACTGTTTTTGGGTGATTGCCTTTCCCCAAAAGGTATTGGACAAAAAAACAAGAAAAGTCCTTATCAAATAATTTATAAAAATCTGTGTATACCAAGATTATATATTCCATGTTCTGAAGGAGGTATGAGCCTCCTCAAATTGATTACATGTGTATATCTGCAGTCATAGGACTTCATATATATCTGCTAATCTCACAAGATTCAAACATAGAGAAAGTTTTAAAACATGAGGAGAACAAGTTTAAGATGACTTCCCTGATTAGTTTAGCAGAAGCATATCAGTGTCAAGCGGGAATGGAAATCAAACCAGAAGTAAATAAAAATCAGGCAGCACCTGAATGTGCCAAAAAACAAAAGAAAGAACATAAGGTGAACTATCAGAGGAGAAGGCAAGAAATGTTGAAAATGCATAACTATAGTTGCAAGTACAGAAAACTCCTGGAACAACCTCATGTCCATCAAGATCTAATGCAGGAATGGTTAAGGAGAGGTGAATTTAAACTAAAAGACAAAAAGTTAATATTGTCGGCCAGTATTGTGGACTTGCGTACATGTTGGTTTACCAAGTCCATTGAACACATCAGAGAGAGAGAGACGTATGTAGGTTTTGTAAAACAGAAATGGAAATAGTTGCACAACTTGTTGCTGGGTGAGATACACTAGTCACAGTAAGAATGTATACTAAAAGGGATATTAATGGGGCAAGAATGTTGCATTGGGAATAGTGCGAACATTATAATATTGAAGTATCTGAAAAGCATTGGAAACATGAGCTGCAAAGCATTATAGAAATTGAAGTTTATATCACATGGGATCACGATTACCAACAGTTCAAAAAATAGGTGTGAGAAAACCAGATTAGTAGTCCATAAAAAGAAGACAAAAGTAGCATTGATCATTGAAATTGCTATACTCCGTGATTACAGTGTATTGTGCACAGAGATAGACAAAGTCATAAAATATCCAGATTTTCAGGCAGAAATGAGGGCAATGTGGGCGAGGGATACCCAGACAGTTCTAGTAGTAATAGGAGTAATGAGGCTCAAAAAAAGAATTTACATTTTCTTTAGATATGTTACTGATACATGCAACTCCTTACGAACTGTTAGTAAGAGTCAGTTCTCCGCATATCGTGGGTGCTGCAAAGAGCACTGCTGGTTTACATCAAAGATTGAAACAATATGGGCTTACATCAAAGATTGAAACAATATGGATTTCATGAATTTTAATCATTATTAGACTTAGGAATGGGGTCCATTCCCATCAAGGTATTAGAAACCTAAAAGTCTTGGAGAAATTAAAGAGAGAGAAGTCATATTCTATAGGTTCATAGATGGGTTCATATATTAGTACTATTCTAACTGCCCTTGTGGGCCATTTTAAGCTTAGCCAATTACCCCATGTGAGAATCAAACCCTACACCTTGTGTTTGTAAGGTAAACACCTTAACCCTTATGCCATCCTCCCTTTATACATAGAGTTAACTACAGTACGGAATTCTCCATTTTGTAATTGTTGTGAAGACTCTCTACAGCAGTACACTGCAGTTTGTTTGCAGAGCTACTGATTTAGGAACAGTAAGATAACATATATGTGACTGCTGTAGAACTTGTAATATTTAGTATTTAACAATACTCTGGTAATGAGATTGACATAGACATTAAGTGGCCAGCTTCATCAGCATTAGCTTTCAGACAGCAGTATCTGTGATGCCCCCTTTGATATGTACCTAACCAGGCATATCCAACAATTGGAACGTCCACAGAGGTTCCGCACTAAAAGAATACAGGCCGTAAGTAATATGTCCTGTGCAGACCACCTCAAGGCCCTATCCCTGTATTCTGTTTAGTCTCCCAGGACTATGCTTACACTAATCAAGGGTATCAGAACTTGTCAGAGATTTGGGATGCATGGCTAGACTTAAAAAGGCCCTTGTGGTCATTAGCCTAGTAACCACCTATGAACCAGGTCATAGGATGAGCATTCAGGAACTGTCACCAAATTTAAAAGTCCTTGGTCTTGTAAAAATACAGACATAAATTACATCTCCTTTTTTAAAAAGTGAAAGTTTCTCCCTGTTTTTGAGGGAGATTACATTATATATCTAACATTTTATTTTAAGAACATTATTCATTCAGAAGATGTTTCAGTATAACATGACTTTTTGAAATTTCTTTTGCTTGTAAAAGTAAACATTTTTTTCATTCATTATCATACACAGAGCTAAAGCATTTTATTACTGTAGCAATATATGTAAAATTAATCACTACAGTCATTGCATTCCAATGTTTTGAAATAAATTTCTATCTGTCTTTCTTGGCTATCTTCCAAACTTAGAAAACAAGTCTCTGGTCTTTTTTTACTTTTTGACAGAGTTGCCTCTTGGGGAACCTACTTGGCCACATTTCCGATTTCCTTTTTGCTGTAGACATCACAAACGCATTCTGATTCAGCACAGTTAAGGAGACACATTCATTTTAACAGATGTCCCTGAATTCTTCTCTGCAACATTCCATCCTTAGTACAAACAGCAAAAGATTTGCATCGGTCACAGTGCTTCAAAACTGGTCTTCACTGATTATCTGTACAACCTTATATTCTCATTCTGTCAGTTCTCTTTCAGACAAGGGAAGCATCATCATCTTTGATCCTAGTAGTATTTATATCTAGAATAGTTTAGTTTCAGTGTACCTTGAACAAAACTCTGATTTCCATACTCTAAAAATGAAATAGATATAGGGTCATAGGTTCATACTTGACAAAAGAAGACCGTTAAGAGTCTAGCCATTGCATGTCCCATTTTTCCCATGTCAGTAAGAGCCAAAGGGGGCAACCTGGGGGTAAACTTGCATATCCACATACACTCATGATTTGTTTTAAAGAGAATTAGAGAAGTACTTTGTTGGACACAGAACGTGAATTTATTACATAGGTGAGGATCTTTTGGGACAAATGTCTGTCATGCCATGTTTTTCTGTTAATCCAATGCAGATTTAAATACTTGGTGTGGGTTATGGTTGTAATAACATTTTATTTTTGGTTATGTAGTAGGTCAAGCAGGAAAGGGGCCTTCATTGCCTTAAAGGGGCCAAGCAGAGGTCTCCAAGTAGGAGGCTGTAAAATGGAAAAGGAAAAGAACTTGATTTGTACTTGGCTTTGCAGGACTACATCTTAAACCTCCGTTCTTTACAGGCCATTTTGAGATTACCTTTAGAAAAGGAGAAATGAGTTTGTTCTTCACAGCTAGGAGTTCTTTTTTATTTTATTGCAGAGTTTATTCATACTAGCAGTTCATTTCTGAATTTGTCATTGTTCTTGTGGCAGATAGGGACAGAAGCCTTAGTGCAGGAATTCAGGTTGGAGGTGTAAGCAGCTGTCCTCTTTGAAGGAAGAGCTTTTAAATTGCATTGGGTCATCTGAGAGTAGAGAAATCCCGAAGTACAGTAGAGTTTCTAATTGTTGTGTTGTTTTTTCAAGAAGAATGTGACTGTATGGTGGACTGACCCCACTGGGTATGTGCTATTGTAGTGAGGGTAAGGATGAGGAGATTTCAACAACCTTGCAGGAGAGGGCACTGTCTGCTTCAGAAAACTGGCACTAATAAAGTTGAGGAAAAGCTGTACATATTTGTTGGTGGTGATGTATGTTCATCAGTCTGTAGATGGCTAGTTGAAATCTCTCAGGAGAATTGCATTTAGTACAATGGTTAGTGACTCAAGTTGGTTTAGGTAGATATTTTGGGCAGTAGGAGTCAATTGAGGGGTTCTGGAGTTAGCAGTGATATTGCAGATAGTTTTATTAAACAAATCTAAGATGTTTAGGAATTGAAGGTTATTGTCATGCTGGATTTGTTATGAGGTAATGGAGTTACTAGTGAGCAGGAATCGCCCTCCTCTATTGCCATAAGATCTGAGTGACTGATGGGCACTAAATCCAGGAGGTAGTTTTTTTCACAACATTGGAACCAGGTGTTAGTATTTACTCAGAAATGTATGTGCTCAACAGTTAGGGAAAATTTTGGGTCAAACATGTTCTTGTTTCATATTCCTAGCATTGAACAGTGTTAGCTTTATACAGGCCTGATTGGAAAGGTCTAGAATACTGACTTTGCCTTAAAAAAGGCATACAAGGTCAAAAGTGTTTTAGACATGCATAGAAGCCGGGGGGGTTCAGGCCATCCCCAGCAAAACAAGTAAGACTGTCAGCCATCTCCTTCCTATTGACGCACAGTGGGTCCCCCTAGAATGACATCAGTAATTTGGTCAGTTGTTGAAATTGGTTACTTTCGCTTTGTTTTGTGGTATCATTCATAGTTATAACAAGATGCGATTCAATGCTAATATCTTCATAGATTCAGTGACATACATAGCAAGCTTGGCAATGTCTGTCTTCATCTTTGCTTGCACCTATGCTTCCTACATAGGATATGCACAGTGATTCCTGGACTGGGTGAAAAAAAATCCTTAATTTATCTTCAGTTCCACCAGGAGTGAGAGTATTCTTGTTCTTGTCATCACAGGAACGTCAAAAGTTTGTTTCCTACCCATTAGTCACCCTTTCTTTAGTCAGTTCTGACCACAAGCTGTGGTTGTCCTTAAACTCAGAGTCTCCACCCCCCCATGGAAACTAACGCCATCCTCTGTAGAGACTTCATAAAGGCTGACTTCATACAATTGTTCATACAATTATATGGTGAAATCACCCATTTAACTAAATACATTGATCTTGCTGCCCCAAATGAAAGTAAATATGGTGGTAAATTAAAAAAAAAAAAAAAACTCTGGAGATCTGCCAGTATAAATAAACTGTAGAACAACAGAAAGAAAGAAAGAAAGAAAATGCTTTGACTGCCTACCAAGGGCCTCCCTGCCCCCAAGCATGATAACTGTATAAGAAACCCTTTTTTAATTTCTCCAAGTCTGTTGGGTTTCTAATAGTATGATGAGAATGGACCCCATTCCTAAGTCAAATTAAAGTTTATGCAATTAGTTTAGTTTCACTCTTTGATGTTAGCCGGAAGTGCTCTTCAGAGCAACTGCAGTGTGCCTAATGACTACTCCTGCAATTCATAGTAACATATCTTGGTATGATTATAAATTCTTTTTTATAAGACCCATTCCTCCAGCTACTACTGGAACTGTCTGGTCATCTATCTTCTACATTGCCTTCGTTTCTGCCTGCAAATCCTGGTATTTTATGACTTTGTGTCTCTCTCTACCCAGGACGCTGTAGTCATTGGGTGTAGCAATTTCAATGATCAATGCTACTTTTGTCTTCTTCTCATGGACTACTGTATCTGGTTTTCTCGCATTTTTTTCTTCTGCTGTTGGTAATGGGTGATCCCATGTGATATAAACTTCATCATTTTCTGTGATGCTTTGTGGCTCATATTTCCAGTGATTTTCAGCTACTTCAATGTTATAATTTCTGCACAATCCTCAATGTAAGAGTCTTGCCACATTATTATTATGCTTTTCAGTCTACAGTCCTTCTGCCATTAGTGTATTGCAACCAGCAACAAGATGTGCGACTGTTTCTAAATTTGTTTTACAAAACCTACATTTGTCTGTTTCTCCCACTGTTCAGTGGACTTTGTAAACCAACGAGTGCATAGTGCACTATTTTGGGCTGACGGTATTAACCTTTTTTCTTTTGGTTTAAATTCACCTCTCCTTAATCATTCCTGCATTAGGTCCTGATCAACACGAGGGTGTTCCAAGCGTTTTCTATACTTGCAACCATATTTATGTATTTTTCACATTTCTTGCCTTCTCATCTGATCCTTCATCTTATATTTTATTTTCAATAACAAGCGAAAGCAGCACCAAAGGGTAAAGAATCATGTGGCGAAATCCAAATATCGTAAAACCACAAATAAAAACAGCATCCACAGGAGTCGAGCAAGACAATCCCAAAGTTTCGATAGTTAAGGATAAAAAATATAATGCGGACTATTGTCCACAGCCCACATTTATTAAAAAGTAAGCGCTTTTACCATTCGGCTTCATCAGACAATGATAAAATAGCAGACAGTCTTTTAAATAACATGCTTACGCATCTCATTGGTGACTGATATAATGACATCACTAAACCAAGCATTCTAAATACATTTAAATACTAATGCTAGTTCACATAAAGGCTGTTGCCATAAATACATTGTATAACCATATATAATAAAGCTAAAAAAGTGCACATATAACTGCTTCAATCAAGTGTTACTACAAATTACTAAAAAAGTCTAAAAAGACACCATAAAATCGGCAAGCCATAAAACAGTAAATAAATGAACGCCTAGCACCACATTAAATAACCATCAAAAATCAAAATGAAAAATCAAAATACATAGGTCGGTGCATAAACATCCTATAAGTCTAAAAGAATGTGGAAGCGCTAAAAATACATTTTTCTAATGCATAACAGGGTAACAGAGGGGAACAATAGATGAAGGGCCATTAAGTAAAGGCTTTGACCCTTCTCCTTCGTAGTATGGGTTTAAGGGAAGCTTTGTCATTAAGTCCAAGTTCACCATCAGCTTGACACCTAATAATCCACCTCAGTTCATTTTCCTCCGTTGAAGTCTCAATGTCACCTCCCCGTATATTTCGTTTAATAACTTGTATGACCAGGAACATAAAAGTGTGATTAGAACCTTTATCCTTATTGTGTTTAGTTAAAGCATTGGTATAGGTACCTACATGGATATGATACACATGTTCCCTTATGCGTTCCCTGAGCCTTCTGTTTGTTTTTCCGATGTAGAAGGACTCACAGGACACGCACTTAGCCAGATATACTACATTTTCACTTTGACAATTCGTATTGGTATGAAAAGAGTACTTATCCCCAGTGACAGGATGTGTAAAAGAAACGCTTTTATCTATATAAGGACACTGTTTACACTTCTTGTAGGGCATAGTATTAACTAATTTAGGAGAAATTTCATTGAGTCTTGCCTAATGTACGTTGACAAAGGATACGCTTCAAATTCTTCCTATTCCTAAAAACATAACTGGGTTTCGGTCCTACAACTTTACTGATGTGTTCATCTAATAAAAGTACATCCCAATGCTTGGCAAATACATCTTTAACCTTAGCTACATCAGAAGTATAAAACAATGGCACTTTGAGTCCTGAACTGTAAGGGCTCTTCACCCTATTCTCAATTGAGGTACCTTCAGAGAAGTAAGGTTTTGCTTTAGTGGTTCTAAGAGAATCTGTGATGTTAATGGCTATATCAACCTCATGTGGTCTATAGCATCTATCAAGTAACCTTTCTTTAAGGTTCGTAATTTCTAAAATGTAGCCTTCATGGGTGGGATTAAGTCTAGAAGCCCTTATGGCCTGACCACTTACCACATTTCCAAAAACAAAAGGGGGGTGCATACTGTCCCTGTGGAGAAGGGTATTCCTATAACAAGCCTAACGGTGTATGGCTGTGTTCAGTAGATCACTTTCAAGTCTGACTATGTCCACATCGAGGAACGAAATCCTATCCCTGGAATAATTCATGGTAAAACTAAGGAAACTGGTCAAATCATTAACGACAGAGACAAAATCAAGGAGCTCTGATTCCGTCCCAAACCAAAAGAAAAAAAGATCATCAACAAAACGTCTATAAAATGGGACATTACATCGAAAGTCGGTTAAAGGAAAGAGTCGTTCCTCCTCCCATCTGGCAATCACTATGTTGTCGTAGCTATTGGCACACGAAGTGCCCATAGCTACGCCATCATTCTGCATATAGATCTCATCATTAAAAGTAAAAACATTGATGTTAAGTTGTCTATCTCGCCTTCATTCTTGCTGGATGGGTTCGGAGACGACCTCGGCTCCGACTCGGCCACTCTAAAAGCTCGAGAGTTGGTTCCACTGGCTCGAGGCTCCCCTTATATCCCACAATGCTAGGCGAGAGTTACCTCAGATCTCGTTTGCCGCTACAGCTTTGAGGTTGGTTTTTCTACCGGTTCTTGGTGAGTGACTTTTGTTGAAATTAGTCTTTCAAAACCCCTTTAATTTTAATATATTTACTTAATTCCCTTAGTTTAGAGAAAATTTTATCCCCTTCTAAAAAATTTCCGTTTTTTTTCCCTCGAGAACCTTAGGTTCTTCCCTTGGGCCTACAGGCCTTTCCTTCCCTAGTGGAGTGTGTGTGTATTATTTTATTTTAAAATCCTAGTTACTGGTTTTATTATAATTTAACTTGACAGGGTGTAACTAGTGTGTTTGTGTGTGTGTTTGTGTACACCTGTTCAAAAAAATGTCTAAAGAAGCAAAGGTCTCTTCAAGAAGTGTGATGCGTGCTGTCAGAAAATGTCTCTGACAGGCGCTCACACTTCTTGTGTCTGTCTGGGGCCTTTGCACCTGCAGGACTCCTGTGCTGTGTGCCATGGTTTCAGCCCCAGGGTCCTGCAGGAAAGAAAAATAAATTGATACTCAGAGGCTTACTCAAGCCAGAGGATTCCCTGTCTGTTTCAACAGGGAAGCCCTCTAAGGCATCTAGGTCTTGGCTCCGCAGCTGAGCCGAGACCTAAGTTTCTCAACCTCTGCCTTCATTGGCTCCGGCTGGAGCCGATAAGTCTCAGTCCACAGTTTCTGTGGCTCCCTCGGCTCCGGCCGGGGGCAGTAGAAGTTCCGTGTCGGCTCCGACCAGACCTTGAGCCGACAACTAGGAAGAGGTCAGGTCACCATCTCTTGGCTCCGTTCATTCGGCTCCAGGATCTCCCCTGCTGTCTGAGAGCCAAAGATCTCACTCCTCTAGGTCATCGAGGCTGTCGGATCATGACCTTCAGAGGGTAGTGAGTCGACTTCTTAAGTCCGAGGCACTGGCCCAGATGCTTCAGAGCCCGACTCATCAGTCGATGCCTGCCCCGGTCCATCAATATATTCCTCCTTCGACTCTCTTGAGCTCGGGCGGGTCGTGTCGGAACCGAGACTGTGTTAGCGTCGGAGCCGATACAATTGTCTTCGGCTCCGTCGTCGGCTCCGTTTTCTTCTTTGGAAGAATCTCGGCGCCGGACTTCCTCGTCGGCTCCGAGGGGTGAGTGGCATCGGACCCTTGTCCGACCCCCTCTCCCTCTCGGTGCTTGGCGCTGGTGAGTTCGGCTCCGACATCGACCTCGAGCCATCACTGTCGGTGCCGAGGGGTTCTTAGCTTCTCGGGCGGGGACCTCTGGCTCTGCCTGACAGGGGTGCATTCGAGGTCATGCGGAGTGTGCTAGAGCCTGGCTCTACTCCACAGTCGGCTCCGTCCGCCCCTCCCTCTGGTGCCTCAGGCTAAGTCGACTCACTCCCTCATCCCGGACCGCAGAGAGCCAACTCCTCAGGAACCCCTGTGGGATTTCATCCTCTTCGAGGCCTCTCCTGATTTGGCAGAAGAGCCCCTCGGAAGAGGAAGTGTAGAGGAAACACATTGACTCACCTGAGTCCATCACATCAGACACAGATTTGGATGATTCTGAGGGTTCCCCCCGTTCCCCTTCTTAAGATGTCTCATTTGCAGACATTCTGGAGATCCTGAAACAGAGGGGAATTGGCCAGCCCTCAACCCTTCGGACGAATCTGTGTATCTTGAGGCGTTTGGCTCTCGTCCTTCCACCTCCTGGGTGTCCCCCCCCTTCGCCCCCCTCATGCCGGTGGTTGCTAAGAAGGCATGGGCGGCTCCTGATTCAGTGGACCCCACTCCCAGGAGACCCTCCAAGTTCATAACAGCTCCAGCAGACAAACAGTTTTTAACAAAAGGAGTTTCTGTGGATGCTATGGTGGTAGCTGCTGCCACTAAGAAGGAGCTAGCTGATCCTTCAGTACCTGTCCATCCACCTAACAAGGAATCTAGGTCCATGGACAGGTGCGGAAGCGGATGTTCTCGTCAGCGACATTTACCATGCTGAACTACCTGTGCCATTTTACTCGTCTTCAAAGGGACTTGATCAAGGAAGCGAGTGAAATGTTAAGGACCCTACAGCTGCGGGTTTCAAGATAAGATGAACACGCAGCTGGCTACCCTAACTCTATAACCAACTCCTCCATGCGCCTTCTTTCTGGCTGATGGAGCGAGCAGAGCCGCAGGGACAGGTGTGGCCTTACGTAGGCATGCCTGGATGCGGCTATGCAATTGACCCCTTCAAGGCGTCTTTCACGAACTCCCGTTTGATGGATCATCCCTCTTTGGTCCCCAAGTGAAAGAAACTGTGACTAGGTGCGAGACTGATGGCAAGACCCTTTCTGCCCGGAGTCCGTTTTCTACTCCTTCCAGGCCTTACCCCAAAGGCCAGAAGGTGGAAAGATGTGGTTCCGTAAACAATCTCAAAGGACGCCTGGCGACAGAGTCGTTTCCCGCCAGAGGCAGAGGGGAATAACAATGGTAGAGAACCAGGGCAATCGGGAAGTCTTCCTGACAAGCCCTTTCAGCATCCCTGAGGTGTTGCCCGACTGCCCATCTTCGAGGCAGTCGGGGAAGATTGTCACTGTACCCAGAAGCCTGGCTATCCCTGACTCAAGACAAATGGGTACAGTCCATCATTTCGAAGGCTATTCTATCCCCTTTCTTAGCTTTCCAAATCAGTCAAAAAATCCCTTCCAGATGTTCCACCGCTCAAAGGGATCTAGCAGCTTTGGAGATCTCAAAACTGCTTGCATAAACAATTC
The DNA here is from genome assembly GCF_019279795.1 of Protopterus annectens. NCBI lineage: Eukaryota > Metazoa > Chordata > Ceratodontiformes > Protopteridae > Protopterus > Protopterus annectens. The sequence continues at coordinate 80,427,676 of NC_056737.1, forward strand.
AGCCAGTTCCAGCAGACCAGCAAGGATCCGGAATCTACTCAAGGTTCTTTTTAGTTCCAAAGAAAACAGGGGACTGGAGACCAATTTTGGATCTCAGTATCTTGAACAGATCAGTCAAGAAAACAAGATTTCGGATGGTCACGCTGCAATCCATCCTTCCCCTTTTGGGCAAAGGAAACTGGATGTGCTCTATAGACGCTCCAGAAGATTCCTCCGCTTCAGGCTGGGAACCAGTCATTTTCAGTTCAGGGCCCTGCCCTTTGGTCTCACCACTGCCCCGGTGTTTACCAAATGCATGGCAGTGGTAGCTTCTCACCTGAGGCGACAAGGATTCCAGGTGTTTCCATATTTGGACGACTGGCTCCTCACAGCTCCCACCAAGCATCTCCTTCTGATGGCCAGAGATTACACTTTTCGCGTTTGTCAAAAGCTGGGTATTTCAATAAATTGCGAAAAGTCTGTTTACTATTACCTACATAGGCGCAAATCTAGATACAATAAACATGTCTGCAAGACTAGCACATCAGAGAATAACAGACATTCACAAATTGGTATCACTCCTTTTCAACAACAGAATCAAAGCCAGGTTAGTTCTGAAGGTGTTGGGAATTATGGCAGCGGCCATACCTCTGCTTCCATTAGCCAGATACCACATGCGAATCCTTCAATGGATGCTCTTTACTCAATGGTCATACCAGCAACTTCCAATGTCTCACACCATTATGATCATAAGCATGCAAAAATCATCTCATGTGGTGGATGTCTTCCCCAGCTCTTGTCGGGAAGACCCTTTGTTCCACCTCCTCCGGTTGCTACTCTGACAACGGATGCCTCCCTGATCGGGTGGGGGGGGGGCATTATCAGGGCAGGACGGTCCAGGGCACATGGCAACCAAACGAGTGCCACTTGCACATAAATGTTCTGGAGATGAGAGCAGTGCTTTTAGCGTTGCAAGCCCTTCAAGACTCTCTTCCCTTGGGAACGATTGCAATCCAGACAGACAATATGTCTGTAGTGTGGTACATCAACAAACAAGGCGGAACCAGATCTTACCCCCTGTGTCGAGAAGCACTCAGACTGTGGCAATGGGCGATTTCTTCTCAGCGTTTTCTGATACATCCCGGAAGTCCAATCAAATTGCGGACAAGTTGAGCAGAGCTATACTCATGCCTCATGAGTGGTCTCTGAAAGACTCTGTAGTGAGAGAAATTTTTCTCAAGTGGGGTCAGCCTTGCTGCGATCTTTTTGCTACTCCCCAAAACAGCAAGTGCAGAGAATATTTCACTCTATTCCCTTTACCAGGCCAACCCAGCAGAGGCGCTCTAGTCCAAGTTTGGCGGGGACTTCTGTATGCATTTCCTCCTTTCCCACTGATCTCTCAAGTAATACAGAAAGCTATCGCTCAGAAGGCCTCATTGATCCTCATTGCTCCTTACTGGCCTCGACAAGTATGGTTCCCCTTTCTACATCGTTTTCTCTTGGGCGACCGTGGAATCTGGACCTAGTTCCAGATCTTTTGATCCATCAGTCGGGTCAGTTTCATCGCTCCCTCCCCTCTCTGAACCTCACTGCTTGGTTCCTCCAGTTCCAACCTTAGCCAGGCTTCCTCAATTATCTCACTCTGTTAGAGATATTTTGATAGCTTCCATAAATCTTCCACTCGAAAGATTTATTTGAGTAAGTGGAAACGCTTCACATATTGGGCTCAAGGAAAGGACATAGATCCTTTCACTGCTTCCATCCAACTAGTCCTCGATTTTCTAGCTGAACTCTTCCATGCAGGTTCATCTCCCTCTACACTTAAAGTTCAATTGGCAGCTATTTCTAATTTTCATGTGGGTATTTCTGAATCTGCCCTAATGTCCCACAAGCTCTGCAAAGCCTTTTTGAATGGAGTTTTTCTTCTCAGACCTCCTATAAGAAATCCTCCTTCTCCTTGGGACCTAAATTTAGTTCTTGCTTCTTTGATTCTTCCCCTTTCGAACCTGCAGTCTCCTGTTCTTTAAAATTACTATCATGGAAAACTCTATTTCTGGTAGCTATTACATCAGCTAGAAGAGTTTCAGAGCTTCAAGCACTCAGCTGTCGTCCTCCTTATCTTTTGTTTCATAAGGACAGAGTATCCTTACGAACTAACCGTCCTTTTGCCTAAAGTGGTCTCGGCGTCAAATCTGAATCAAAGCATTGATCTACGGTCTTTTTCCAGAGTACTCCAATAGGTCTGAACAAAAATTACACTGCCTGGATGTTCACCGTCAATTGAGGTACTACTTGGATAGAACTAAACAGTTCAGAAAATCTGATCAGCTGTTTGTCTCCTATGCGGAGAGCAGAAAGGGACTTTCAGTTTCAAAGGTATCATTATCCAGATGGCTAACATCTTTGATTTCCCTTGTATATGAAATTAGACATCAAAAGCTGCCTGATAAACCTAAGGCTCATTCCACCAGAGCTTTGGCTACTTCTTTAGCCTTCCAAGACAGACTGCCTATCGACACCATTTGTGCAGCTACTTGGGCTACTCCTCACACTTTCATTTCTCACTATAAGTTGGATTTAGCTTCTAGGCATAGAGCTAACTTTGGTTCCACTGTTCTCAGGAGTCTGTTCCGTTAGGCCACCGGGACAAGGTGCTAGGGGCGGTCCCATCCAGCAAGAATGGCGAGATAGACAACTTAACATATAGAAGTTATGTTCTTACCATAACGTTCCATGTTAGTTGTCTTCTTACCCTCCTTCCCCTGGCCTGGACAGACCTAGAGGAGTTCTGATTGTGACCTCTCTTTCTACCACCTCTTTCTTAGACATATGCTATTATGCATATTTCCTGGTTCAGGATGTAGGTCACCCTTCTTTCTTCCTGTTGTTAGAGGTGGATTCTGTTTTACAGTTATTCTGTTACTATTATAAGCTGGGGTTAGCTTACAAATGAGATCTGAGGTAACTCTCGCCTAGCATTGTGGGATATAAGGGGAGCCTTGGAACCAACTCTCGAGCTTTTAGAGTGGCCCATCCAGCAAGAAGAAGGCGAGAAGAAGACAACTAACATGGAACGTTATGGTAAGAACATAACTTCCATTTCTGCAGAACTGTCTCTAAAAACAGAGTAAGTTGGTCTATGACTTTGGGGGTCAGGTCAGAGTGTTCAGTCAGGTATTTATGTACCATCAAAACTCCTAAGTCATTTGGTATCACTGTGAACAAACTCTTAACATCCATGGTGACAAGGGGGTAAGGTGTATCATCGGGTAACTCCCTAGTAAAAGTGTACAGCTCAAGGAGAAACTGTTTACTATCCTTTAGAATAATAGAATTGTTATCAACTATCAACCTAAGAAATTGTTCAAGGTAGAGTAACATGGGTTCAGTGACCCAGCCTCTACCAGCTACAATAGGGCGCATTGGTGGTTTCTCCAAAGACTTAGGAATCTTGGGAAGGTCCTGTATGGCTGGTATAAGAGGCTTGTTAACTCTTAAAAATCTCAATAAGTCATGATCGATATCTCGACATTTAACTAAATCATCTAACATATCATATATCCTAAAAATTTTATTCATGACATCATCTGACTCAATTCTAGAGTAAAAGGAACCTTCATTAAGCATCTGCATCATACAGTCCAGATAATCATCTACATTCATAATGACAATGGGACCTCCCTTGTCAGCAGGATGAATAACTATCGAGGAATCCTTAGTGAGGTCAGACAAAGCTTTCCTGTGTTGGAAAGTTAGATTCTGTTTCCCCTGTTTACCACTATTTTCCTTGTTCGACTTATTCAATTTATATAGATCTTGTACCACTAATCGGGAAAAAGTTTCAACTAATGGATGTAAGGGGGGTACATATAGGCTCGGAGTTCGAAAAAACCTAATAGTTTGAAAAAGCCTTGCATGCAGGTTGCGCGAGTGGAATTTGTGTTACGGATATGTAGCAACTCCATCAAGGCTGGGTCTGAAATGACCTTGTATACCAGACACAGGTCACCTCTGAGCAGTCTGTATGAGACTGAGTAGAGGGACAGGGCTTTTAGTCTATCTGTATAGGATAGGTGTTGAGACCCTGGATTTTCTTGGTCAGGAACCTCTGTGGTCTCTCCAACTGCTGTATGTGCTTGGCAAGGTTCATGCTGAAGGGGACATTGTACTCGATAGTGGGTCTGATAAGGGAGGAGTACAGGGATGTTATGACCTCCTTGTTCCTGGATGAAATACCCTTATTTATGAGGTGGGCCATTTAGAAAGCCTTCCATACAATGGAGGCAACGTGGTAGTCAAAAGTCAGATTGCTATCAACCTGGGTGCCCAAGTCCCTCACGACTGATTGCATGCTTAGTACATTGTTATTAATGTCATAATTAGTGGGGATGACATTTTCCTCAAAGGGGATAATGATGCATTTCTTGGCGTTCAATTTGAGGCCATGCTTCTGGCACCATTCATTAGTTTGGGTAAGGCACTTTTGGAGGATGTTCACATCACTAGGGGAATTTAAGACATTACCCAGCTTGCAGTCATCTGCAAACTTGGCCAGCCACAGACCACTGGTTTTGGCTTGCACCTCAGAAAAATATATCCCGAACAGTAGGGGCCCCAAGACCGATCCTTGGGGTACACCTCTCATTGTGGGTCTACTATTAGAAGTGGCTTTCCCTACCTTGACTGAGTGGGTTCATCAGTGAGCCAGTTAGCTACCCATCTGGTAACATATGGGTTGATGCCTAGCTGGGAGAGTTAATCTATTATGCGCGAGTGGGGAATAGTGTCAAAATCTTTGACTAGGTCAAGGTAAGCAGTTTGCACCGTCTTCCCCTCATCCATGGATTTGGTGACTGTTTCGAAGAAGTTGATCAAGTTTAACAGACATCATCTCCCTGTGACAAAATCAAACTGTGTGGGGTCAAGCATTTAGAGGTTGCCAATGCCCTTGTTTATACAGTCCATAAGGTCCATGATGTGTTCCATGGTCTAGCAGATCAGACTAGTTAGGCTGATGGGCCTATAATTGCCTGGGTCAGTGGACGCTCCAACTTTGTGTAGTGGGATGATAGTGGCTGTCCTCCATTCAGCTGGGATGAAGCCGGTGCTCAGGCTTTGGTTGAATAGGGTGTCTAATGGAGCTGAGAGCTTATGTAGGATACAAACAAGGATGTTATCAGGTCCCATGGAGACTGTTTTATTGCCTTTGAGAGGGCATTAAGAACCTGCCCCCTGGTGATGAGGGGAGGGGGGTAGGTGCTGGGGATGTCCTGGTTTACTGATGGGGGCAGTTTTCACTGAACCTATCTGCCAACAAGTTGGCTATATATGTGGCGTTTGTGTATGTGGTATTATTGACCACCAGTTCAGAGCAGATTTGGGTGTTGCCTTTGAGATTGTGGACATATGTGATGAAGGCCTTGTGATTGTCCTTTGTGGATGTGGCCAATCTGGACTCGAAGTTAACCTTAGAGGATTTCACCAGTGACCTTATCTGCTTGTTCAGACAAAGGAGAGATTGCTTCCAACTTGGCAGCTTTTCCTTCTTGGTCCCGGACAGCAATTTTTTCCTTCTGTTATAGAGGTTGTTTATTGCTGCTGTTCACCAGACAAGTTTACTCTTCCTTGAGGAAGATGATTTGGTCCTGTCAGGTATTGCTGAGTCCATACAGCTATGTAGGTGCTCATCTAGTTTTTTGGTGTATGCTTGGACATTAATGCTAGTTCCAACTGAAGGGGTGGTGGCTGTGAAGCTGCTTATACCTACTCTGTGGAGATTGTAGTCCGCTTTGGAAAATTTTTTTTCGTTTGACCCTGACAAGGGGGGGGGGGGGGGAGTCAGGGGAGATGGTGACTTCAAAAGTGATCGCTTTATGGTTGGATCTTACCAAGGAGGCTGACACTGTAGGAGTGCTACAGTGGCTACTCATGTAGGTTAGGACCAGGTCCAGGATATTTTCACCTCTCGTAAGGGTGTCGACCAGCTGATCCAATGCATTGGGATTAACTAAGTCGAGGAATCTCTGGGCTTTCATATTTGGGCTAGAATAGGTCTTCCACTCTATGGTTGAGTAGTTAAAGTCACCCAGGATCAAGGTAGAGGGTTGAATCTTGACGGATTCAAGTAATTTCAGATAGGTGGTGTGCGTGTCCGGAATCATGGTTGGGGGTCCATAGCTAGCTATGATTTGAATAGGTGTTTTGTCAACAGTTAACTGCATTTGGAGCATCTCCTGTGTGTCATACCGTTTGTCCAGCCTGGAGGTGTGTATGGCTTTGATAAATATTGAAACTCTACCTCCTTTGGCTTTGTAGCCCTCCATTTGGGGTCTGAAAGTATGGTAGAATGAGTAATCTTGTAAGGTTGGGGTGCTCTCCACAGCTTTTAACCAGGTTTTAGTGACTACACAAATGCCAGTATCCTTCAGGGCAAGGAATGTTTGCAGTGAGGGCAGTTTCATGCTAAGACTCCTAGCATTTAGCAGCATGACCTTTTAAATTTCGTTCATAAGAATTTTTCATGTTGGTAATTTTGTCCTCATGACTTTGCCTAAAAAAGGCACTATGGGGGAGGCAGGAGCCTTTGCCTGAAGCCCAGGGGAGACAGATGAAGGCCATCTGTGACAAAGCATCGTGGTCTGTCAGTCATGTCCTCCCAGGCTGTTAGGTACTGGATCTACTTGGAATGACACCAAAAATTAAGCCAATTGTTAAAGTCAGTCATTTCCTGTTTGTATTGAGGTATCATTCTGGGTAATGGTAGGATGTTATTTAAAGCTAGGGACATACCTGCCTGGGACACGTATTCAGCAAGCTCAGTCATGTCTCTCTTATAGTCCAGAGAGGTGTGTCTCAAGTCATTCACACCAACATGGACTATGACGAGACTCTTAACAGTACCTGTTAAGAGACTTGAGTGAGTATGTGTTATGGTGGATTCTAGCACCTGACAAGCAACTTACTGTGACATTCTCCTTGTCTAGCCTGGTGAGGGGCACATCTGTGTCTCACGATAGAATCTCCTATGACTAGTGTGTTGGGTTTGTGGTTGGGCCTTAGAGGCTGTGAGACACAGATGTGTGTACTATGTGTGATGCTTGGTGCCGTGTGTGTGTGTGTGTGTGTGTGTGTGTGGGTGTGTGTGTGCGCGCACGCTTCGGGGGTCTCTCTTGTTTAAGTACGTTTTTGTTGAGAACCCCCACATATGTAGGAGTGTGCTGTACAGATGTGGGTGGTGTTAGAGGTGTGGTGTTCATAATGTTTGTGCAGACAACCTTCTCAGTGCCAGATGTGCTGGTTTGTGACTGAGACAGCAAGGATTCTAGGTTCTTAGTGTGATTGCATCTCTCACATATTGTGTTCCTAGGTGGTAGTAGTAGTAGAGGGTTGTATGTATAAATAAGGCAGTTGCTACACTGTCTCAGGATGCCCATATCAAACAGACTAGCAGGAGAAACCATAGGAAATTATCTGTCCGTGGTTATCAGAATCTGTTGAAGAGAGGTCGGGGATAGTAGAGTGGGTACTACCTGACGAGAGTACCTATAGGTGTGAGTAGGGCTGGATAAAATCAATACAGTGGTTGCAGGCGAAGACCTCACTCACACAGGAGTGCTGGTAAGGGAAAAATGCTACTGAAATTCCTCGCAAAGGGTTAAAACAGCACAGTGGCAGTGCACAAAGGGCAAACAAGTACAAACCCAGGCAAATGCTACATTTAAATACCACAAAAACGAAAGTAAAATAGAAACACTGGAATTGACCGATTAACCCTTGTCCCTGAGCTGTTAGCTCAACACCCTATGCCAGACCAGTAATGCTGTCTCTCAGCTCCTCCCACTAATTAACTGATGCTATTCACAGTTTGCAAAGGAATTCTTTGAATGCTCATCATGTTTCACTGTTGCAGTCATTACACTTGGGTTATCCTGCTGGCAGGCTACCCACAGTCGGCCAGAATTCCAAAGTCTAGGTCCGGCGTCGGTTGCTGTCGCTTCTTCCCTGACCAGTACGTCAGGGGTATAAAAGATGCAGCCGATGCCATTTTCTCCAGTCTTTCTTGCCGCGCGGTGCCCGAAGCAAAAGCAGTTCGCAAGTGCCGGTTGGCCGACTCCTGAGATTTTCGAATTCGAATTTCAGATCCGAAGTCTTCATTAAAGCTAAGTACCCCGTTGGGGAAACTTTTTTTCTTGCTCCAGACTGATGTCAGAAAAAGTTAACAATTGTATTTCTTGTGGGAAGCAAATACCTCATAAGGATTTTCACTCTTACTGTATTCCTTGCCTAGGCCCTGACCACGACGTTGCTTGTTGTCGGTTTTGTGTTAGATTTAACCAACGCACTATTAAGCATCGGTACAATTTTGCCTTGCATTACTTTGGCCGCAGATTCAATTATACAATGCCGGTGGAACAGCCGACGACCGGAGTCTATAAAAAACGCAAGGATAAAGACAAGGACAGGCATCCGAGGTCCAAAACCGACGATGAGACTTCCTCTAAGTCGTCGGTTCGCCGGTTCTCAGTGAGGCGCTTTTGCAGACCCTGACACCCGCTATCTCAGAGCCACAGGCCACTTCCGACTCCCACGTGGAGCTGACTGGGCCTCTGGAAACTCAAGGTATTGGATCCTTGGAAACTATTCCCTCAGATGGGTCCGGAGCCGCTGTGCAGGCATTGGCTTCTGAGGGTGTTTTCAGACCTACACAGTTATATGTAAAGCCATCTTCAGCTTCAAAGCCAAAGACTAAAGCAGCTCTGAAGACAAAGAAACGAGTACAGCATTCTCCAGGACAGGCTTCCATGCCTAAAAAACAGATGCTCAAAATGGCCGAAGACATTATTACTTTGATCAGGGGTTCCCATCCCCCTCCTGATAAGAGGGCTAGGTAAGAGACAGAATATGAATCTTCAGATCAAGTTTCCATTTCCTCTGATTCCTCCTCTGATCAAGAATACTCTTTCTCCCTATGAGGATTCTGATGCTGAAGAATCCATTCCTTCAGCTTCTCCTCCTGAGGATTACTCTTTTGGAGAAACCCTGCATACTATGAGGGAGCACTTTCATTGGGAGAACCAGGATTATTCAGAATCCAAGAAAAGGCTCAGAGATTTTCTTTTACTTCCTCAGCACAGGCCCCTTGCTATTTCTCCTGTTCCGGACATTGTAGATGATGTTTTTTCAGAGTCCGGCCTGTCTCCAGACTCTATACCCCCTGCACCAGTTAAGCCAGACAGGTGCTTACAGGGTTCCAGACTCTCATAAATTTCTATATAAAAACCCTGCTGCTGACCCAGAAACTATATCTCAGGGTCCCAAAGGGGTCAAGGCTTCCACTGCAAAAAAACATGTTCCCTCTGATAGGGATTCTAGAGCACTGGACAGATGGGGGAAAAAGTTTACACTTCTGCTACCTTGGCTGTAAGGGCTTTAAATTGTCAGTTTCATAGGCTTAAATATCAGCAATACTTAATTTCACTGTTAAAACAGAAAATGTTGACAAATACTGAATGTGCTGAAAACAAGGAAATGCAGGATTTATTGCATGCAACTGAACAGGTGTGAAAACATACTTTGCAATATGGTTTTGATTGTTTGGAGGCCACTTGTAGGGCCGCTGTAACGGGTTCTGTTATTAGGAAGCATGCTTTGTTAAAGGAACAGAATCTGCCTGATCATGTTAAAGTAAAGTGATTAGATGCTCCATTACAGCATGATACTTTGTTTGATGTTACGGCAGAAGAGGTGTTGAAGAAAATGGAGGATAAAGCGAAATCTATGCAGACAGTTAAGGATTTCTTACAGGTACAGCCTCCCAGATTTAGCAGGAACTGGCCTTCAAAAAATTGGTCCTTTCCAGTGTCAGGCCACAAAGAGGCAGATACAGGCACCCTAGAGGCAGATCCCAGCCCCAAGACTCATACAGGCCTAAGTAATGGGGTGCTTCTACCTCCAAAAGCGGAGAAGACAAATCTCAACCTTATAGGAAACAGTCCCAATGACTTTCCTCTACCAGTACCAAGCACTTATCTTTTGGACGCTCCCTTAGGGGGAAAACTAGCACTTTTTCACAAAACTGGCACATGATCACCCAGGACAAATGGTTCTTGAATGTAATGTCTCAGGGTTACAGGTTCCACATTCACACCCTGCCAAAGGCAAAAAGCATGCCAGACCTGCCACACAATCAATGGGCAGAGGCACAAAAGCAAGTTTCATCCCTTATGCACGAGGGCCATTCAGCGAGTACCACTACAGGAGCAGGGACAAGGATTTTATTCACGTCTTTTCTTGGTACCCAGAAAGGACAAAGCCTGGAGACCAATACTGGACCTGTCTATTCTAAACACTTTTCTGGACGTTCCAAAGTTCAAAATGTTGACTCTGCAGCAGCTTCTGCCCATGCTGGGCAAGAAGGCTTGGCTTGTAACCTTGGACTTAAGAGGCATACCTGCACATCCCAATCAGACAATCGTGCAGAAGATATCTCAGATTGATAGCTGACTCAATGCACTACCAATTCTCTGCACTTCCCTTTGGCTTATCTACTGCGCCCATGGTCTTCACAAAATGCCTGGCACCAGTAATTGCTTTTTGCAGACAAAGAGGAATTCAAATATATCCCTACTTGGATGACTGCCTTATTCAAGCAGAGAACAAGGACATTCTACTAAAGCACCTGGCATTTGTAAAAAGATTGCTAATTTGCTTAGGGTACACAGTAAACGAAAAGAATTCAAAACTAGTACCCTCTCAAGAGATAATATTCCTGGGTGCAAGCTTAAATACAACTGCCCAGATGGCCTATCTCACGCCAGATCAACAAAGGCAACTGACTTCTTACTTCGAAATGTTGGCAACAAAAACCCAGTTATCTGCAAGAAAAATTCTGCAGGCTTTGGTCTTCATGGCATCCTACATTCTGTTAATTCCATATGCAAGACTGCATATGAGGAAACTTCAATGATATCTAAAAAGTGTTTGGACTCTACATTGCCACAGCCTGGAAAAATCAATTAAACTCATTCACTGCCTACAGCAGGAGTTTTGAAGGTGGGCACAGGCCTGTCACTACAAAAAGACACAGCCTTTCACTTTACCCACTGTCAGGCCAACAATAACAACACATGCATCAGATTATGCCTGAGGGGCCCACATGGCAGGAAAATGTATTCAGGGCACATGGCCCTCAAGCCAAAGGCATCTTCATATCAATCTAAAAGAAATTCTGGCTGTCCAGAATGCCCTGACAGCTTTCAAGGCTCTACTTCATCCAGGACAACTGCTGATAAAGACGGACAATTCTACAGTCGTGGTACGTAAACAAGCAAAGAGGCACTCATTCCTACCCCCTCTGCAGACAAGCCATGATTTTGTGGAACACGGCATTGACTTATCAAGTACACCTGCAAGCACAATTCCTGCCAGGGAAGACAAATACTCTGGCAGATGAACTAAGCAGAAACCTCATGGAGCCTCACGAGTGGAAACTAGATCCACAAATCTTCAGCATAATAACAAGGAAATGGGGATGCCCAGACATAGATCTATTTGCCTCCCCTCAGAACTGCCAGCTACAGAGATTTTGTACAAGGACTTATCACAAGCTAGCGTGGATAGTAGATGCTCTATCATTCAGCTGGAAAATCCTTACAGTATATGCCTTTCCTCCACTGCCTCTCTTCCCCAAGGTACTCCTCAAGGTCAGACAAGATAAGCCAAAAATGATCCTGATTGCCCCAGACTGGCCACACCAGCACTGGTACCCAATCCTAAAGAGCTTGTCTCAAGGCCCAGCCTGGACATTACCTCAAATTCCTCATTTACTGACCCAACAAAGCAATCAGATACTGCACTGCCAACTCAGAACCCTAAATCTGGCTGCATGGTGGATAATGTAACCATTCAGGACACACCTCTCTCCAAAGCAGTGGATGTTATCCAGGAGGCCCAGCACCAGAAAATCATATGCAGAAAAATGGAAGAGATTCTGTGCTTGGAACCAGGCACAAGGAAGTGACATGCTTGTACCAAATATTCCTCAGATTGTACAATACCTAGCTGAGATGTTGGACAAAGGCCTATCCTTTTCATCGATTAAGATCCATGCCTCTGCTTTTGAGCCAGCCAATGCAGCCGAGATAAAATTCTTATCATGGAAAACAGCTCTGCTCCTAGCAATAACTTCAGCAAGAAGAGTCTCAGAGTTACAGGCATTAATGGCTGTGGAACCTTTTATCATTTTCCATCCGGACAGGGTTTCTGTAAGGACAGACCCAACAGTTATGCCTAAGGTAGTATCCAGTGTGGCTCTCAATCAAACCATTCATTTGCCTACATTTTATCCTAATCCCCAGAATAAAGGGGAGAGACTTCTGCATTCTTTGGTCATACACAGATGGCTACGCTTCTACTTGGACAAAACTAAAGCTTTCAGAAAGACTGAGCAACTTTTAGTGGCATATGCTGCAGGATCACAAGGAAAGGCTATCTCAAAGCAGACTATTTCAAAATGGATAGGACACTGCATTCGTTTCTGCTATTCAAAACATGGGAAATCAGTGCCCAAGGGCATTAGGCCACATTCGACCAGGGCAGCAGCCACCTCAGCAGCCTTCCTCAGAGGAGTACCAACCAAGGATATTTTGGAGGCTGCTACTTGGACTTCAGTGCACAGTTTTACAAAGCACTACCACTTACCTCTTTACTCTAAATCCAGAGCAGGCTTTGCCACTGCAGTTCTGCAGGGCCTCATAGCCACTCCTAACTCTATTTAGACCCAGCCACCCAACCTCAGCTTTGGGATTCAACCCAAGTGTAATGACTGCAACAGTGAAACACGATGAACATAGTACAGTTGTGTACCTACCATAAATGTAGATGTTCAAGTGTATTCACTGTTGCAGTCCAGGTTACCCACCCACCATCCCCCTTTCTTTGGTGGGACTTATCTGTACTTCTCTATTCTATACAACCTATGTGGTGTATTTGCTTGTAGATGAAGGTAATGTTTATTTTAGTGCATGCTTTTTTATAAGCAATGTTTTTAGCCTACCCTTTTGGGGGCACCTGACATCTGGGGCAAGAAAAACTGAAGAAAATGGCGTCGGCTGCATCTTATATACCCCTGGCACACTGACGTCAGGGAAGAGGCGACAGCAACCGATGCTGGACCAGGACTTTGGAATTCAGGCCGACTGCAGGTAGCCTGCCAGCAGGATAACCCAAGTGTAATGACTGCAACAGTGAATACACTCGAACATCTGCATTTATGGTAGGTACACAACTGTACTTTTCCTGTCTTGAAGCCATGGAACTTAACAGAATTAGTCACACCTCTGATTTATACTTTTTTTTTTTTTATTAATTTCATGACTTTAGTAAACTACAGATAGTAATCTACACATATTAAGTACTTACATTTTTGAAATTATAAAACATTTCTATTCCTACTTTACATCCATGGTCTTCCAGATGCGCAATAAAAAATCTTCTTTTGGGTTATTGTTTTGAGCATTATGCACGTAACAGCTCTGAACATCTTATACTTTTTTTTTTATTAATTTCATGACTTTAGTAAACTACAGATAGTAATCTACACAGATTAAGTACTTACATTTTTGAAATTATAAAACATTTCTATTCCTACTTTACATCCATGGTCTTCCAGATGCGCAATAAAAAATCTTCTTTTGGGTTATTGTTTTGAGTATTATGCACGTAACAGCTCTGAACATCTTGCTGTATTTATAACAACATTCCTTTATAGAATAACCCATCATAAGATCTTTCTTTGCATTTCATAGCTCTTAAGTTTGACATATGATTTGATATTGTCAATCTTTATTTAATCCTTGACTGTGAATTTGGTTCCATATCTTGGAACTGACTCTGCCATTACTCCAGCTTGCACCTTCCAAAAACTCTTGAGGTTATCTCTGCCCAGAATGCTCCTCTTAGGATTACCTCGGATCTTGTCTGCCGCTCTAAGTGCCAGACGTGTTCCTGTCCTGTCAGCTTTTGAGCTACCCTTTTATTAATCACTGTGTTATTTACACTTTTCGAGTTCTTTACTGAGTAGTTGATCTGAAGTAGTTTACTTCATTTGGTCGTCAACCTGTGGGCCTGTGGGATATGGATCCATATCGGATCCGAGCCGGCAACTTTTGCTAGCATCTGTTCTGAGCTCCAGACTCCTCCCCTTACCCATAATATACCTCCACTGTGTTCCATCCCCGGATCTCGTTTGCCGCGATTTGCTATCACTTCGTGTCTTCTGAGCTCCAGCTAGCAGTGGGTTATTTAACTTTCTGAAAGTAGAGAAATTGTCTCTTTTTTTGTCAGATTAGGTTAGTATAGGTGCCCCTTCTCCCCTCCCGTCACTTCGGCATCGAGTGTTAATGATTTTAGGTAGTTGGAGTAGTTTGTTCTGTCGTGCCCCCCCCTTCAGTGTTTTCTATAGACTAGTGTGGTGAGTGGGTGTGTGTGTGTGTGATTTCTTAGAAAGCATTTGCCTGTCTTTTTTCAAGGCTTTCTTTCTAATGTTAACATGGCTGAAAAGCTTGTTTTCAAGCACTGCACAGAGTGTGGCCATAAGCTTTCCCCAGCAGATGGCCACACTTGTGTGTTTTGTGATTGGGTGTGGCCCACCTTAGTGTGGAGTGTAGCATTTGTGCGGGCTTCAACCCCCGCACCCTAAAGGATAGGAAGGGCATGTTGGCCCTCAAAGGTCGTCTTCCTTTTTCTGATTCTCTTTCCTCATCTTTGGCTTCAGTCACAGCGGCTGCTGTGGCTGGCTCTCCCTCCTCTTTTCCTCTGGCTTCCCCTCCCTCCTAGGCGGGACTCAAACTCCTGTATCTAAGCCTGTGGAAGCGGAGCAGAAGAGAGGTAGAGAAAGGGAGAGATAGTCAAAGATGAAGGAAAAGAGGAAGAGGTCCCCGGACCTCGCTTCACCCAGCAAAACTCCACAGACCCATGACTCTCCCCGCCTCCGATCTCTGAGGTTCTCCCCAGAGCCTGAGGAGACACGTCCTACATCTCGGGCCACGGTACACTGACCCGCTAGGTCGGAGTCCTTGGCCTCGTCACAGTCAAACCCGCTCCTTGTCGGATATGGATCTGAATAAGATGAGGCGCTTTATCCGTACACAGATCCAGATGGGGGTCTTAGCAGCTCCCCCTCCCTCTGGAGGGGGGAGCTTGCTTACTTTCTTTCAACCCATTTCTCCTTCTTCAATCCGACCTTCGGCTTCACAGTACTCAGATCCGAGGTTGGCTTTGGTCAGGAGGACGGCGCTGATGGTACCTGTTTCTTCGCCGACAGCTGCATGGAGTGTTTCGGATCCGGCCAGCTCGGATCTGAGCAGCTCTCGGAGCCGGAGCTTGGGTGTCGGATCTGAGGGAGTGGAACCTTTTCCGTCGGCTCTGACCTTGTCAAGCCAGGTTCCCTCCCTCTGAACTCCATCCACCTCATGCCCGGCTCCGATTCTTGTTTCAGACCCAGGGAGACAAGCCTCCTTATTGGTTTCCCAGGAGGTTCGCTCTCTCTCTGCATTCGATGTGGGTAGAAATGGTCCTCTCCGTCAGATCAAGACCCCTGACCACCCCCTCGGTCTCCTCCCAGACCCCCTCGGCTCTGTCTATGGTCCCCATTGTCTTACCAGAGGGACAGTCCATGCTTGAAGAGTCCCAGATGATTCCCCCTGAGTAACAAATGGCTTGCGAGCGGCCCCTGGAGAGCACCACTGGAGATTTACCTTGCAAGCATACATGCAAGAGGAGGCATTTGCACTCCCCTGAGTCACTCACTTGAGGGTACAGATTTAGATGATGAGGAGGGTTCCCCAAGATCACCTCCCGAGGATGTCTCCTTTGGAGACATCATGGAGATCATGCGCCAGCAGGGAGGTTGATCTGCCCCCAAACCCTCTTCTGATGAGTCTGTGTTTCTGGAGGCTTTCGGCACAGGCCCGTCTAATTCCTGGGTGTCCCCTCCCGCAGATCCTTTGGATTTGTTCACCTCCCGGGCATGGAAGGAACCGGACACCATGGAGCCTATCCCTAAGTGACCTGATAAAATCTTAAGCCCCCCACCCATTGATAGACCATCCTGGAATAATGCCTCCCTCGTGGACGCCATAGTGGTAGCAGCAGCCACTAAGAAGGAACTTGCCCAGAAGAGTTCCTCGGTCCACCCTCCTGACTGAGAGTCACAGATGATGGACCACCTAGGGAAGCGGGTGTACGCTTCAGCTACCTTTTCAATCAGGAAGTTGAATTACTCTGCCCATGTCACTAGATTCTAACGTGAACTAGTAAAGGAGCTGGAGGAGTCTCCCCCCAAGTCCATGTCGCAGGAGGACAAGGCTTCGTTCTCCACGAGGTTGGTCACTCTAAAAGTGGTATTCAATACATCCATGCGACTTCTCTCCCATGCTACGGAAGGAGTGGCTAGGGCAGCAGGGTCTGGCGTGTCCATGAGGCATAACGCCTGGCTCAGGTTATGTCAGTTTTCTGAACCCTTCAAGGCGTCATTTGCCACTGCCCCTTATGACGGTTCTACACTCTTCGGTAAGATCGTCAAGGAGACATTAGTCCAGAGTGAGAAGGACGGGAAGACACTGTCTGCCGTCTGGATCCGCTTCTCTAACCCTCAAAGGTCCTTTTCTCGGAACCAGATAGGGCAAAAGATGTGGTTCCAGAGGTCTTAGTATTCCCAGGACACTCAGGGCTTTTCTTCACCCAGAGACAGAGGGGGACAGAATGGACACTGGTCCAGAGGCCAAAGGAGTCCGCAGAACTTTGGGTCTCGAGAACCTTTCTCGGACAGACCCGGGTAGTAGACCTGAGGGGTTGCCTGACTGCTCTACTCTGGAGGCAGTCAGGGGACAATTGTCCTTGCACCCAGCGGCATGGGAGTCCATAACAACGAACTACTGGGTGCTTCAAATCATATCCAGAGGATACTCTCTCCCCTTCGTGGGTTCCCCATATCTCCCAATCGTACCACCCATGCAAAGGGAGGCAGCAGCACAGGAAATTTCCAAGCTGCTAGTAAAATGAGTCATCGAAACCATCCCCCCAGATCAGTCCGGATCAGGCTTCTACTCCAGGTTTTTTTTGGTGCCAAAGAAAACAGAGGACTTAAGGCCCATTCTGGACCTCTCTACCTTGAACCTGTCAGTTTCCAAAGAGATGCTCCGGATGGTCACGCTACAGTCCATCATGCCATACCTGCAAGAGAGCGACTGGATGTGCTCGTTAGATCTCCAGGATGCTTACTATCACATAAAAATTAACAGAAGTTCCAGGAGGTTCCACTGCTTCTGGCTAGGAGCCAGTCATTACCAATTTCAAGCCCTACCCTTTGGTCTCACCACACCCCCCACAGGGTGTTTACCAAAGTGATAGCAGTTGTAGTGGCTCACCTGAGGCTTCAGGGGATTCAGGTCTATCCGTACCTGGACGATTGGCTCTTTACTGCTCCCACCAGGCGTCTACTTTCCCAAACCAGGGATTATTTCCTGACACTTGCCCTCTGTTTGGGGATAACAATCAACACATCCAAATCTCTCCTAGAGCCTGCACAGGTGATAGACTACATTGGTGCCAGGATAGATACTCTTTAGTGCAAAATATTCCTGACTTTGGAGAGAGTTCAAAGCCTGAGGATGCATGTCTCCTTGATCTACTGTTCGCATCTTCCAACGGCAGAATCGATGTTGAGGGCCCTAGGCTCGATGGTGGCGACCATAACTCTTCTCCCGTGTGCTCAGTAACGCATGCTGATTCTTCAGTGGACCCTACCGGTTCTTTGGTCCCTGTTGGAACTGCCATTGACTTACCCTATCCAACTCAGTCGAGTGTGTCTGTTGTCTCTAATATGGTGGATGAGCTCTCTGGACATTTTGGAGGGACGATCCTTTGTTCCAGCCCCGGCCCTAACCACAGTGACCATGGATGCCTCCCAAGTCGGGTGGAGGGAGGCATTGTTCGGGCAGGACAGTCCAAGGCCTATGGTCCCCCATGGAGACCAGCTTGCATATTAGTGTCCTAGAGATGAGGGCGGTCCTTCTAGCATTGCACGTCCTTCATGCCTTTCTTCCCCTGGGGATGATGTCTATTCATTCAAACAACATGTCAGTAGTCTGGTATATCAACAAACAGGGAGGGACCAGATCTTTACCCCCTTTGTCGCGAGGCCATGAGTGTGTGGGAATGGGCAATCTCCACCTGTCGCTTTCTCATCGCAACGCACATTCCGGGATGGTCCAACATTCTAGCGGACAGGCTAAGTTGGACCATTCTGATGCCTTACGAGAGTGGTCTCTGAATCTATCAGTAGTGGAACAGATCTTCAGCAAGTGGGGTCAGCCTTGCTGCGATCTCTTCGCATCTCTTTCCAACGCAAAGTGCAGCAAGTTTTTTGCTCTGAAACCCGCGCTGGGGGAGTCCCCCACAGATGCTCTAGTTCATGCTTGGCCTCCCGGTCTTCTGTATGCTTACCCACCAGCACCTCTCATTCCGAGGTTTCTGCAGAAAGCTCTTCGATTAGGGAGAAAAGTGATCCTCATTGCCCCATTCTGGCCTCGCCAGGTATGGCGTCCCTTCCTTTGGTCTCACCCTCTGGCTCCACCTTGGATCCTAGATCCCATTCAGGATTTAATTTCATACCCTTAGGGGGTACCTCGTTTGAGTCTGGAAAACCTGAAGCTCATGTCTTGGCTGCTCTAGTTCCCCTAATTGCTAGAACTCCCGGACTGTCCTCCTCAGTTAGATCCATCTTGTTAGCTGCTCATAAGTCTTCGACCAGAAAGGTTTATCGTAGCAAGTGGAAACGTTTTTCTTTCTGGGCCTCTCAAAGGAGTTTAGACCCTTTCACGACCCCTATTTCCGCTATTCTTGATTTTCTAGTTGATATTTTCCAGCAAGGTGCTAGTTTTTCTACTGTCAAAGTTCAGTTGGCTGCCATTTCTCATTTTCATGTGGGCGAGAATTCTGCCTCCTTAGCCTCTTCCAGACTGTGTAAAGCCTTTATCAAAGGCACCTTTTTGTTATGCCCCCCAGTCAAGGATCCTGTTCCCCCATGGGACCATACTTCTTCAAGCTTTGGTCGCTCTGCCTTTCGAGCCTGCTGCAACTGCAGATCTGAAATTCTTTTCTTGGAAAACAGCTTTTCTGGTGGCTATTACCTGTGCAAGAAGAGTTTCAGAATTACAGGCCTTGTCCCTCAAAATTCTGTTTATGATTTTTCACAAAGACAGGGTTTCCCTTCACACCAATCTATCCTTTCTTAAGGTGGAATCACCAGTCAATACCAATCAGACTATCAATTTGCCTGTGTTTTTTCCGAATTTTACGAACAAGATGGACTACAAACTCCACATGTTGGATGTTCATAGACAGTTACCCAGGACAAAAAAATTCCGTAAATCTGATCAATTGTTTATTTCCTTCAATAAACCCTTTTTGGGGAAACCTGTCTCCAAGGTCACTATAGCTAGATGGATTTCTTCATGCATCCTGTAGATCTATAAGGACAGAGGCATGTCTCCTCCATGTCAGGTAAAGGCTCATTCCACTAGGTCTATGGCTACATCTGTGGCCTTTAGTCTAGAGGGACTTTGTATGATTTGTTCTGCAGCTACTTGGTCCTCATCTCATACATTTATTTCTCTTTACAAATTTGATTTGATTTCCAGAAGGAGAGCATCCTTTGGTTCTGCAGTGCTCCGGAATATCCTTCCATGAGGGCCTCCCAGAAGTTTTAGTAGCTGGGGACTCTGTCCCACAGGTTGAAGACCAAATGAAGTAAACTACTTCAGATAAAGAAGTTATGTACTCACCATAACATTCCATTTGAGTAGTTGTACTTCATTTGTCTTCAACCGTCCCTCCCTCTTTCCCCCAGACCTTGGTGCATGATCAGTATAGGTCACAAGTATATTTATCAGGTCGGGTTCTCAGTATAAGTTCAGCAAACTCAGTCTGAGGATGGAAGGCAGTGGAGTTGTATTATGGATAAGGGGAGCAGTCTGGAGCTCAGAGGTGATGCTAGCAAAAGTTGCCAGCTCGGATCGGATACGGATCTGTATCCCACAGGATGAAGACAAATGAAGTACAACTACTCAGATGGAACTTTATGGTGTGTACATAACTTCTTTTTTCTCTAAAGTCTTATTTTTTACCCCAGCTCCTCTTTCCAGCATTATTGGTGTATTTCTCCTTTTCTTTGCTTACCTTTATGGTAATCTTCCATACCACTGTTGGTACTTCCTTCCCTGTATCATGTTACCGTTAGGGTACATCTTTCATACCATCATTGGTATGCTTTTTCCTTTCTGACAAAAAAAAAAAAAAAAAAACTCAAAATTTTCATACTTCCCTTTCAGTTCTGTGTGTGTGTGTGTGTGTGTGTGTGTGTGTGTGTGTGTGTGTGTGTGTGTGTGTGTGTGTGTGTGTTCATTGGTTCATAGGTTCATACTAGGCTATCTGCCCAAGGGCATTTATAAGCCTAGCCCATAGTTATGTGGCTTTCGCCACCCCTTTAGTTTGAATAAAACTATGCCTATTATTTTGCTGTACCTCTGTCAAGCAGTGACACTGAAGTAATCCCTGGGGTATATCTGCGATCTCCCATCCATTGGTCAAGATTCCTCTTGAACAAGGCCAGCGAGGTGCTCTGCCTCACATGTATCGGGATTTTGTTCCACAGCATAGGGAGTCTCTGGGTGATGAATCTGTCCCTCCAGCACGTTCTATTAATAACCGTGTCAAGGTTTAAGTCTCCGCCCTTGTGGTTCTGAGGGATCTAGATTTTTTGAGGTGAAGCATATTCATCAAATCTGGGTTTGACATGGCCTTATATGTCAGGCACAGGTCACCTCTGAGCAAGCGGTATGAGACTGAATAGAGCTGGAGTTCTTTCAGTCGGGCAGCATAAGACATATTTTTGAGACCCTTTATCCTTTTGGTGAGGAACTTTTGGGGCCTTTCCAGCTGCTGCAGGTGTCTGGTCAGATACATTCCGAATGGGGCATTGTACTCAATCATAGGTCTAATGAGTGATGAGTACAGGGGACGATGACCTCCCTTGATCTAGATGTGAATCCCTTCATGATCAGGTGGGCAATGTAGAAGGTTTTCCTGACTACTTTAGCAACATGAGTGTCAAACGAAAGGCTAGTGTCAACCTGGGTCCCCAGGTCCCTGATGACTTCTTCTGTGCTCAGTGGATTGCCGCCTATATGGTAGCTAGGGGTAACCTTGTTTTTCCCGAAGGGTATGACTATGCATTTCTTGGCGTTTAATTTTAGGCCATGGCTCTGGCACCAGTTATCCGTTTCTGTGAGGCCCATCTGAAGGATATCTGTGTCAGAAGTGTTTTCGACTATGGCGCCCAGTTTGCAGTCATCTGCAAACTTTGTCAGCCATAACCCTCCTGTGTTTGCTTGTACTTCAGAAAAGTAGATGCCGAACAAGAGTGGACCCAGGACTGAGCCCTGTGGGACACCACTTGTGACAGGCTTTGAGTCTGACATGGCTCCAGCAACTCTGACCCTGTGGGTTCTGTCACTTAGCCAGTTTGCAACCCATCTTGTGATGTATGGGTTTACATTCAAGCTGATGAGTTTTTCAATGATACCTGAGTGGGGTATTGTGTGAAGGCCTTTGCCAGGTCGAGGTAGGCTGTATGGACTGCCTTTCCCTCATCAATGGCCTTGGTGACTGTCTCGAAAAAGTCAACCAAGTTTAAAAGGCATGATCTGCCTTTGACAAAGCCAAACTGGGTTGGATCCAAAGTCTGCAAGTTCCCTATGTCTTTATTTATGAGTTCCATTATGATCCTCTCCATGGCTTTGCAGATAAGGCTTGTCAAGCTAATGGGACGGTAATTTCCAGGGTTGGTGGAGGCACCCCCTTGTGAAGTGGGAGCACAGTCGCCGTGCGCCACTCCTTGGGTACGTATCCTGAGGTGATGCTAAGATTAAACAGCTGTCCTAACTGCGGGTTTAATTCCTCATTGAGTTCGTGGAGCACACAGCCGGGGACACCATCCGGTCCCATGGATGCTGTGTTTTTTGCCTTGGAGAGAGCAGTTCTCACCTGGGCGTTGGAGATGTTTGGGGGCTACAATCCTCTGGTATAGATATCTCTCCTTTTGGGGGAGAAGTTTGCACTGAACCTGTCAACCAGTATGTTGGCAATGTGTGTAGGTTCAGTAATCTTCACATCATTTTGAACTAATTCTGAGCATATCTGGGAGTTTCCTCCTAGGTTTCTAATATAGCTAAAGAAGGCCTTATGATTGTCTTTTGTGTCCTTGGCGATTTTTCTCTCAAAATTTGCCTTGGATGATTTTATGAGAGCTCTTAGTTTTTACTTATAATGATCAAAGGTGTCTTACCTTTCAAGGATTTTGCTCTATCTTGTAGTAGCTTCCTCCTTTTGTTGTAGAGCTTGTTTATGGCTGGGGTCCACCAGACTGGACGCTTGCCTTTGGTACAAAGAGTCTTAGTTTTGTTTGGGATTGCCTGATCCATGCAGTCCTGTAGGTGCTGGTAGAAGGCATTTGTAAGTGATTCAGCTGTTTGAGTAATGTTTACCACTGGCTCAGGGGCCTTAAAGGAGACCACACTAGTTTTTAGAAGTGTGAAGTTGGCTTTTGAGAAGTTTTTCACTGTGGTCTTTTTTATTTCAGGTGGGGGCGGGATGAGGACCTCCAGCGAGATTAGTTTATGATCTGATCTCACCAGTGAGGGGTATACTTCCGGTGTTGAACATTGTGATCCCATGTTCGTGATGATGAGATCAAGTATGTTTTCTCCTCTTGTGGGGATGGTTACTAGTTCCATGGCATTTGAGTTTATGAACTCCAGGAACCTTTGGGCTAGAGTGTTTGGGCTTGAGTAGTGTTCCCAGTCTATATTAGGGTAGTTGAAGTCACCTAGTATGATGGTGTTTGGAGATACATTTATTCCCTCCAGTGTTTTCAGGAAGGCCATGTGAGGTTCCTGAGTTTGAGAGGGTGGCCTGTAACATGCTACAAATTGCAGAGCAGTCTTGCCTGTGGTTAATTGCACCTGGATGGTCTCCGATGCATCGTGCGTTGCCACCAACCTAGAGGTGTGGGTGTTCTTCATGAATATGGACACCCCCCCTCCTTTTTTGGTGTTTTCTGGATTTTGGGGCCGGAACGCATGATATGAGGTGAAACCTGATAGTGCTGGGGTGCTCTCAGGAGCCTTGAACCAGGTTTCTGTCACAGCACAGACATCGATGTTCTCCATACTGAGAAGGGACTCGAGTGCGTGCATCTTGAGATTGAGACTTCTGGCATTGAGCAGCATTACCCTTAGTTTTTTTCCTTTTTTGTGTTCTAGGGTGGTAGGTTTAGAATTTGAGCCTTGCCTAAAAAAGGCACTTTGGGGGTGGCAAGAGCCTTTGCCAATATCCGGAAGCCCAGGGGTGACAGGTGCAAGCCGTCCCTTGCGAAGCAGCGTGACTTGTCCAGCATGTCATCCCAGGCAGACAGACATTGGATCCCCTTTGAATGACACCAGAATTTAAGCCAATTATTAAAGCTGATCATCTTATCACTGTATTGTGGCATCATTCTAGGTGAAGGTAGGATACTGCTCAAGGTCAGGGTCATACCTGCTTGGGCTACATAATCAGAGAGCTCCTCAATGTCTCTTTTCATGTAGTCCAAGGAGGTACGACTCAGGTCGTTGACACCAGCGTGGACAATGACTGAGTCGTACTTGTACCTGCTGTTGAGAGACCTGAGTGCTTGCATTATGTGGCGGATTCTAGCGCCCGACAGGCAGCTTACTGTGACCTTCTCCTTACTCAGTCTGGTGAGCGGGACGTCAGTGTGTCTGACTATGGAGTCACCAATGACGAGTGTGTCTGGCATTGTGTTTGGCCTTAAGGGCTGTGACTGTTTGACACTGTGACTGTGTGGTCTATGTGTTGCATGTGTTTGGTCCTGAGGTGGTTGTTGTTTGGGTGTCTGCTTTGGTGGCCTCTGCTGTTTTGGTAGATTTTTGATCAGAGCCTCCGAGTATGTCTTTGTGTGATTATGTGTATGATTTGAAGTTGTGATGGTACTATGTGTGACTGGGTATGTAGTGTGTGTGGTTACCTTCTCCTCCTGTCTGGTCTTGCCAGTCCTATGTTGAGAGAGCTCAGCCTCCAGTTTGGCCGTATAGTTGCATCTCTCGCATGTATTTGTGTTTTGTGGGAGAAGGAGAGGATTGTCTGTGTACATGAGGCAATTGTAACATTGCCTCAATATTCCCAGGTTCACCAGTTGAGCAGGAGAGGACACTAGCAACTGATCCCTCGACATGCTAGAAGTAACAGATAAAAAAAACTTACAAAAGACTCCGGGGGATGTGGGTTCTAGGCTGGTGGGGTACTATCTATAATAAAAGTGCTTTATCAAGGTGCAAGTACTGTAGGAGCAAGTGCTAGGCTTTACAGATAGAGAATAGTCTACTTGGGAATCAAGTAGAGATGAACGTTTTAGTTATAGGATACGCTGGTTAGATCAGCAGTACAGTTCGAGGAAGGTAGTTATAAGGGAAAATTTGAAGAGTGGAATTTAGGTAGCCCGAATAGTTTAACCTTGTTTAACCGCTGCTCTTGTGTGCAACAGTGGCAACTCCGCTAAATCGTGCTAAAGCGCGCTAACGCGTGCTTTATAGCAGGGGGCTGGAAAAAACAGGAAATGACCCAAAATGGCCAACGGAATTACTAGTCGCTGTTTCTAACCACCCCTCTGAGGACAAACAAGCAGCTCAGTACTCTCCACTCCCACTGGTGAGTAAAGAAACTACCTCTGGCCACACAAGAAAATGGAGGAACACAGGAACCACATACAAAGCCCAGGGATCAGCAAAATCTGATCACTGGAACAACTAGCTAGGAAAGTTTAGGAAAGGAGAAGTATTTTTTTGTTTTTTTTTTTAGTTTTTTTTTGCAAACAGACAGAAAAAATACAGTAAATGCTTTGTTTTTCGACTAAATTGCTATCAAAGGCTGGTACACTTGAGTGTATTAGCCTGTTTGTTACTTTTAAGCAAAACTTTAGCCAACAAGTGCAATCAACAATTTAAGCACAGAAAAACAGGAAAATAAGGTAATAAAACAGTAATATAGGCACAAAGTGTGTGTGTGTGTGTGTGTGTGTGTGTGTGTGTGTGTGTGTGTGTGTGTGTGTGTGTGTGCACGCACACGCATGTGCCTTTGTTTTGACATGACTGAAAAGACTTAAGGCACTTCTGGTTTCAAGACATGCCAGAAATGGATTGTAAACTTTCGAACTCAAACATTCCGTGTGTGCCTACTGCTTGGGCCTGGTGTACCTTCAAGAAGACTGTGCCATCTGTCATGGCTTTAGTCACTAGGCCCTTGTAAAGAGAAAAAAATAAGCTCATTTTGAAAGGCCTGATAAAGTCTGACTTTGAGGCCATATCTGTGATGTGTAAGACGGATGTTGGCATCCCAGTCCTTCCCCTTGCCCACAGCTACCACCAGCCTCTGCCCTGGGACACTAGGCACAGAAACCTCAGGATTAGACTATGGTGGTTATGTCCTCTTCTGACACCTCCCAGGCCAGTCCCAACAAGGAGCTGCCCCAGAAGAGAGAGTGCCAGAGGAAGCACTTGGACTCCCTTGAAGAGTCTTAAACAGAAGATACTGACTTTGATGAAGGGGAAGGTTATCCAAGGTTACCCCCCAGAAGATGTCTAGTTCAGTGACATTTGAGGGATCCTTAACAGAGGGGTGGCTGGACTTCTCAGCAGCCTTCCTCAGAGGAGTCAGTACACCTAGAGGCTTTCCATGCCCAACCATCTACTGCTTGGATCTCTCCATCTGCTGACAATCTAAGTTGATTGCGCAGTGGGTTTTGAAGCTTCCTGATTCCCTCAAACCAATTCCTAAGAGACCAGACCGTATTCTCTTAGCTCCTGTGGATCAGCAACATTGGGCTAAAAGGGTGCCAATAGATGCCATGGTGATTATGGCAGCCACCAAAAAGTAACTTGCTGATGAAAGTCATACTGTCCATCCTCCTAATAAGGAGTCTAGGATGATGGATAGATTTGGGAGGCACTTGTATGCTTCATCAACCTTCATGCGTAGGTCCTTGAACTTCATGGCATATTTCACCAGTCTTCAATGAGTTCTGATAAAGGAGCTGTCAGACACTCTCACGGGAACAGTAGGTGAGGGGTTCGGCTAAAGTAGCTTTCCAGCTGCCAACCCTTGATTCAATGTGTAATTTGTCCATGAGGCTCATTGCTCACACAGTTGAAAGGATGACAAGGGCAGCTGGTTCTGGCGTAGCCATGAGGAAACACACCTGGATGCCCTTAAGTGAATTTATGGAGCCACTTAAGTTTTCTTCTATCAGTGCTCACTTTGATGGAATATCCTTTTTGGCCTCAAAGTTAGAAACCCTTGCCAGATGTGAGAAATATGGAAAGACCCTTTCTGCCATGGGAGTACACTGTTCCTCTCCTCAATTGCCTACTCCAGGAACCAGAGGAGTGGCAGGCTATGGTTCAAAAAGTCCCAAGAGTCTTTCCAGGGCTCGTGTGGTAACGACTTCCCAGGAGCCGAGGGGGGAGTTATAATGGAGGGGCACCATGCTAGAGGTAGAGATTGCCTGCAAAATCAGGGTTCCATGGATTCCTTCCCTGGTAATTCCTATCAGCCCTCCTGAATAGAGGCCCAATTGCCATCCTCTGGGGGCAGTCGGGGGACAGATTTCCCTGCACCTACCTGTCTGGCTTATCATAACAATGGATAGTTGGGTGCAGAGGATTATAACCAGCGGTTACAATATTCTGTTTTCGAAACAACCCACACAACCAAAGAGAATCCCAGACATTCCACCCAGTCACAGGGATGCAGCAGTTCTAGAAATTCAAAAAACTGCTTAACAAAAGAGCCATTGAAGCAGCCCCACCAGACCAGATAGGATCCAGGGTTTACTCAAGATTTATGTTGGTGCCAAAAAAAAAAAAACGGGACTAAAGATCAATTTTGGATCTAAGTGTCTTGAACAAGTCAGTTCAACAAACCAAATTCCGGATAACCATGGTTCAGTCTGTTCTCTTGTCCTTGGGGAAAGACAAGTGGATGTGCTTAGTAGATCTTCAGGATGTGTATTATCACACAAAAATAGGCAAATGCTCCAGAAGATTTCTGCACTTCCAGCTGGGTGCCAGTCATTAAGAGTTTAGAACGATGCCCTTTGGTCTCACCACAGCCCCCAAGGTGTTTACCAAATGCGTGGCAGTGATCACAGCTCACTGCAGACTGCAAGGATTCTGTGCATTTCCATACCTAGCTGACTGGCCCATAACCACAACCACTAGGTGTCTACTGTTGCAGGCAAGGAACTACATGCTTCAAATTTGCTCTTCACTAGGGATCACTGTCAGCTATGAAAAATCTTATCTAGAGCCAACACAACATTTAGAGTTCATAGGGGTGGCATTGGAGGCAAGCACCTGTATTGTGTGTCTACCCCAAGAAAGACTTCAAAGAATTAAATCAGAAGTCAGATTATTCACAACAGAACAGTGGCTGCAAGACTGGTGCTACAGAGATAAGGAACTCTGACGGCCTCCATCACTTTAGTTCCCCTTGCGAGGTTTCACATGGAAATTCTACAGTGACTGTTGTCATCACAATGGTAATTACTGAGCCAGTCAATGTCCCATCAAGTACTGATCAATTTATGCAAAAAGGACCTGAGATGGTGGCTTCATTCCAACGACATTCTATGGGCCGTCCTTTTGTCCCTACTCATCCCCAAGCTATAGTGACCACAGATGCATCCTGGATAGGGTGGGGGGAGCATTATCTGGGAAAGACAGTGCAAGGTACTTGGTCCCATTTGGAAGCCAACTTGCTCATCAGTGTTCTAGAGATGAGGGCAGTGCTCCTGGTGTTCAAGCATTCCAAGAAACCCTCCCCTCTGGAATGATTGCGATCCAGACAGACAACATGTCATTGGTTTGGTACATCAGCAAACATGGGGGAACCAGATCTTACCCTCTTTTTTGGGAAGCACTCAGAGTATGGCAAGGCACAGTTTCATCCAGCATTCTTCTAATTGCAATGCGTATTCCTGGGAGCTCCAGTGTGATCGCAGACCAATTGAGCAGGAGCATCCTGATGCCTCACAAGTGGTCTTTCAACCCTTTTGTGGTGGAAAGGATATTCCATCGATGGAGCCAGCCGTGCTGCAATCTCTTTACATCCCCCAACAAGTGCAGCAGCTACTTTGCCCTGATTCCCCCTCTGGGGGAGTCAGCGAGAGATGCTGTACTTCACAATTGGCCCCCCGGTCTACTGTATGCCTTTCCCTCGATTCCTCTCATTTCTTGGACACTGGACCCAGCTCCAGACCTATTATCCCATCCAGAGGGACTTATTCATCCAAATCTTCAAAATCTCAAGCTCATTGTGTGGCTCCTCTAGTTCCAATGACTGCCAGGCATACTAGCCTTTCTGCCCCAGTTCAATGAATTGTTCTAGCCTCCCACAAACCTTCAACTAGATTATACAGCAGCAAGTGGCAAAAATGTCCTAAGTGGACTTCAGACAATAAGTTCGACCCATATTCTGCACCAGTTCATAAGGTATTGGGATTTTTAGTATCACTTTTCGATATGGGGGCGTCCTCCTGAACTGTATGGGTTCATCTAGCTGCAATTTCAAATTTTCATCATGGTCTAAATGATGCAGCTCTAATGTCGCGCAAACTTTGTAACGCCTTTCTGAAAGGAATCCTGTTGTTGAGACCTCCATGCAATGGTCCGTCTACACCTTGGGACTTACACTTTTTAATTAATTCCTTTTTGAACCATCCTCAAATTGCGATTTCAAGTATTTATCCTGGAAAATTTAATTTTTGGTTGCATTACTTCTGCTAAGAGAATATCTGAGTTACAGGCCTTATCTTGCAAGCCTCCTCACCTAATCTTTTCATAGGAACAGGGTGTGTTTGCCAGCTTCCCTTTTTTTTCCCCAAATTTTCAAACAAAGATGAATATTGTTTGCATTTGCTAGATAGTCACAGACAGTTACATTTTTACCTGCACAGAACAAAGGAATTAAGAAAATCTGATCAGCTCTTTGCTTCTTTCTCTTTTACTGCTCTGGGCAAACCAGTTTCTAAGGTTACTGTAGCTATATGTCTCAAGGACTGCATAACCTTCATTTATAACAAAAGGAAAGTGCAACTGACAGGACCTGTAAAGGCACATGCTATGAGAGTAATACCCCCTTTTGCAGTCTTCAGTGCCACAGTTTCTATAGATTATATATGTGCAGATTTTGATAGTTGGGGACTCTGTCCCACAGTTAAAAATTAAGTTAAGATTGACAACATCAGATAAAGAAGTTATGTCTTACCATAACGTTCCTTCCTCACTTATCTTTGACATCCCCACCCTCCTTCCCCCTACCTTTCGGGCTTCTTGGTGGAACTGATCTATCCCAACAGATTGGATTATTCCTTTATGAATACAGATATGGTTCTGATCTGTTATTTCCTGTCTGTCACCATCTTATGCAAACTCAGTCTGAGGTAATCTTGAGAAGAGGAGCATTCTTGGTAGAGCTAAGCTCGAGAGTTTTTGGAAGGCGCGAGCTGGAGTAACGGCAGAGTCAGTTCCAAGATGTGCAATCGAACCCACAGTCAAGAATAAGTGAAGAGCGACAACACAGATGGAATGTTGTGGTAAGACCTAACGTCTTTTTTTCTTATCAACATTTCATTCTGTAGCTGACGTGTTTATGGTTGATACATGAATACTACCAGACAGTGAGCAACCTTTCTGTTCTCTGAATGAAAAGTACAATTGTGTATCTCATCACATCTCTTCTGTTCAAGCAATTCTGTCAATATGCTTTCATTTCCACCTCTTCTTAGTACGATATTGGAACTGTTTAAAGTTTCTTTTAAGTTGTAATCATTTAACTTAAAGGCAACTGTGTGATTATCCAGTTAATTCATTACAGGATATCCAGTTAAATTCAGTGCAGGATAACTTATTATTTGGCAGTTTGGTACAAACACATTTCTAGGAAGAAGAGAGATTGGTTCTAAGGCCTTCATAAAAGCTGAAGAAACACTGTAGCCTCTTACGTGAAGAGTGGAGGAGTTCCAGGCTTTTCTACTTCTGCACCAAATGGCGAGTGTTCATGGCAGTTGAGAATGGCTGGTAGATTGTCATAGAATTTGTTAGAATAGCAAAGGTTACAGGAGAGGTGTGAGAACTGAAGAGTGACGTTATTGATAGTCATTACTGGGGTTAACTTCTATTGCAATAAACTGCTCTCAGGGTAGATGTATACAGGTTGTTGTGAAGTTTTAGCCATTCATTTGCTCTTAGAGATTGACAGTGGTGAGATCGATCCTGGGTTGTGCCGGAAGCCAGTCTGGATATCCGAAGGTAAGCTAGTTCTAATTTGGAGGCAAGTGAGGCACAAAGGTTAGTATGAAGAAAACAGTGTTTACACGGCTTCGATTAGTCTGACGCCATGCGCATGGTCGTTGGTGCAGCGGCTGTGACCAGAGTGCAGAATCAGTCTCTGAAATTTTCTGAAAGGTAGTGCATCGCCAGTTTGCGAGTGCAGGCTTGTACCCTCTGACGAATATGCTGTTTTTTTTTT
Source organism: Protopterus annectens (assembly GCF_019279795.1). Classification (NCBI taxonomy): domain Eukaryota; kingdom Metazoa; phylum Chordata; order Ceratodontiformes; family Protopteridae; genus Protopterus; species Protopterus annectens. The sequence goes on from NC_056737.1 coordinate 80,458,357, forward strand.
CAGATCGATGCAAAAGTGCCGCATGCGAGTCGCAGGGTGGGTATTTTTTATTTTTTTGTTGAGTCAGTGAGTTTCATTAATCAGAAAAAGTTATACCTTGTGGGAAGGAATTGTTTTCTTTTCGTTTCATTATTTTTACCATACGTCTTGTAAAGTCTTTAACTGGCCTGAGAAGGTTACGGATACCCTTTAGGGGATACCATACCTTGTGATATAAAATGCCCACCTTTCACGGAAACCACGCTGTGCCAGGTATGTAGATGGGGTGCCGCCGTTATTAAGCAAGCCTATTAATGGAAAAAAGTAGGACGCCGTTTTAGTTTTGTTTTCAAGGATTTCAGGGGATCCACCAGGATGAAGCATGAAACCGTGGAGGAACGGACGCCGCAGCTAAGCTGTAGAAGAAGCAGAGGAGCCGGAGCAGGCTGTGGGTTTCTTCCTGACGTGTCGGAGGGAGGCTCTCTATGAGTTGTGGTCTGTCCCTATGGTAGCCAAGCTTACTGGCTTTCTTGAGGTGCAGGCTTCTTGCCACTCCTAAGGTGGTCTGAGCCTTTCTTCACTTCCTTTCAAGAAGAGGGCTTCCCCCTTCTGTTAGCAGTAGGGTGGATTGTTTCTCCCTTTTCTTCTATGCCCTCCCTCTAGGAGGGCAGAGGATTTGATGAAGATGATGGGTCTCTCATGCCTTAGTGATAAGAGGCCTCTGAGCTTTGGCCTATGTCAGAGAGGATTTGAGATTTTGGAGGCTTCTGAGTTGCCTTGTTTGAGACCCTTGCAGGAGGGTGACCCTTATTTCCCATTTTCTTGGGGAAGAGCTTCGATTCCTGAGTCTTGGGCAGCAGAGGTCATAGGATTTTTCTTCTTCAGTTGATCCAAGAGGGATGATTTTAAATGGGTGAGTCATTTTATTCTGATTTCCTGATCTTCGGAGCTGTTCTGATGAAGTCCCAGAGGAGGCCTTTTAGCTAAGATTTCTGAATTCTTGTCCTACCCCCCCATCTTGTTTTGAGGCCATACTAGTGCCTGTGCCTCAGGCTTCTCTGACTCCTAAAACCGTTCCTCCTGATAGTCTCTCCCAGGTTCCATTTAAGCCTTAGAATGTTTATAGGGCTTCCCAGGAAAATGAGGTAGGAAGTAGAAATTTTTAAGGCTCAGGTAGTAAAGGATTTCTCTCTTCCTGATAGAGGGCCTGGAGTTAAGGGATGTGGGAAAAAAATGTCAAAATTTTGAATAGAAGCGCTTTGACTTTATGCTGGAATTGCTGGTTGAATCATGTGGAAGTGGTTTTATAAATGTCCTAGTTCAATTGCAGGAACTTAAAATGGAAAATCATGAAATTATTGGAGTGTAAAGAGTTGCAGGATTTAGTTCATTGGCTCTTGAACAGGTGGGTGTTGCAGAATATTGAGCAAGGATTCTGATGTGGTGTTGCCTCATCATGGTAAAGCATTTTTGAAGAGATGGTGGTTCGTAGGGGTGCCAGTTGGACTGTTAGATTTACTAGCAAGTGTTAAAAGCTAATTTTTGATGCCTTTGAGTCTGTGCAAAGTGTGGAAGTGGATTAAAGGTGCAGCATTAGAGTTTGGATTTTAAGGAGAAGTCTATGCAAACTGTTATAAGGATTTTGCAGGTGCAGCCTAAGAAGTTTAGGCATTAGTAGAAATTGGCCTACTAAGGGATGGACATATCTTTAGACTGCAGTGGTTGCTAGGGTTAGGTCAGAAGCCAGAGGCAGGGGGAGGTCTGGACGTTAGCAGACCAGATACTCAGCCTTTTCCAGCTGTCAGGGGTGAGGGCTCAGGGGGCACCTCAAGCAGAGGAAATGACCATTTTTTCAAGAAAAATTGGGATTTAATTACCCAAGATTCCTTTGGGACATAGGCGCCTTTTTCCACTTTTACAAGAAAATTGGGATTTACAAACTTCAGAATATATGTGTTCATGGAGATCATTCACCACGTTATATTTTAACAAACAACCTTCAGATTTTCATTCAGCCAATACCCTCTCAAAAAAGAAAAAAGAAACAAGCAAGCCAATCTCTGATTTCCTCTAAGGGGGCAGGGCTATGAAGCCAATCCTGAGCCCTCCAGGGAGAGACCATTCCAAGCCTTTCCTCCCTCAAAGAAGGGGGACACACAAGACCAATTTGGATTTATCTATTACAGACACTTATCCTGACATTCCCAAGTTCAAAATTAGACGCTACAAAGGCTTACCTCTGCTAAAATATAAAGATCAAGTTATGTTTGGCAAATCAACCTGGCTTTTACCTTCATGTGCCTTTCAGACTATTGGTAAGGAAGTATCTGCGCTAGGAAGTATTTATATCCCCAGTCAGTTCATTGCCCTGGGCTTATGACTGTGCCCAGAGTAGATAAAATTCTTCTGGCCTCTATGAGGTCTTGGGCTGACTGCCGAGCTGAAATCTATCCCTACTTGGACGAGTGTGATGACACTCTGGCAGGCCAAAAGGGATCTGCTTTTCAAGCTGAAAGATTGTGATAGCAGTGCTAAGATGCCTGGGTAGTCCTGCAAACTAAATAAAGTCCAGTCTAGTACCCCTCTCTTCACATGTGTTTCTCTGTGGATTCAAGACTATCAGACCCCAGAATTCTGGCCTTGAGTTCACACAACTCCTTCAAACCTCTTTTACTTCCCATTTACTATCTCTTCAGTCTTGGCTTCTGCTTGGTACTCTCTTCAAGCCTATGGTACTGCAGGTCTGTATTTTCCCAGTGCTTTCATGCAATGATACATAACTGGATGCTGCAATGGTATCCTCAAAATGTATGGACACAACACTGCCAGGATTTGACTCTGTCAACATACTGTCAAGGAAATGGACACAGGAAGACACATCAAAAGGGTGGTCTGGTGAAGCTAAACATCTATTCTGGGGACCTATCTACATGAAGTCAGAGTAGAAGTTGACAGGCCCCTCATAGCTATGGCTACAACATGCAGTGAATGGGAAGCTCATCTAAATGCAAGTGGTCAAGCCACAGGAGCCATCCACACTATCAACATGTATGCATTCTCAAGTTTCAGGATAAACATCAACAAGAGTTTGCTAACGATTCTAGGTTGACAGGCAACTAACAAGCAACTGTCACGACAATCAATCAACACACAAACAAATGGGACCAACACATTCAAACATGTGCAGAGGATTGTTGCCTGTGTGTAGAGCTAACATAGCTGGGTCAGGCAAGGTTTCTGCAAGGCACAGAACTCCTTAGCAGATGTGTTAGCAGATATGTAGCCACAAATCATCATGGACTCTACTGAGATCCCCTTTGATCGAAGCATGTTCTTCGTGTAATGGGGCAACCCATGATAGATCTGTATACTTTATTTCTGTCTCCCATAAAACCACCAAAAGTTTTGCACAAAGAGTTTTTCTTTCATGACTTGCTCTTGAAGTTGGAGCTTTTTTTCTCAGGTTGAAAATCTCATCTTCGTATGTTTTCACCTCTGCTCTCTTTCCAAAGGTGCTGCTAGGCTGAAGGAGAGGAAGCTGGCCAAGGATGATTTTTTCCTGCAGATTTTTTCTTGATTCACGGTCACCTCCATTACTGAGAGTCTGGTCTCAAAGCCTCCATGGCCTTACCTCCACTTTCCTGCCTGTTGTCTCAGAGGTCACCTGCCTCATCAATGTCAAGCTCATATTCTTCATCTGCCAGCCTTCTGTATTCTGTTTTAAAGTAAGCAATCAAAGGTCTCCTCAACATCAACAAGTTTTAAATATGAAGAAAAAGAACGTAAGGAAAGTTTACGCAGAACGCTGCAAAATGGAAGAGATTTTGATTCTTATTGAGGAAAAAGATTTCTGAGGTCTCTACTTGGAAGGTGGCTCTTCATCTTCTTTCTCTATTATTAAGATTTGGTTTGCAGTCTTCCTCTATCATTCAGATTCATGACAATTTTCTTGTGCAGCAATTGACAGACCCACCATTGTCCATCCTTTGTTCAAGCATGCTTTGTTCATTAATTCTCGTGTTGGAGAAACTTACTCGAGCCCTACCCCTGCTTGGGATCCTACCCCTGCTGAGAAACCACTTACTGGAATTGAGCTTTAGCTACTACTGCACAATACTTGTTGATTAAGACCTTGAAAATTGGTCACTGCTTACAAGAAGGCCTTTTCTGATTTTGCAGCCTTTAAGGATAGGAGAGTTTGATTCAGATTTTAGATTGGATTAATCCTAGCAATAATCCTTTCTTACTATTCTTTCTTCTTATGGTTTCAAACGTTTCTATTGTTTTGCTTTTTCCTACTGACTCCCAAAAGATTGGGAAAAAGATTTAGACTTAGGTGTACAGAGGCAGTTGATTTTAGCTATTTTAAGCAGGACCAAGGGATTATGCAGTTGTTCCCCAGTTTGAGTTTTTTTGAGGTTTTGCTTTTTTTGTTCACTCTTTTGTGACAAACAAACAATTGCTTGTGTCAAAATTGGATTGTTTTGCATTGATATCCCTGTGCATTTAGGCAGATTCCAGCTGGGCTTCCAGCAGGGCCAAGCCAGCTTTTACTGCCACTTCCAAGGCATTTCTGGGGGGGTGGCAACTAAGGATATTTTGGGCAGCTACTTTTGGAGTGCATTTCACTGCATCTCTCTCTCCTCCCCTACTCTAAATTTCCCTCTCATCTCTACAGCAAAGCACTTGCAGACATTGCCAGCAGTGCTATCCTTCCAGCCTCCCAGTGACATTGCCCTCCTCCCCTCTTTTTTCCCTTACTCTATTTAATAAATGCAATGGCAGCAAGAAAAGAACATAGTACAGTTTTTGTTTTGTACCTAAATGTATGTGTCTGTGGATAGGATCCACATTGCTGCAGTCCCCTCCCCCCCTTCCCCTCCCTCCCTTTGTGTGGGTGGGTGTGTGTGTTATAGGCTGTACTTTTGTTTTTATATATTGTATTTTTATTTGCAGGAGTGTTTGTTTGGTGTTTTTTTGCCTTGGCCTTGTCTTTTTAGGTGTCTCGGACAAACTGGGGCAAAGGATATGTCGAGATATCGTGCGATAGTCAGGCGCATACCTGACGCCCTAGACCAAGACTAATGCGCTTTGATCCGCCAGCCCAGCCATATACTTTGTGGCCGGCCGACTGGGACATCACCAATGGTGGTTAGACTGCAGCATGTGTGGATCTCCAAACATCTACATTTATGGTAGGTACAAAACTGTACTTTTTATTCATTGATATTTGATTACTGGGAAGGTCTGACTGGGTAGGTGTGCATTTTCAGTGAAGGTCCATAGAGAAAAGCTTCAAAGTATTACACAAGCATTTTAAGAACAATAACTTTTCAATCTTCCAAAACAGTATGAAAAACATCTATAATTTAAATAATTATACCAAATTCGACTTAATTTGAAAACACTGACTAAGAATAAATGTAATATCTGATGTCCGTTTTTATTCATTTCTCAACTATTGGGTTCGAATCCAATCCTCAGATCTGACTCTTCTGTTACTTTAGCTCTTGGTAACCTAAAAGCTCTTCAGCTACTCCCTACCTACAATGCACCAACTCCTAACATACCTCAGATCTCGTTTGTCGCTTATGCAAAAATAGACATGGTTATCCATAGCTCTTGAGTTTATTTCAGTTAAGTAAATTTTCTTTGTCCTTATAACATCCCTTTTTCTGTATTTATATCCTCTTTATACATACTGTATTCCAGATTACCATTGTTGGTAATATTTTTCTGTTATTTCATCCTTTTTTCCCTTTTTGCTGTATTTTACACACCTGTGTATTTCTCAGAACCATTGTTGGTACTTGCTCCTCCCTTACCCTTCTAATTTGGTTTAAAAAAAAAAAAACCTTTCCTTCTTTTTCATTAGCTTTAGCTTCAGCAAAATGTTGGAGACAGGCCATTTGGGCTTAAAAAATGTAAGCAATGTGGGCAGAAGCTTCCTGACTCAGATGCACATGCTCTATGTGTATACTGTTTGGGCCCAGAGCACTTAAAACGTAGATTGCTGTATTTATAAAAATTTCAATCTTCATGCGGTTGCTTTATCACAAGAGTAAACTTATTCTGAAGGGACTATTGCCTACTACTTTTTCTGCAGCAATTTCTGGGGCTCAAACCCCCAAATCAGAATGTAAGGAGACGTCAAAAAGCTCCATGATGCAGTCTGGTTCCCCCAGTCCTCGTTCAACAGAACCTGCAAGAAAGAAACAGAAGGAGGATCTGAAGGCTTTTGCTTTGAAACCAACTTCTCAGAACGCTTTGTCAGATCCAACCACCTCGGATCCGATACCTCTGCTTTGGATCCAGTACCCACCTACCATTGGACCTGGTCCTTTCAGGTTATCATCCCCTTTCATGGAGAAATGACATTCAAAATCTTCCGTGTTAGGCCTCTCTCATTCTTCCAGGAGTCTGACCGAAGTTGATGTGGATAGGATGATGAGGTGATTCCTCTTGATGCAAATACAGATGGGTTTTCTTCTAGCTCCCACTCCTTTGGGTCAGGAAATTTTTGCTCGCACTGTCCCTCCACTATCGGCTCCTTCTCCAATCTGACCATTAATTTCAGAGTCCCTGGATTAGAGTCTGCTGAACCCATCTGTGTTGGAACCAAGGATACGGTTATCTTCAGCTCCAAGATCTTCTCAGAGTACTCCAGCTCTGACAAGTTTGGCTCATGATGACTCTTGGAGCTGTAGCGTCCCTGCCAGATCTGAGGTGTTAGAGTTGACCTTGAAATTGTGGGAGCCATCTCTGGCCTCTCCGTGTCTCGGAATTGGACAGCTCGGCTCTGATCTCTGCTTCTGGTGGAATGCTTTCTAGGCAGATGGAGTTGACTGTGCGGAAGCAAGTCTTCTTGGCTCCATCAACTTCTTTCTCCCCAGGGCATTCTTCTTTTGAGGTGGTGCAGAGTTTTTTCTCTGCTTCAGCAGGGGCAGATGGTTTCTCCCTCCTCGCATCTCCCCCTCTGACTCTCGTGTATCTTTGCACCTGGAGCGTCAACATTCGACTCCACAGGGACAGCCAGTCCAAACACTCCGGGTTACCCAGCAGGGTATCAACATCTCTTCTGATACTTCTGTGGAGCATAACACTGAAGAAGTACCTCAGAAGAAAAAGTGCAAAAGGAGGCACTTGGATTCCCCACAGGAATCTATCACATACTGATTTCAATGAAGTGGAAGGATCCCCAAGATTACCACCAGATGATGTCTCATTTGTAGACATCCTAGAAATCCTGAAACAAACAGATGGTTAGTCCTCCCAAAATCCTTCTCCTGAAGAATTAGTATTCTTGGAGGCATCTGGATCTGGCCTGTCTACTTCCTGGGTAACTCCACCTATTGACAGGTTCATTGATTTGATCTCAAATTGGGCATGGAAGTAACCCAACTCAGTTGAACCTATCCCTGAGAGACTGGATCAGATTCTGGCACCACCAGCAGGAAGGGAATTTGAATTGGTGGATTCGATCAGATCCGGTTCTATAAGGTCGTCCTTTCATTCTCCCTCACCCAAGGTCATAGTGACCACAGACGCATCCCAGATTGGGTGGGAGGGCTCTTCCTGCAGAAAACAGTCCAATGCATTTGGTCCCCCTGAAGCGGTTAATACACCTATCAGTGTCCTGGAAATGAGAGCAGTACTGATAGCATTGCAGGCCTTGCAAGATTCTCTCCCTTTTGGGACAGTTGGGATTCAGTCAGACAACATGTCAGTGGTCTGGTACATCAACAAACAAGGGGGAAACAGGTCTTACCTCTTGTGTCGAGAAGTCCTCAGAGTGTGGCAATGGGCAATTGCTTCCAACCACTTCCAGATAGCAATGCACATTCTGGGGAAGTCCAGCGTGATAGCAGACAGGTCTGTTCGAGTACCTCATGAGTGGTCTGTCAACATAAAATGACAGAAATTAATTTCTGTCAGTGGGGCCAGCCTTGCTGTGATCTACTTGCATCTCCCTTAAACAAGTGCAGCAGCTTCTTTGCCCTGATCCATCCACCGAGGGACTCCCAAAGGAATGCTGTACTCCACAATTGTCCCTCCATTGTTCTCCATGACTACCTTCTAGCTCCCTCCAATTCTCAAATTCCTCCAGAAAGCTGCCCGGTTGAAGGGCAAAGTAACCCTCATTGCACATTACTGTCCTCGATAAATTTGGTTCCCTTTTCTTTGACGTCATCTACTTTACCCACCTTGGCGTCTGAATCCGACTCCAGACCTCCTGTCTCACCCGACAGGCATAGTTCACCCAGACATCATCATCATCTTTCGGCTTTTCCCGTTAGGGGTCGCCACAGCGGATCATCTCTTTCCATTTCTTCCTATTCTCTGCATCTTGCTCTGTCACACCAACCACCTGCATGTCCTCTGTCACCACATCCATAAACCTTATCTTAGGCCTTCCTCTTTTCCTCTTACCTGGCAGCTCCATCCTTAGCATCTTTTTCCCAATATACCCATCATCCCTCCTCAGCACATGTCCAAACCAACGCAGTCTCGTCTCTCTTGCTTTGTCTCCAAACTGTCCAACATGAGCTGACCCTCTAATATACTGATTCCTAATCCTATCCATCCTAGTCACACAGAGTACAAATCTTAACATCTTTAACTCTGCCACATCCAGCTCTGACTCCTGCCTTTTTGTCAATGTCACTGTCTCCAACCCATATAACATAGATGGTCTCACTACTATCTTGTAGACCTTCCCTTTCACTCTTACTGGTACCCGTCTGTCACAAATCACTCGTGACACTCTTCTCCACCCATTCCACCCTGCCTGTACTCTCTTCTTCACCTCTCTTCCACATTCACCATTACTCTGAACTGTTGATCCCAAGTACTTAAACTCGTCCACGTTTACCAACTCTACTCCCTGCATCCTCACCATTCCTCTACCCTCCCTCTCATTTACACACATATATTCGGTCCTAGCCCTGCTGACCTTCATTCCTCTGCTTTCTACAGCATATCTCCACCTCTCCAGAGCCTCCTCAACCTGATTCCTACTCTCAAACAGATCACAATGTCATCTGCAAACATCATAGTCCACGGGGCCTCCTGCCTGATCTCATCTGTCAACCTGTCCATCACCACTGCAAATAAGAAAGGACTCAGAGCTGATCCTTGATGTAATCCCACCTCCACCTTAAACGGATCTGTCATTCCCACTACAGTCCTCACCACTGTCACACTACCCTCGTACATATCCTGTACCACTCTTACATACTTCTCTGCCACTCCCGACTTCCTCATATAATACCACAACTCTTCTCTAGGCACCCTGTCATATGCTTTCTCTAAGTCTACAAAGACACAATGCAACTCTTGTGACCTTCTCTGTATTTCTCCAATAACACTCTCAGAGCAAACATCGCATCTGTAGTGCTCTTTCCTGGCATGAAACCATACTGCTGATCACTAATCATCACCTCCCTTCTTAACCTAGCTTCTACTACTCTTCCCCCATAACTTCAAGCTGTGACTGATTAATTTTATCCCTCTGTAGTTACTGCAGCTCTGCACATCACCCTTATTCTTAAAGATAGGTACCAAAACACCTTTTCTCCACTCCTCAGGCATCCTCTGACTTTCCAAAATTTCATTAAACAATCTAGTTAAAAATTCTACTGCCTTTTCTCTTAAGCACCTCCATGCTTCCATTGGGATGTCATCTGGGCCAACAGCCTTTCCATTCTTCATCCTCTTCATAGCTGTCCGTACTTCCTCCTTGCTAATCTGTTTCACTTCCTGATTCACTATCCCCACATCATCCGACCTTCTCACTCTCTCTCATTCTCTTCATTCATCAGCCTCTCAAAAATATTCTTTCCATCTCCTCAACAAACTCTCCTCTCTTGTGAGTACCTTTCCCTCACTATCCTTTATCACCCTTACTTGTTGCACATCTTTCCCAGCTCTGTCCCTCTATCTAGCCAATCGGTACAGGTCCTTTTCTCCCTCTTTAGTGTCCAGTCTCTCATACAACTCTCCATACGCCTTATCCTTAGCTTTCGACACGTCTCTCTTTGCCATGCGCCTCATCTCCTTATACTCATGTCTACTTTCTTCATCTCTTTGACAATCCCACTTCTTCTTCGCCAGCCTCTTCCTCTGTATACTCTCCTGTACTTCCTCATTCCACCACCATGTCTCCTTTTCCTCCTTCCTCTGTCCAGATGTCACACCAAGCACCTTTCTAGCAGTCTCCCTTACTAGTTCTGCTGTAGTTACCCAGCTATTCGGTAACTCTCCACTGCCTCCCAGTGCCTGGCTTAACTCTTCCCTAAACTCCACTTCACAATCACCATTTTTTTAACTTCCACCATTTAATCCTTGGCACTGCTTTCACACTCCTCCTCCTCTTCTTGATCACCAACGTCATCCTACAGACCACCATTCTATGCTGCTTAACTACACTTTCCCCCGTCACCACTTTACAGTCTCCAATCTCCTTCAGACTGGCCCTCCTACATAGGATATAATCTACCTGTGTGCATCTTCCTCCACTCTTGTACGTCACCCTATGCTCCTCCCTCTTCTTAAAATACGTATTCACCACAGCCATGTCCATATTTCACCCAGACATCTCAAACCTAAAGCTGACAGAGTGCTTTCTTCACTTCTGTTAATACCCAGACAGCCTATGCTGTCATCCCCTGCCCATCATATACTTTTGTCTTTACTTCAAGCTGGTATGATAAAACTTTACATAAGTAAATGGAAGAGCTTTGTTGTTTGGGCTGATCAAAACCATATTGACCATTTTTCAGCCCCTGTACAATGGGTCATTGAGTTTTTAGCAACAATTTTCAACAAAGGAGCTAGCTCCTTGACCATTAAACTTCAGTTGACAGACGTCTCTTACTTCCATATTGGATTTGAGAATTCTTCCCTTGCTTCATTAAAGATTTGCAAGGCCTTCTTAAGAGGCACTCTTCTGTTGAGACCACCTTATAAAGATCCTACTCAACCATGAGACTTGAATTTAGTACTACAGGCGTTAATTCATTCTCCCTGTGAACCAGCAGCAAAATGTGATCTTAAACTCCTGACCTGGAAAACAAGCTGTCTAGTGGCCATTACATCGGCTAGAAAAATTTCTCAGCTTAAAGCATTGCCCTCTAAACCTCCCTACTTGGTTTTTCATAGGGATAGAGTAACATTGCGAACCAACCCTTCTTTCCTATCTAAGGTGGTGTCAGAATCTAACATTAACCAGTCCATTGATCTGCCTGTCTTCTTTCCAAAATTTGAGAACAAAGGAGAGTATATGTTTTATTTGTTAAATGTTCATAGACAATTACATTTCTACTTACATAGAACAAAAGAAGTTAGAAAATCTGATCAACTGTTTGTTTATTTCCTTTGCGGAATGCAAAATTGTTAAATCAGTTACAAAATAACTTGGGGAAGATAGCTTTCTGACTGTATATCTTTTGTCTACAATAAATTGGGTGTCTCATTACCAAAACCTTTAAGTGTCCACTCAGCTAGATCCAATGTATCTTTGTCAGTATTTTTATCTAGGCATTCCATGAAAGATATATGTGCAGCTGCAGCTTGGGCTAATCCTTTTACCTTTATTACACATTATAAATTAGATGTGGTCTCGAGGGGAAGAGCAGCATTTGGTTTTATTGTGCTTGGGAATATCTTTCCTTAGAGTCCACCCAGAATTTCGAGTAGTTGGGGACTCTGTCCCAATAATTGAGGAATGAATGAAAATTGACATCAGATAAAAAACGTTATGTACCTACCACAATGTTCATCTGTGTTGTTCATTTCCATTTTCAGTCTTCCTCAACCCCCCCCCCAACCCCCATCCTTTGTCATGCTAGACTTCTGGAAGAACAAGAATTCATAAGGGCACCATTATGGCTTCTGTCAGGGATATTATATTAATATTTCTTACTTTGTCATCTAGCAAACAAGATCTGAGGTATGTTAGGGGTTTGTGCATTGTAGGTAGGGAGGAGCTTGAGAGCTTGTAGGTTACCACAAGCTACAGTAACGGATGAGTCATGTCAGAGATTGGATCCAAACCCAATAGTTGAGGAATGAAAATGGATAACACGGATAGAACATTATGGTAAGTACATAACTTTTTTATATGGCAGTGATTTAATATTTAGAGAAATTTTATCAGTGTATAGCAAAATTAAAACTAAGTTTAGTAATACAAACAAGAAGTGCAATATGAAGTGAGAATAAAAACAGGTTTAAGGCATGTTTAGAAAGAGTCAAGCAAGAGAAATTGAATGAAGTAAGGAAGTAGGTGAAGAAGAGAGTAAGGAGGTGTAAGGTATGAATAGGTACTTGTTCATATTTAGGACACGTGATCTGCTCTGGCGACCCCTAACCGAGAAAAGCCAAAAGATGAAGTGCAATACGGTGGTCGGTTCTGAAAGAGGTATTTGTGCAGATTTAGCCACCTTATTATAACATTTTTTTCAAGTTTTGATTTTTGTGATGCCTGGAGGTTAAGGATGGGAGCACAATAAAGTAGTGAGTGAGTGGAGGAGGCAAGTAGTGGCAACTGAGGTTTTAGTTGCATTACATAACATACAAATATTTCAAGCACGGGCATTAATGCCTTTCTAGCTTGCCAGTATACCAAAACACTTGTTCCCTGTAAGTGTCCAGGCTGTCCTTAAAAATATCTAAACTAGTACTTGCTTTAATGTAATTTGGTGGTCTGTTCTATGCATCGGCTACTCTTAGAAAGAACCAATTAGTACACTTCTCATTCCTATAGAATCTTCTACATAGGTTTTCTGATGATTCTCTAGTACTTTTTGATAACTCCAAACATTCCCAGAGATAGTTGCCTCTAAATGCTCTATACACCTGAATAAGTTCTACTCTTAGATATATGTAAGAGACACTGTACAAGTTCAGATATTTTAGTCTTTCATAATAACTTAAATTTTCACATCCTTGGATACCAGTTCACTAATGCTTGTTTTATTATAACGTTTCTATATTGTTCCATACTCTAGTTTGGGTCTAATGTAACTAACAAACAATTACTTCATTATTTTTAATTTCCTAGACTTTATAAATCTTTTTATACAACCTATAGTTCTATAACTATAATTAACCAATTGGTTGACATGATTAGAAAAACTCATAGCTGAATCTACCCATATACCCAGGTCCTTAAATGAGCCTACAGTTTCAATCACTGTGTGCTGTATTAAATATTCACCTTTCAATTTATGTCTCCCAAATCTCATATGCTTAGGTTTTGATGAATTTATCAACATATTATTCTCCTGTGCCCAAATGGTCAATTTAGTCACGTTATTTTGGAGACGTGCTTTATCAGTAATACATGTAATCAGTTTACCCAATTTCAGGTCATCTGCATATAGACTGTAGAATACCTCAGATGAAAAAGTTAGGTCTGAAAGATACAGTCTAAACAAGTAAGGGCCTAGGACAGAGCCCTGTGGGACACCCTGACTATAACCAAGGATTTCACATGTCCAGTTACTGAATGATGCTTGCCATGGCCTATTTGTAAGCTATGCAGCTATCCATCTTATCAAGAGTACATCAATACCTAGTTGTACTAATTTATTGATCAGTGTTTTGTGTATTACCCTGTCAAATGCTGAAGTTAAATCTATATAAATTACATCACAGCACAATTTTACACTCATAGCTGTTTTTACATTGTTATAGAACATCATGTTACTGGTGGTGATAGATCTGTTTTCAACGTGACCTTCTCAATTATTTTTCCACAACGTGAAAGTTGACATAAGGGTCTATATGACTATGGCTTTGTCCTACTTCCTGTTCCTTTAAAGACCGGTTTAATAGCGCATGTCTCAAATCTTGAGGGATCTCCCCATATTTATATGTCCTAATGAATAATAGATATAATGGTACTGTAAATTCTTGCTGAAGTGTTCTCGAGTTATTGTTACTAATTCCATCTCCTCCCTGTGCTTTGTTTGGATCCAGTTTGTGCAGTTCTTTTTCAATACAATCTAATCTGAGTATCTGGAGTAACCTGGATGTCACTCGGACAACTTATTACCCCTTTTGTGGAGCCAAACGTTTTGCATAAGATCTGGTAAATAATATATATTAACAGAGCTCTCAATTTTTACCAACAGAATTTGGAACAAAGCAAAAATAATTAAAGAAAAGGGCCAGATTAGGGACACATTTAAATCTTGGCACTGTTATCCTAGAAATTCACAAAATTATTTCCAATTGTAGTAGGAATGGAACAAAACTTTGAGAAATATCAGGGGGTGTTCATACAAAATGGAACCAGTTGAGAGGTATAATCTTTTGTGTCTGAGAATAAATTGTCTGCACACAGTTTATCAATTTGTGTGTCTTTACTCCTTCCACATCTTTTGTATCTATAAAAAGGTTTCCTGTTATGCTCAGTATCTTTATATAAATTTTCTTCAAATGTTTCTTGATCTTGTCTCACACTATGCTTAATCTGTGTTTATTCAGTTTGTTTATTGCACGTTTCAATGTTGTAGTTCGACCTCTCTTCCATTTCTTTTTTTTTTTGTCTCTCACCTTAATCAAATATCACGTTTGTATGGAAATATATCCCCCTGATGCTGTATGCCTAGATCCTGATGTCACACATTTTTTTAATTTTTTGCACTCAATCGATTTCTTTTTCAAAACTTTCCACATACCATCTGCAGTTTTTCCACTGAACACCTCACTCCAGTTAGTTTTACATAGTGACTGTTTAGCTTCTTTATAATCTGTAATTAACAGTCTCTGCATTGGTTTAGATTTCAGTTTGGCAGAATTATCTAGCAACAAATTAACCTGTATAACCCCATGATCACTGCACATCAGTGGTGGTAAAACTTGACTTGAAGTTGCAGTCATTTCTTTAGGAACACAAACAATGTCTAGCATGTTCTCTCACCTGGTAGGTTATTTACAATCTGAAGCAATTGTTGTTCCTGAATATACACTGTGAATAATTTCCTTACTAACATTGTTGAATCAATATTATTCCAGTCTGTTTCTGGTAAATTTAAGTCCCCAGCTAGTATTATTCTTCCCTGTTGTGTTTCATGCAACAAATGTATGAATTTCTCTAGGTCATCTGCACTTGACATTGGTCGTCTATACCCTCCAACAATTGTTATATGTTCCAGGGTTGTCTTTACTGTCACAGTTACACTGTCTATAGTATTGGTATTATCATTGAACGTGTAATAATTACAGGTCTTATAGCCATCTTTAATCCCTATCATAACACCGCCACCTGATTTTTGTTAGAATGTATGTTACAGTAAAACATTGAAAGAAAAAACCCCGATGGAAGCCCAATAACCAGTTATAGCTGTAACCTTCCTCAGACAAAACAGTTACTAAGAGGTAATAGGTTTAAATACACTTGTCCAATCAAAATTTAATTGATTTCCATCTTCAGTTAAGGAAATTAACCATTTGTGTGCATTACAAATAAAACAATTTTTATGTATTAATAAAGTTAAAAACACATTGTTTAAAAATATTTGATAAAGTGATCACATGCTCCTATGACCACACATAAACCCAAGTCCAGCAGTTCATGTTTAGGGAGTAAATTTGCTTATTAAAAATTTACATGAGGTTAGCTATCTAAACCAAATAAATGTGTTATCTCCTCATGGCTATAATTTTGAGAATGCAGGACAGAGAAGCCAAAGTAACTCTTCCCTTTTCAAATTTACCTGCCATGGCCCACTATTTAAATCTGTTGCTACTTGTTTCAAAACAGCAAAATGGAAAGTATGACCAGGATGGTCAATGACATGACAGGCTAATGCATTCTTTATGTCAACTTAGGTGTTCATATATGCCTTTTAAATGCCCTTTCGGTCTTTCCTATATAAATGATCACATAAGGCAGCATAGACCACCGCTTTGGTCCCACAATTAAAGTTGCCCATGACTTTATATATCCTTTTGTTGATATAAAGTTGTGACCCTTCATGGATATTTTTACACTGACGGCATGTCCCACATTGGGTCATGCCCCTAATCCTATTAGTGAATGTTCGTTTATTTTTCTCCAAAAGGGTTCTCAATGAGCAACCTTTTCTAAATGTGAAGCCTGGAGCTGATCCTAACAGGTCCAACAACTGTTTGTCTTCCCTTTAAGATCTCCCTAATATGGAGATGGTCTACCGAAAATGTACACAAAAATCTCAATTTAAGGTCAACTTTCGCATTGTTCGTTGTGTCTATTTCTGTGCTTTCTTGATTTATGTGGCAACTTTAATTGTGGGACCAAAGCGGTGGTCTATGCTGCCAAAAGCGCATATATGAACACCTATATGTTGACATAAAGAATGCATTAGCCTGTCATGTCATTGACCATCCTGGTCATACTTTCCATTTTGCTGTTTTGAAACAAGTAGCAACAGATTTAAATAGCATTCTCAAAATTATATTTATCAAATATACTTAAATATACTGGTTTACATAATGGTAACTTTAGCATTGGATTATGGTATATTACATTATTTAATTAATAAGAAAATAGTTTTAATAACGATGTTTTTAAACAATGTGTTTTTAACACAGTGCTTTTATTAATACATAAAAAACTGAAGATGGAAATCAATTAAATTTTGATTAATTGGGAGGGACAAGTGTATTTAAACTCCCTATTACACTAGTTTGTCTGGCAGTTTTCGTGTTACAGTAAAACATTTATACCCAGACAGAACTGGTTTCCAGTCATTGTTCAATATTGTACTTGAGGGCCTCACCACTTCGTTTCGCGCAGAAGTGAGCGTGTCGCAAATTGAGTGACAGATGCGGTGGACCCGGACAGTGCAATAGTCTGTAAATTACGAAAAACTGGCCTGTGACGGTCCTATTCTCAAAACAATCGTTTCACTGTGCGTTGAGTCAAACAGAACTAATTCAGGAAGTTTTATAAAACATCAATACGCGGCGGCTTTTACAAGTATAGCTGTATTAATCGCTATTATAAATAAGCCAGACTTCATGCTACATTTTCAAAAGTCTTATCTATTACATTTACCTTTATATATATATATATATATATATATATATATATATATATATATATATATCTATATATGTTCCGGTAGGTACGAATATGTGTGTGTGTGTGTGTGTGTGTGTGTGTGTGTGTGTGTGGAAGCTGAAATAATCAGTAATAAAAGAAGTGGACACGAGCGTAGAAAGAAAGTACCACAGTCTTACCTAAGCTTCTTCCTCGGGGTCACAACGTGTGGAGCACAGTGTGCTAATAAAATAACTGTATTCAGAATAAGCACAGATGTAATCATTTTTTGGCGATATTGTACTTGCAAGGACTCCCCTTGTGAAAGTATTGTTTTCTTTTTACATTTTGTTGTACATTCGGAGGGAATGCATATTCATGAATGACGTATCATGAGGGTGGGTTTGGGGCGGGGCTTGCTACTGCGCATCTGGTGAGGCCCTCGGGTACAGTATTGCCCATTGTTCTTTAACCATGTTTCACAAACAATAACATCAGTTTTGTGGGAACATAGCAAATTTTCAAAAAAAAATGTATTTGCATTGTTGAGAGAGTTTTTGACTCCGTAAAGTATCTCTAGTTTTTGGTGGTCAAATTTAAGATTATCATCCACTATCATCCGTAATAATTTGCTATGAGAAGTAACTTCATTGGTTGTATTATTAAGAGATGATTTTCAGTTTTGCTTTTTCATGAGAGAGGGATTTGTAGGGGAAGTATGCTGTCTTTTTTTTGCTTGGATTGAGCATGAGTTGTGAGTTAGAAATCCATGTTTTAGTGTGAAGTCATTTATGTAGTGTCTGAGGGAGGCCTGTTGTGCCAATATGTGGATGTGTTAATGAGAATATTTGAAAAGGATGGGACCAAAGATGGAACTTTGTGGTACACCAGTGGTGACTGGAAGGTATGGAGAGATGGCGGAGTGCCATTTTATTGACTGATAACTTTTGGACAGGTAACTTTTGAACCCTACAAGGATGGGCTGAGATAGACCTTGTGAGGACATTTGAAGTAGACGTTTGCTATGACAGATGATTTTGAAGGCTTTAAACAAGTCTAGAAGTAAGGAGAAAACTAGTTTGACATTATCTCTTGCTTTATTGACAGTATCAGTTAAGGTTAGAAGTGCAGTGTTAGTACTGCGGGAGGGATGAAAGCCATATTGTGTGGGGGGATAGGAGATCTTCCTGCAGGAGATTGTTTAGCTATTGTTTTTGAATGCATTTTCCAAGTATTTTGGAAAGGGGGATAAAATTGCTATAGGTTTAAAGTTAGTAATATCTGTTGACTTTCCCATTTGTGTAGAGAGAGAGTATGATTTCTTTTCCATAGAGAAGAAACCTAGGATTCCTGGATTAACCCATTTATAATGATTGAGACAAGATAACCATTGCTGTGGGGTGCAGTTTTAAGGTATTTGGAAAGGTCATCAGCTGAAGCAGAGCATGTTTTCAATTTGAGTAGATTTATACAGGATGTGGGCACAGGGTTAATTGTGAAATTGGATGAGGTGGTATGTGGCTGTTGCGCAGGGTTGGTATTAGGGTTGGGGAATCTTTGGTTAGGGACTCTATACTATCTGTGAAATAGGAGTGGAGTACTTTTGCAGTTTTGAGTGGTGAATTATTGAGAGGGGGATTAGGGCTGAAATTTCAGCGGGGATGCAAGATTTCTTTAATGGTTGACTAGAATTTTTTTAGGATTGTGTTTACTGTTATTCTGATAGTTGTTACAGTATTGTTTTTTGTCTTCATTTATTTGTTTTTTTACTATAGTTACAGAACATTCTGAAGTTTTTGAGATATTGTGATGTTTATATTTTCACCATTCTTTTTCTCCATCCTGCATTAGCATTCCACTCTTTGTGGATAGCCAAATTGCATCATTTGTTTTAGCCTCTTCTTTCTAGGAGGTGCAAAGCTATTTAGGAAAGTTGTATTAAATTCATTTACAGCATCATCTAAGGAGAGGATTTTTAGTATATTTCATTTAATAGATGATAGGGTAGTGATGAATATTTCTGAGTTAAACTTCGACAGATTGCTTGTTTTATAAACATGATAGGTGGATGTGTCAGATGTTTGGTTGTATAGATTGAGAGATGGTCACTGAGAGAGTCTGAATTTGCCATGGTGAAATACTAGGATCTAGTCAAAAAAGGAATTTGAGGCCTTGCTATAAAGTGTGGGGCTATTATTTAGTTGTGTGAAACCATGTAAGCTGTCCTTACATATCACTATCACAGTATTCTTCACCTTGGGGATCTCATGCCAGTGACAGCCCAATGTCTGTCCAGTATACCAAAGCCTTCAGCTCTTATAGGTGCAGTGAATCACATGTATGCTCCACGAACACAACGTAGGGCATAAAGGTGATGTACAGATGCAAGCACTCAGAACTTCTTTGCTGCCAGTCTGAACATCATTATTAAACATCGATCTTAACACCCTTCTACTGTGCTGGTTACCAAATTATGTTTTAAGAGAAGTGCCCCATTAAGGTTTCTTCATTTCCTTTTCCTATTATTGTTGTTGTATTCATGTCATCCAGAAAGGGAAAATGTCTGTGGGAGGCATATTTCCCATAAAGACTGTCACGACCAGTGTCTTTTTTTGTTTGAGTGCTTCTCAGGATCGTACACATTGTTCTATCTGCCAGGTGTTTGTGCCCCTATGTAGTCACCACTCCTCTTTGTCCATATACTTGGAGAACCAACGTCTTAAATTTTTGTCTCAGGCTGCTATGATGGAATCCCTCCATCATGAGGGCCAGCCGTCTACCAAGAAAAAGGCCAGAAAAATTCAGGCCTGTTCCAGCTGCTGTATAGCCTGCCCTGGATGTCTCTAGCAGGGCTGGTGAAAGCCTGGATGACCATCTGGTGCTTACTTAGGATTCCTCTGCTATGATATCATTAGAAACTGGCATGGATCCAGCTTCTCGCATATCCTCGTAGGCCTTTCAAACGTCTGAGCCTGACGTTGAGGAGGACCTCAGCTGATTATATAAGAGGAAATTAGGGGAATTCCTCATATCTTAGTGAGGGAGGAGATTCCTACCATCATAGCATTGCATCAGGAGTCTGACCTCCAGGAGTGTTTCGAGTGGATTTTCCCCAGAAAAAGAAACAAAAGACAGAATATTTTTCCTTTTGTGAAGGATCCTAAATGAATGGCAGAATTTCACTCAGTGTTTATGTAATGCTTTGATGGACTTGAAGCCGCCTCAAGGGTTCTTTGTTCCTGCTCCTCCCTGGTCTTCCACTCCACTGATGAGACCCTAGGGGGTTGGATTCCATAGATGATCTGTACTCAGGGAAAATTCCTGGCATTTTCTTCTCAGATACCTTCCCCATTGGACTGCAGTTCAGAAGATAAGGATTCCTTAAGTTCAGACTCCCCTTTATAAGAACTCTCTTTTGGGGATACCATTAACCATATGATGGACTATTTTAAGTGGGATTGTTCCCAAGACTTTGATGTTCAAAAAGGTATTATGAGCTCCTACAGATGAAGTCTCCGAAAGAATCTGCTGTTCCTCATGTTCTGGGTGCTCTTTTTGGATACCTTTTTGGCAGCTTCTGTATCCCTTGACTCTCCTGCCCATAAGAAACCAGATAGGTTCTATAAAGTACATGAGTGCAAATTTCTTCATAAATGTCCTCCTGTAGTGTCAGTCTGTTCTGACAGGCTATTCAAGTTGGTGCCCTCTGGCAAGCTGTTGCCTTCTGGTAAGGATAGTAGAGCCATGGAAAGGTTGGGCAAGAAAGTTTACACTGCTGCCACATTGTCCTTTAGGGCCATTATCTACCACATTCATATAACCAGGTATATTTTAGCTGGTTCTTCTCAGGTTTCTAAAGTGGTTTCTGACCTTCCTGACTTTGAGGAGAAGGCTTTGGCTCTTTCCAAGCTGGGCTCCACTTTGCAAGATGCTCACCATTCAGTCAAATGTAGCTATGATAGAGCTGATGCCTCTTCCAGGGCTGCTGCCTTTGGTTCAGTTATGAGGTGTTATTTTCTGCTTCATCTTCAGGGTTTGTCTGATAACATTAAGGCCAAACTTTTGGATGCTTCTTCGGTTAACAAAAGTCTGTTTGGATCTTCTGCTTCTGACCTTTTCACATCCCTCTTGGACAAGGGCGAAGCCTTGCAGGAGCTGAAATGTATCTTTGTTTCTCTCATTCCTAAGTTTCATAGGAACTATCCTTCCAACTTTGTTTGTAGGCAGTCACGCTCTCCTCTCAAGAGCAAAAAGGGTTCTAGGTGTTTACCTCCTGCTAAATCTGCTCAGACTCTGCCTCCCGGATGCCTTCCTTTCAGGACAAATCTGGTTCTGTTTGATGATTGGCTTTCTCCTTCCATTTGCCAGGTTCCCTTGTCCCTCTGCCTTTCCCTGTTCCTTCCAAATTGGCTATGAATCACTTCAACCTTTTGGGTTTTGTCCATTATCTGTCAGGGATATTTCATGATTTGGAAGTATCTTCTTCCCTTTTCAGGCCTTCCTCAAGCTCCTCGGGAACATCTTTCTCATTTCTGAGAGTTTTTTCACTCTCTCTTTTATCAAGACACCATTCAAGTTGTGCCTCCCATCCAGGTAGGGTAGGGTTTTTATTCCAGAAATGTTTTGGTCCCATTAAAGGAGGGTACATGGAGACCAGTCCTGGATCTTTTCCTGCTAAACACCTTTCTCAAGATTCGTTCCTTTCAGATGTTATCCCTTTAGACATTGTTTTTTCTTCTACTTCCTCGGGCCTTTCTGGCATCTCTGGATCTGAAGGATACATACCTTCACATCTCCATCCATCTCCATCATTTCTCTGTCTTTTCCTTGCATTTTCAGTTCTCTGATATGCCTTTTAGCCTATTTACTGCCCCAAAGCTATTTACCAAATGCCTTGCTCCTGTCATTACTTTTCGCAGGCTTTGCGGTATTTACATTTTTCCTTATCTAGAAGAGTTGCATGTTCAAGCTCCTTCTCCCCACAGTCTCCTTCTGGATCTCCAGTTTTCTATTTGCCTATTATACAGTAAGGGATTGATCTTAAACAACCAGAAGTTAGTTCTGATGCCTTCCCAGGATCATATTTTCCTTGGATACAAGCTTCAGAAGGTTCCCATGTTGGCATCTCTTTTTGCCCCCAAGGCTGTATCCCTGATTACCTTCTTCCAATTCCTTCTCCCTTGGCTATCTGTCATGGGCAGGGAGTTTCTCAAGGTTTTGGGTTTCATGGCTTCTTCCATTCCCATGCTCCTTGCCAGGCTCCATATGAGGAAACTTCACTGCCACCCCTTGGAGTGTGGCCTCAGCACTGCCACCCCTTGGAGTGTGGCCTCAGCACTGCCACCCCTTGGAGTGTGGCCTCAGCACTGCCACCCCTTGGAGTGTGGCCTCAGCACTGCCACCCCTTGGAGTGTGGCCTCAGCACTGCCACCCCTTGAGTGTGGCCTCAGCACTGCCACCCCTTGGAGTGTGGCCTCAGCACTGCCACCCCTTGGAGTGTGGCCTCAGCACTGCCACCCCTTGGAGTGTGGCCTCAGCACTGCCACCCCCTTGAGTTCTGGTGCCTTTTCTTCCCTGTCTTATGTTCTAGCATCAGTGGCTGGCTCATCAACAGTGTCTCATTCTGGGACTTCCCTTTCAAGGTCCAATTCCCACTCAGGAATTTTTTATGGATTCCTCAGACTGGTGGTTGGGTGTCTCTTGTGGCCAGCTGTAGGTTTAAGGTACTGGCCTCCTCCTCAGAAGTGATACCATATCGACATAAAAGAGATGAGGGCTTTGCTGGCTCTGCAAGCTTTTCATTCCTTCTTTTATCCCAGGCTCCTCAAAGTTTTCACAGACAATACCCTGTCATGTGGTATGTCAGAAAGCAGGGGGCATTGGGGTCCTGTCTTCTTTGCAGACTGGCTGTTCAGGTCTGGGATCTAGCTGTTCAGTGTCAAGTGACTATTCAGGTGGTTTACCTTCCAACAGAATGCAGTCTAGTGCACACTCTTTGAGCAAGTTCAGCACACAAGCTCACAAATAGGTGATGCACAGAGATGTATTCGTAGACATTGTTCATCAGTGGGCTATTCCTCAGGTAGATCTTTTTGCCTCCCCTCAGAACAGACAACCTCCTCTGTTCTGTTCCAGAACTTCAAGCCCTCTGGCTGGGAAAGTGGATGTCCTGTCTTTCCCTTGGAAGGGGATGTTCCTGTACACTTTTCCTCCACTTCCCCTGTTCTCATAAGTTCTGCATATATATATATGATCAGGCAGGACTCCCCCAAAATCTTGTTGGTGACTCTCTTTTGGCCCAGACAACATTGGTTCCACCTTCTTTTTCACTTGGCGAGGGGCAATTACCACAAGTTAACCTCTCAGAGTGGATCCTGTCACGCAATACAAGGGGACTGTTATCCATCCTCGCCTGTCCATTCCTCAAATGACACTTTGGTTGATAGGGTTTTGAACACCTGGAAAAAAACAAAAAAATTACCCTGAACGTTTTTAGGAGGAGGTCAATCCCCCATACACCTCCCACACCCCCTGCTATTTAAATATACCAACTCAGAGATTGAACTACAGTGAGGAAAAGGGAAATCTTCCTGTTCCGTGCTGTATGGAGATCTCCATTCAGACCGTTCAAACTTTTAAAAGTTTGATCATATGGTCTCTGCCATATGAAAGTCGAACTTTTAAAAGTTCGATCATCTGTGGGGGACTCGCTGAGTTACAGGGTTATAGCATGCTGTTGGCAAATATTGTGAAAAGTAGAGGTCTTAAGGACAGATCCTGGTGGAAGCCTAAGGATTCAGACAGAGAGGGAAGTGATTGATTTGGTCACTGATTGAGTATGATTGGTCAGTTAAGTAGTAAACATTGTTGATGTTGTGGAGAAAAACAAGGAGGCAAAATAAAAGAAAATTTTGCAGCTGCCCATGACGGATCCATTTGACATCACAAGCTAAGGAAGATTGTAGTAGCCTTTAAGATGATAGTACAGATGATTGTTGAATGAGAAGAGTGCACTTTCTGGGATGCAGCTAGGCCTAAACCTATCTTGCAATGTTGATATGTTTTCTCTAGTAATGTAGTGAAGTAGTTGCTTATGAATGTATGTTTTTATATCTTGGACAGTGAGAGGTTGAATGGTAATTGACCTGCACTGAGTTTGTAATCATGATGCATTAACAGAACAAATATTTCTATTAATAAATCTCAGGAAAGATGGTGTCACATATTCTACTTGGAATTTCCTTTCTTGGGAGAAAATGCATTTAAGCCTGGTTCTAATACATGGTACTGTAAATTCATACAGTATTTTGAAATAAAACAAAGTTGTATAATGCATTATGAAGAAAATAACTTTTGCAGTAGTTAGGCTGTGATTACCAAGTTAAGTGCAGAAGTGCAGACTTGTTTTGGTGTTTTGCAGTATTTTTTTTTTGCTCCAGGACTTCGAGCTAATTTATTTATGGGTTTTTGGCCAAGACTGTTGCCTCCCCATTGTGCCTTTTTAGGCAGTGTCCCACAGGCAAATCTTCCAACATAAAAGATCTGTCAAAAAGCAAATTGAAGGTCACGCTGCTTAACGCTAGCAGCCTTAACCTGAAAATGCACTCACTGGAAGCCCTCCTAGCACTGGAAGATGCTGGCATCTCTGCAGTCACAGAAACTTGGTTCAAGGCTGCAGAGAGCACCCCTGCCTTACCAGGCTATACTTCATTCCACACATTCTGACCCCAAAATGAGGTTTGGAGGACTAAGAGTGGTGGAGTTCTTTTGTCATTAAAGACGAGCACACGTCCAGACTGGTTTGCCAGCATGATGTACTAGAACTTCTCCAGGTGCAGTTGATAATTGGCAAGACACCCATCCAAGTTTTAGCCAGCTATAGACCCCCCCCCCCCCCATGACTCCAGGACAGCCACTCCTCCTACCTGGGCCTACTTGAGTTCATCAAGGTCCCCCTAACACCCTGATCATTGGTGACTTCAACTACCCCACCATAAACCGGGTGAACTATTCCTGCTCTAACACACTCACCCAATGATTGCTTGACTTCTTCAGTTCTGACACACTAGACCAGCTGGTCTCATCCCCTCAAGGGGAGATAGCATTCTAGACTTGGTTCTCACCAACATGGGTGACCGCTGCTCCACCCTCATAGTAAGTTCTACCCTGGTGTGATCAGTCTGTCTCATTCGAAGTGTCTATCCTGTCCGCCCCCCAGCCATAACCAGCCAAAAACACTTCTCAAAAACTGACTACGCCCTTTTAAGGGAGGGTATCAGTAGCTTCACACCACCACCCCCCTTAGAGGATGCAGACAAATATGATGAACAGTATGCCAAAGCAGTATACAAGCACCTGTACAACTTTATGGACTCAGCCGTACCCACCAGAACTAAAACCTGCTCCTTAAGCAAAAACAAACCTATGTGGTGGACGTCCTCTATCAACAGGCTTTACAGAAAAATGAAGTAACTGTTGTCCAAGTGTAAAAAGGTACAAATTCCCAATTGGAAAAACTCTCTCCTTAGCCACAACAAGCACATTAGATCACTAGTGAAAACCTCCAAAGCCAATTATGAATCAAAACTAGCCTCTGAAACAAAGGCTAACCACAAAGACTTTTTCAGTTACATCAGAAACCTCTGTAATAAAGCCCAGGTTTGTTCTGAATTAGTTCTTAATGATACCACTTACACTGATCTGTTGACTTAGCCAACCTGCTAGCAGATAGGTTCAGCACAAACTTCATCCCCCTGTCCCCCTTCAAAGGCCCATTCAAAATCCCCGATACTGCCCTGCACCTGACATCTACATAGATCAAGTGATAAAGGGCCTGTCCAAGGCAAAGAACACAGCTTCCATGGGACCTGATCATATCCCAGGTTGTATTCTGCAACATCTCCAGCAAGAACTAGCCTCGCCATTGAGCACCCTATTTAGCCATAGCCTAAGTACAAGCTTCATTCCACCAGAGTGGAGATCTGCCATTGTTATCCCTTTGTGCAAAGGGGGTGCCACTACTGACTCTGGAGACTATCAACCTATTAGCTTGACAGGTCTGATCTGTAAAGCCATGGAGCGTATTATTATGGAACTCATAAGCAAGGACATAGGCAATCTCCAAGCACTTGACCCCACCCAGTTCGGATTCGTCAAGGGCAGATCTTGCCTGTTGAACCTGGTTGACTTTTTTGAGACAGTCACCAAGGCAATGTATGAGGGGAAAGTCAGTACATGCAGCTTACTTTGACTTGGCCAAAGCCTTTGACACAGTCCTCCACTCGGGCATCATCGAAAAGCTAACACCACTTGGCGTAAATCCGTATCTTATCAGGTGGGTGGCCAACTGGCTCACTGATAGTACCCACAAGGTCAAAATAGGTGCCACCACATCTGACAACAGTCCTGTCACTAGTGGTGTCCTCCAGGGATCTGTCCTGGGACCCCTATTGTATGGCTTCTACTTCTCAGAGTTCCAGGCAAAGGCAAAAGGCCTGTGGCTGACCATGTTTGCGGATGACTGTAAGTTGGGTGCTGTCATTGACTCCCCAAATGATGTTAACATACTTCAAGAGGGTCTCACAGCAACAAATGAATGGTGACAAAGTCATGGCCTTAAGTTAAATGCAAAAAAATGTATTATCATAGCATTCGGCAGAAACACGACCCCTACTGATTATCACATTAATGGCAATCCCCTAAGCACACAGCCTGTGGTGAGAGACCTGGGTACACAAGTTGACAACAATCTCACATTTGACCATCATGTAGCGGGAGTGGTCAGAAAAGTCTTTTACTTGGTTCACCTCTTAAGTAAATAAAGGGATAACATCCA
This sequence comes from Protopterus annectens, assembly GCF_019279795.1. NCBI lineage: Eukaryota > Metazoa > Chordata > Ceratodontiformes > Protopteridae > Protopterus > Protopterus annectens. The sequence continues at coordinate 80,485,203 of NC_056737.1, forward strand.
GAAAAAAAGAAGGTTATTACCTGTCTGTACTCTCTCATTAGGCCAAAAAGTGCAATGCCCTGTTTGGTATGTATCCCTCTCTCCAAACACCTGTACCAAATGGAAAGGCCACAGAAATACCTCTCAAAGAGAATCCATGGCCTCCAACACATGTCCTATGTGGACAGGCTCAAATCACTGTCAATCTACTCTGTATCATACAGATTGCTCAGAGGTAATCTGTGTCTTACTTACAAGGCAATCTCAGACCCTGCTGTACTAGATATGCTCTATATCCGTAAGTCTAACTCCTCACGTAGTACCCATTCAGAAGGCTTACATCTAATATGCGACTTTAACAAAACCTGCTGTAGAGATAAGTTTGTCTCCCAGAGGCTGGCTGTGTCTGGAATAGACTCCCCATACACGACAAGCAAAGTACATCGCTGACCCTCTTCAAGTGCAGCCTTGATGAGTAACCACAAATTTGTCCGAGGGGTTCTACCTGTGTCCCTCATTGATTGGGGCGACAGGTGCTGATTGCAGTTTCTTTTTTGGGGATAAGCTCTAGGTTTGTAAGGGCCCCAGAGCCATTAGCCTAGTAGTCTATGAGCCTATGATATAACCAATGTGAAGTCTTCATGACTCAGGAAGAATGAAATTTAACTTGATGATGTTCGTCGTCTCCCATTGCTGCAGTCCTGACAAATGGGTACTCCGCTGCCCACCATCGGCCCGAATACCAAAGGGCTAGATCTGGCGTCGGTCATGGGCGCCCGAGACTGACGTAGTGTCAGTACAAATGCGCATGACCGACGCCATAACCTCAGTCTTTCTTGCCGCATGGTCCTAAGCAGAAGCAGAATTTGCAAGTGCCGTTCGGCATTCTGGAATTGTCGGTTTTCGAGTTTCAGACCGGAGACCAAGTTGGGCTAAGTACCCCATTGGGGACATTTTATTGTCTTTTTCTTGCCTCAGTGTTGACGGATGTCAGAAAAAGTTAATAACTGTATTTCTTGTGGGAAACAGATTCCTCATAGGGATTACCATTCACTCTGCATTCCTTGTTTAGGGCCTGAGCACGACGTTGTTGGGTGTCGCTTTTGTGCTACTTTTAATAAGCGTACTATTAAACATCGGTTGGACTGTGCTAGGCTGGTGTTTGGTAAACGTTGTAATTACAACATGCCGTCGGATTCTCCGACGACTGGCTCTTCTAAGAAGCGCAAAGAAAAGTCTTTGCGGTCCAAACAGGATGAGGCGTCCACTCCGGACGTCGGTCCTGTAGAACCACTGGCTGCTTCAGTGGTTCTTTCTGACAGTGTACCAGAGTGTCAAGGGGAGCCTTTGTTACTACAGGGAGTGGCTTCTCCTGTGTTAGGCCAGGGTGAGGGTGCTCCTCTGTTGTCTGTGGCTCCCTCCCCTCATAGGGTGGTTAAGCCTCCTCCTTCTCAAGGCAAAGGCCATTCTGAGTCTAAGTCTGCCCCTGCGGGTGCTTTTCCCCAGGGTCCAGCTCCTAGGAAGCACATGTTAAAGATGGCTGAAGATTTGATTACTTTAATTAGGGGTTCCATGCCTCCCCCTGAGAAGAGGCCCAGGGTAGAGACAGAGTTGGAGGGTTTGGTTCAGTCTTCCAATGAGTCAGATTCCTCTGTGGAAGACCTTCAGGATTTCCCTCCCTATTCTGATTCGGAGGCTGAGGATGCTTCTCCCTCTGCGTCCCCTCCAGAAGATTTTTCTTTCTCTGAAACTTTGCATTCCATGAGGGAACATTTCAAATGGGAAGGCCAGGATTATTCTGATTCTCGTAAAAGGCTAAGAGAATTCTTGTTTTTGCCTCAGCACAGGCCCTTGGCTATTCCCCCTGTACTGGATGTTGTTCAGGATGTATTTTCTGAGGCTGCCCTTAACCCAGATTCTCTGCCTCCTGCCCCTGTTAAACCAGATAGATACTACAGGGTTCCGGAAGCTCACAAGTACTTGTTTAAGAGCCCTAGAGCTGATCCAGAAACTATTTCTCAAGGCCCCAAAGGTGTTAAGGCTTCTGTGGTTAAGAATCCAGTTCCTCTGGACAAGGATGCTAGGGCCCTGGATAGGTGGGGTAAAAAACTGTATACCTCTTCTACTTTGGCTATGAGGGCTTTAAATTGTCAGTTTCATATGCTCAGGTATCAGAATTATTTGTTAAGTCAATTGAAATGTAAAGTGGATGCTTTAGCTGAAGGTATTGACTGTAAGGAGCTTCAGGATTTAGTGCATGCTTCAGACCAGGTTGGTAAGCATTCTTTGCAGTGTGGTTTTGATGCTTTACAAGCTTCTTCCAGGGTGGCTGCTACTAGTTCTGTTGTTCGCAGACATGCCTGGCTTAAAGATCAGTCCTTGTCAGAGCATGTTAAAGCTCGAATTATGGATGCTCCTTTGCAATCTGATGTTCTTTTGGCCCTCCAGTGGAATTAGTTTTAAAAAATGGAGGAAAAGCTAAGTCTATGCAGACAGTTAAGGAATTTTTACAGGTTCAGCCCCTAAGTTCAATAGGAATTGGCCTGCTAAGGGATGGTCTTTTCCCTCTTCGGATTTTCATTCTAGGGGCAGGTCGAGGCGTGGTAGAGGTAGGGCTTCCTTTCAGGGCCCTGTTACTTCTAGGTCTTTGAGTTCTTCTACCCCTTCTGCTGGGGAGGGCAGGGCTCAGTCCTTTCGGAAGCAGACCCAATGACCTGTGTCTTCAGCTGCCGGACTCTGCTTTGCTGGCAGCTCCTCTAGGCGGAAAACTGGGACTTTTCAAAGGAATTGGCATTTGGTTACCCAAGACAAATGGGTGTTGGACAATATAACTCGAGGCTACAAATTTTATTTTCACACATTGGCGCCTTTCAAAGGTATGCCGGATGTGCCTCATCAGCAAAGACTGGAAGCACAGGCACAGATTTCTTCTCTGCTCCAGTTGGGAGCAATACAGGAAGTTCCTTCTGCGGAAAGGGGCACAGGGTTTTATTCCGTCTTTTCTTAGTGCCAAAGAAGGGAAATACTTGGAGGCCCATTCTGGATTTATCCATTCTAAACACCTTTCTGGAAATTCCGAAATTCAAGATGTTAACACTGCAACAGCTGTTGCCTATGCTGGGCAGAGATCACTGGATGGTGACTTTGGATCTCAAGGAGGCATATCTTCACATTCCTATCAGGCCCAGTTGCAGGAATTTCCTGAGGTTTCGGACTGGGAATTTGCATTATCAGTTCTCTGCATTGCCCTTTGGCTTATCTACTGCGCCCAGGGTATTCACAAAAGTCCTGGCTCCAGTTATAGCTTTTCTCAGACTAAAAGGAATTCAGATTTATCCTTATCTGGATGATTGTTTGATACTGGCTCAAGGCAAGCACGAACTACTTCGACATCTGCAGTATGTGATGACAGTTTTCAGATGCCTAGGGTATTCTGTGAACGAAATAAAGTCCAGTCTAGTACCCTCACAAGAGATGTGTTTTCTGGGTGCGAGACTGAATACAGCGACTCAGATGGCATTTCTTACCCTGGACAAACAAAGACATCTTCACCAATACTTCCTACAGCTATCAGTAATGTCCAGGCTGACTGCAAGGACAGTCCTTCAAGCCTTGGGGTTCATGGCATCTTGCATTCTAGTACTTCCCAATGCCAAACTGCATATGAGGAAGTTACAATGGTATCTCAAAAGCGTTTGGACTCAACACAGCCACGATTTGGACACTGTCATTCGGATTCTTCCTTGCATTCAGAAAGAATTTGTGTGGTGGGCTCAGGAATGTCACCTAAACATGGGACTCTCTGTGACCCAACCAGAGGCAAGTCAGATATTAACGACAGACGCCTCGAGTCAGCCTGGGGTGCTCATTTCAAAGGAAAATGGATTCAAGACCTTTGGCCCCCGGAGTTGCTTCACTTGCATATCAATATGAAGGAGATGCTGGCAGTTCAATTTGCCTTAAAAGCATTCAAGGATCTACTTCGACCGGGACTGGTGTTGATTCGAACGGACAACACAACTGTCATGTGGTACATCAACAAGCAGGGGGGAACTCATTCTTACCCTCTTTGCAGACAAGCAATGCTGTTATGGGAAACTGCTTTGAATCTGCACATCACTCTTCGAGCACAGTTTCTGCCAGAGGTACAGAATTCGTTAGCAGATGTTCTGAGCAGGCAAATGGTGGATCCTCACGAATGGAAGTTGGATCCTCAGGTGTTTCGTCAGTTGACCATGGCTTGGGGAACTTCAGACATAGATCTGTTCGCTTCTCCTCTGAATTTCCAGCTACCTCTGTTTTGCACAAGGCTGTTTCATCCGAAAGCCTGGAAAATAGATGCACTATCCTTCAGTTGGAGCAACCTTCACGTGTATGCCTTTCCTCCTCTGCCTCTTCTTCCAAAAGTCCTGTTGAAAGTCAGGAGGGACAAACCGTGCATGATCCTTATAGCACCGGATTGGCCTCGTCAGCATTGGTACCCTCTGTTGAGGAGCTTAATTCAGGGGCCCCTTGGCCATTACCACGGATTCCTCACTTATTGTCTCAAGAAAACAATCATTTTCTCAATGTCAGGGTGCAATCCCTACACCTGACAGCCTGGCATTCAGTTTTAGAGAATGAGGGCCTTCAGCTCCCTCAACAAGTTTTGGATGTTCTTTTGGAAGCCAGGCGTCCTAGTACTCGAAAAGTTTATGCTGATAAATGGAAGAGATTTTTTCTTTGGAGTTCAGCTAAAGGCTTTGATGTCACATTGCCTGATTTGAGTTGTACATTGCAATATTTGACTATGTTATTGGACAAGGGTTTGTCTTTCTCTTCTGTTAAAGTGCATGCTGCAGCTATTTCTGCTCACTATGATGGTGACCCTCCTTTATTTTCACATCCATTGCTTAAACAGTTTCTTAGAGGGCAAAGAATATAAGACCCCACGGAGGGCTCCTACTCCTACCTGGGATCTTAATTTTGTTTTGGAAAAGCTGACTCTGCCTCCTTTTGAACCTGCAGCTACGGCTGACTTGAAGTTGTTGTCTTGGAAGACTGCTTTTTTATTGGCTGTTACTTCTGCTAGAAGGGTATCTGAATTACAGGCTCTCATGGCAGTGGAACCTTTTCTGATTTTTCACCGGGACAGGGTTTCTTTGCGTACTAATCCTACTTTTCTGCCTAAAGTGATTTCTAATGTGGCATTGAACCAGTCTATACATTTGCCTACTTTTTATGCTAACCCCCAAACTGAAGGGGAAAAAGTTTTGCATTCTTTGGATGTACATAGGCAGTTAAGATATTATTTGTTCAGAACCAAAGAGTTCAGAAGTTCTCAGCAGTTATTTGTTTCGTTTGCTGTGACTTCACGTGGAAAAGCTGTCTCGAAACTATTTCCAAGTGGATTGGCCATTGTATTGCTTTTTGTTATTCTCATCATGGAAAGGAGGTTCCAATTGGGATCAGGCCTCATTCTACTAGGGCTACGGCCACATCTACTGCTTTTTTAAGAGGGGTAGCTACTAAAGACATTCTAGAGGCAGCTACCTGGAGTTCTGTACATACCTTTACAAAGCATTATCATTTGCCTCTTTATTCTAGGTCTAGGGCTGGGTTTGCCACTGCAGTCTTACAGGGCATGTCTGCAGCTCCTCCGGCTATTTAGTTGACCAACCTCCCTTTTTTTCCGTTGCTCTGGGATTCTACCCATTTGTCAGGACTGCAGCAATGGGAGACGAACATAGTACAGTTTTGTACCTACCATAAATGTAGATGTTCGAGGATCTCCATTGCTGCAGTCCAATTTTCCCTCCCTCCTTCCCCCTTTTTCTTTTTAGATTGGGGTTTTTGGGTGGTGTTTTTTTGCATTCTGACGTCTGAGGCAAGAAAGACTGAGGTTATGGCGTCGGTCATGCGCATTTGTACTGACACTACGTCAGTCTCGGGCGCCCATGACCGATGCCAGATCTAGCCCTTTGGTATTCGGGCCGATGGTGGGCAGCGGAGTACCCATTTGTCAGGACTGCAGCAATGGAGATCCTCGAACATCTACATTTATGGTAGGTACAAAACTGTACTTTTGCATGATCTCCTTTTGAAAATGCTGAAAAAATCAGTTTGTCCTGCATGACATGCTGTAAATAAATTACTACTGTTTGTTTATTAATAATCAGTGTATAAATCTGAAAGATTTTAATATTGTTTAATTTTTATTTTTATTTCCACCATGTTCTTTTCAGCTTGGCTGTCTTATCTGTTATTTAGTATGAATTAAAGTGTTAAAAAGCAAGTTATGTTCTTGACCGTAAGGTGTTTAAGTGAGGCAGTGAAATTTTTGGAAGCCCTTTGAAGTTCATTAAAAACACTTTCCTCGTTTTATAGTTCTTAGAAAATTTGGTACCTGGAACATACTACATAGTTGCCAAAGTGGTAGTCCTTAAGAGGGCCCTTTGGTAAGGATGATGTCTTGTTGTGGTAGTACAACAAGACAACATCCTTACTAAAGAGTCCTCTTAAGGATTATCACTTTGGCAACTACATAGCGCGTTCCAGGTACCAAATTTTCTAAGAGTGTTCTTCCATTGTTTATTTTTACCCACTCCTGTAGAGCAGTCTACACTCTTGGAGTAGCTGGCTTCTCACTCTCCACATTTTATCATTTTATAGCTCTCTGAAGAGTGACCGAGTGCTTTTGTTTCAGGGTACCACATGCTAAGGATGGGTAGGTTAGTGTTGTTGTTATTATTGAGAAGATTGGGTCATATAGACTATACTGGACCATTTTTAATGATATTGAGGAAAACATTGATAATGTTTTTATTATTTTCCATTTATCTGAGCTCTTGTGGCTTGATGGCCAATCCTCCGTTGCCAAATTTTTCACTACAAGGTAATAGTAATCTCCAAACCCTGCCCAGTATTCTAGATTGTGATAAAGGGGTGGTGGCTGGTTTACATTTGCATTCAAGAGATAAGCAAATGAATGGAAAAAGTTCAGTGTATGCTCTTCTTGTCTTAGGGATCATACTGGTAGATTGATACCCATCATTTCACTTGTATTGGAAGAATTATTTTCTGATGGTTAGATATCCGTCCTTCCACTGTTTACAGATTATGTGGTGCTGTGGTGATAATGGATTATTTTTATTTTAGGGGAATAATAATAAATGTGAAGGAGACTATCAAGATGTTTGACATAAACAAAGTTGGCCATGTGGTAGTAGATTAGACACAATGAATGTGATGAATATTGTAAGAACGGTGATACATTGGTGAAGGGATCATCTGCACTTCAAGTGACAAGGAGTGTATACCTGTACTGCACATTATGATGCAATATTTTAGATTCCAGAACAGTCTGTCATTGGCCTTTTCAGCAGCAAATGATAGCTTTGAAGTTTGTACAGCAAAACTTGAACTTTTCATTGGATGTGCTGTTATTCTGTCAGCTCTGTCAGAACCACTGGACTGCAGAGTTGACATCTGGCAAAAAAAAAAAAAATAAAATAAAACATTTTCACATTGGAGCATTGTGTTATTGGTGTACATGTGTCAGCTTAAATGAGTATTGATAGAAGAGCTTGCACTCAGAATCTTTGGTAGAACCTTTAATATGTGGGATGGTGAATGGGATATTACTCTACCAAATCATTTTTGTTCTTCCTTTTTGGTTGATTTAGTGAAGTTCCAAGGGTCATTGATCAGGCTATGCCTTGGGGATTATCTGATATACAAAGAAGTGAACATTTGATTAGCTGGTGGACTGTTGTGTGTGAGATCCACCTGAAAGCAAGCACATTAATGTGACTGTTAAGTTAGTCCAGTGCCATTTATTCATTTTTGCTGTTTTACTTGCAACGTTCAATTATTTGTTTTTTCCCACAGAACATTACCATCTAGCTTATAAGATTGTCCGTACAGAAAGTCGTCTGGTCCGCAACATAATGAATGCCCATGGATTTCATGAGGTTTGTTTTTAAGTTACTGAATAAGTGACTTCACACCACCATGTGTACATGCATTTACACATCCACATGCGTACATCCACACACAAACATTAAGAACTTTGGCTTAAGAATTTTAAATAGATTTTCTTGAAATTTAAATATGTTTTGTTACTGTAGCTCTTGACATTTTGAGTGTAACATTATTGTAATAAAGAGAATGGCAAAAATTCCTCAGTTTCTTTTTTTTTTTTTTTTAATATGTGGTATGTATGATATTGTTTAATCAGGTAATTTGGAAGTTTCATACTAAAGTTTCATTTACTGTACAAATTCAGTTGTACATGAGCTTGTAATAAGTTTATCCTGTCTGAATTTGATTAATATTTTGGATCACATTTAAAAAAAAACTTGATCTGATATTGTTAATCCACGTTCATTCCTTACGCATGGGTATCGGTTCCGAGCTCGGAACCGAGCCGGCCATTTTCCAAGCTCTCGTCAGCTTCAAATTCTCGAGCTAAACTCTTACCCACAATCCCCCTCTCCCTGTTACCCCAGATTTCATTTGCTATGTTGTCATTCGGTCGTGTCAAGCTACTTCTCTTGAGCTAAGTATAGTCAGTTGTTGTTTAATACATTTATAGACTACTTTTCTGTCAAAAAAGGTAATATTTTATTGTCTCTTACCCTATTGCATTTAGCGCTTATAATTTCTTCTGTTTTTTCTGCCTTTTCTTTCCCACTTTACTGCGAGGTATTCTCTCTTTACCATCGTTGGTAATCCTTTCACCCTTTTTCTCTCATACCTTCGGGTACTCTCTTGTACCATTGTTGGTAACTTTTTTCTACTGTTAAATTTACTGTCATGGCAGATAAGAAAAGTAGTTTGGGATTTAAGCGTTGTTCTGATTGTGGACACAAACTGGCTACTTCTGATGCACACTCTTTATGTGTTTATTGTTTGGGAGCTTCCTGTTTGTCTGTTGATCCACCCTGTACTATTTGTGACAACTTTTCTAATAGAACCTTGTTGGAAAGGAAAAACAAGCTGATACTGAAGGGACTTCTAAAATCTCCCTTTTCAGAGGCTATTTCTGGGTCGGAGGCCTCAACCCCTCCTAGAGCCCATAAGAAAACCTTGGATGTTTCTACTAAGGCTAAATCTTTGCCTTCATCCCTGGCTGGGGACTCATGCCAACCAAAACCTAAAAAGGCTAAAGTTTCTGCTCCGGAGCTTTCTCAGTCAGCCCCAGTGCTTTCGGTGCCTAGAACTTTGGCTCCATAAGTGATTTCGGCTCCGTCTAATCCTGCAGCCTTCTATATATTGGCTCTGAGGGGCTCCACGGTTCAGACCATTACTACTGTATCGGCACCGACCATTCAGTCGGCGCAGACCTTGACTGTGTCGGCTCCGAGATCTTCCTCGGAACCGACGCCTGTATTGTTGACTCCAGTTTTGTTGGTTCCAGCTTCAGCACCAACAACCACTTCGGCACCGATCCCTGTGACGGTGCAGACAATGACCTCGGCACCGATGACTTCTTTGGTGCAGACAATGGTAGTCCAGACTTTCTCGGCACCGTTGTCCTCAGTGCAGTCAGATGAGATGGGCACCGAGTTTGCCTCTTTTGTGGACAGGCCTGTTTCTCCCTCCGTCTCTGTAAGGTCCACTAGAAGCCTTTCCGAACATGATGTGTTGCGTCTTGTGGACCAGGCATTCTTGGCCAGAGGTATCCCACCCCTCAGGAACTATCTTTCCTTGGGATGTGATCACCCATCTCCAAAGACCCCTTCTTATTCTCCTCCTTCATTGCCTTTGAAGTCCATGGATATAGCACAGTCTTCCCCTTCTGCGGTTCCCTTTATGGATCTCACTAAGGAACCACAGTTGCCTTCATGGCAGGAAAGTTTTGCTATGACCCAGGATGTCAGCTGTGACACACGTAGCTTGATGCTCCACAGCAAACCAGGGACTCCGGGTCGGCAGGCTGAGCCACTTAGGAGAGGGGTGCTCCCTGTCCTAGACATACACTCCTTTTCAGGTGGACCAGCCTTCCAACTGATGGAGAAGTCTTTCGCTGCTGCTAGCGATAACGGACTGTCTATACCTCCGCCCTACTCTGGTACACTGGTTTCACAAGTCGCATCTAGCAGACACTGGGTGCAAGGGCCGCAGGTCATATTCCCTCAAGAATCCCCCTTTCCGTTGTCTTCCCCAGCTACTCCCGCTGATGAGGTCCATCGGAAAAGTTTGTGTAAGAGAAAGCACATGGACTCCACAGAGGAGTCCCTCACCGAAGACACAGATTTCGATGAGAGGGAAGGATCCCCTTGGTCACCCTCTGAGGTATCCTTTGGCAATATCCTCCAAATCCTGAAACAGAAAGGTGACTGGCAGTCCTCTAATCAGACCTCTGAGGAATCTGTGTTCCTGCAGGCTTTTCGCGCCCAGCCTCCTACCTCCTGGGTTACTCTACCTGCCGATGAACTTGTCAAGCTCATCGTGCAGTGTGCTTGGAAGGCTCCTGATACTGTCAAAGCTATTCCCCGGAGGCCAGATAAGATCTTGTCCCCCCCCTGCTTCGGATCCCCATTGGTCCAAAGGTCTTCCTGTGGATGCTTTGGTGGTGGCAGCCCCAACAAAAAAGGATCTGGCAGAAGAAGAAAGCCAGACTGTCCACCCGCCTAACAGAGAGTCCCGGGCCCTGGACAGGATAGGGAAGCACCCCTTTGCTTCAGCGACCTTTGCTATCAGGTCCCTGAATTATATGGCACATTTTACTAGGCTTCAAAGGGATCTGGTCTCTGAGCTCTCTGAAACCTTGGCTGGTGCCATGTCTAATGAGGTCCGTGACTAAGTGGCCTCTCAGCTGGCCACCATTGAGTCTATATCTAACTCCTCTATGCGACTGATATCTCGCGCATCAGAAGGAGCAGCTAGAGCAGCAGGTTCAGCTGTGGTCTTGAGACGACACGTCTGGATGCGCTTGTGCAACTTCGCGGAACCCTTTAAGTGTTCTTTTCTTAATGCCCCCCATTGAGCCCTCCTCGTTGTTTGGGCCCAAAGTTAAAAGCACACTGGCCAAATGTGAACAGGACGGTAAGACCATTTCTGCCATAGTTGTCCGTTATTCTTCCCCTCAACGTGCTTTCCCCCGAAACCAAAAGAGTAGGAAGATATGGTTCAAGAAATCTCAGGGTCCTTTCCGTGACACACAGGCTGCGTTTTCCCCCAGAGGCAGAGGGGGAAACTCACAGGGAAGATGCTCCTTTCGGGGCAGAGGGGGACCGCGTAACCAGGGTTCTAGGGTTTCTTTCCCTGGTCAATCTTACCAGCGCTCCTTAAGAGCGGTCCAGCCCCTTTCCTCTGGAGGTGGTTGGGGGACGTTTCTCCTTGTACCCTTCTGCCTGGCTAACCATTACCACCGATTCTTGGGTACAAAGGATCATAACCAGAGGTTATCATATCCCCTTCGATCTTCGTCCCTTCCTTTAAAAAAATCTTCCCGAAGTTCCACCCAGTCAAAGGGAAGAAGCAGCACTAGAGATAGAAAAGCTGCTAAGAAAAAGAGTCATCCATATAGTCCCTCCAGACCAGATAGGATCTGGATTCTACTCAAGACTATTTTTGGTGCCAAAGTAAACTGTGGACTGGAGACCAATTTTGGATCTCGGTGTATTGAACAAGTTTGAGAGAGTACAAAAATTCCGGATGGTCACAATGCAGTCTATCCTCCCGCTTTTGGAAAAAGACGATTGGATGTGCTCTATAGATCTTCAAGATGCGTACTACCACATAAAAGTGGACAGGCCATCAAGAAGATTTCTGCGCTTCCATGTGGGAGCCAGTCACTACCAGTTCAGAGTACTGCCCTTTGGACTCTACAGCCCCCCGAGTGTTCACAAAGTGCATGGCAGTTGTCACAGCTCACTTGTGACTTCAAGGATTCCAGGTGTTTCCATACCTAGACAACTGGCTCATTTCCACCCCCACCAGACATCTACTGGAAAAAGCCCTGGCATACCCTCTTCTCTCTACTCAAAGGCTAGGCATAACCATAAACTAGCAGAAATCCAATCTCACCCCATCTCAGTCGACAGAATTCATAGGGGTTATCTGGGACACAAAAAACTGCAGAGTTGCTATTCCAGAGCACAGAATTCTAAGGATAAAGCAACAACTAATTCCAATCCTTTCAAAGGGAATATCCATGGTTCACTCAGTTCTACAGCTGTTGGGTTCCATGGCAGCCTTCATCACTATTGTCCCCCTGGCCAGGTTTCACATGAGGCTTCTGCAATGGCTACTGCTCACCCAGTGGTATCCTTTTCAGCATCCTCTTTCAGCCATGATTCGAGTAACCCACAGGTGCAAACAGGATTTAAATTGGTGGATGACACACAATCTCTCACAATGGTCTCGCCCCTTCTCCCCCCAGCAACCCAAGGCCACAATGACTACGGACACCTCCCTGATGGGCTGGGGGGGGGCTATGTCAGGGACAGACAGTCCAAGGCACTTGGTCCGAACTGGAGGCCCATCTGCATATAAATGTCCTAGAGCTGAGGGTGGTGCTTCTGGCTTTGCAAGCATTCCATCCCCTGCTGCCGTCTGGGACAGTTGCGATTCATTCAGACAACATGGCGGTGGTCTGGTACATCAACAAGCAAGGTAGAACCAAATCTTACCCCCTTTGTCGAGAGGCCATGAGGATATGGCAATGGGCGATGGCTACCAACCATTTTCTTCTAGCAACACACATTCCCGGGAGTTCCATTGTGATAGCAGACAGACTCAGCAGGTGCATTCTTCAACTTCACTAGTGGTCCCTGAATCCCTTGATAGTGGCAGAGATCTTCCACCGCTGAGGCCATCCTTGCGACCTCTTTGCATCCGCGACCAGCTACAAATGCAGCAACTACTTCGCCCTGATTACCCCTCCAGGACAGTCACCCAAGGACGCTCTAGTCCACGATTGGCCCTCGGGTCTTTACGCATTTCCTCGGTTTCCCCTAATTCCCCAATTTCTGAAGAAAGCCCATTGGTTGAAGAGCAAGGTGATTCTCATAGCACCATATTGGCCTCGACAGATTTGGTTCCCCTTCCTTTGGCCTCACCTACTAGATCGACCATGGATTCTCCATCCAACCCCGGAGTTGATCTCACACCCACAGAACCTGATTCATCCCAACTTGAACAGCCTGAAGCTTAAGGCTTGGCTACTCCAATTCCCTTGATTGCCAGGCAGAATAATCTTTCTTTACCAGTACGTGATATTCTCATTGCTTCTCATAAGTCTTCCACTAGAATTACTTATCTGAGCAAGTGGAAAAGATTTACCTGTTGGCTGAAAGATAAACAAGTAGACCCCTTTTCAGCACCAGTGTCAAAAATACTAGACTATCTGGCCAACTTGTTTCAGTCGGGTCTATTGGCCTCTACCATTAGAGTTCATTTGGCTGCAATTTCTAATTTTCATGAGGGTGTCCAAGATTCCTCTCTTATGTCTCATAAATTGTGCAAGACCTTCATAAAAGGTGTGAATGTCTGAAGCCACCTTTTAGAGAACCTGTTCAACCATGGGATTTATCATTAGATCTGAAGTAGGCAGACTTCATTTGTCTGCAACCTGTGGGTATCGGATCCGACCTCGGATCCGAGCCGGCATTTCAAAAGCTTAGGCTCCGAGCTCCTAGCTCCTCCCTCTTACCCATAACCCCTTGCCAAGCCCTGACTGACCCCAGATTTCGTTTGCCGCTTTCAAGTTGCAACGGATTCTTGAGCTCCTGGCGTTTTTTGGTGCAGATAAGTTATTTCTGACAGAAAAAGTTTAAAAAATCTCAACTTTTTTCTCTTAATTATTTAGTGTTGAGTGTGTAGGCTTTCCTCTCTCTTTATTTTTAACTTTTCACGGGTTTTTGCGTAGTTTGTGTGTGTGTGTGTTGTTTTAGGCCTATTAGGGCTTATCATGTCCGAAGCCCATAAGGCTGTATTCTCTAAATGTACCGAGTGTGGCCATAAGCTGTCCCCAGCGGATGGCCACACTGTCGTCATCTTGGGGTTGAACACCTGTCATCTGGTTGTACCATTTGTGCAGGGTTCAACCCCCGAGCTTTGAGGGAGCGGAGGTCGAAGCTGGTGCTGGCGGGACTTCTCCCCCCAGATACCGCTTTGGCTTCTGCCCCTTCTACTCAGCAAGCTGTTGCTGTGGGCTCTCCTCCTCTGGCTGGGACTCAACCTCCCTCTAAGATGCCGGAGGAGAGAGAGTCTTCTAGGGAGAGAGAGAAGGAGAGGCACAGGAGAGGCACCACAAGCGGAGAGCGAAACCTCCAGTTCGGCTCCTCCGTAAGCCGGCCTCCCTGTGCCTTCTAGCTTTCCTCCTCCTCGGCTCCACTCCCCTCGGTTCTCTCCTGGGCCCGAGGAGGAGGAGGCTAGCCCTTCAGCGAGGTCCCGAGGCTCTCTAGGTCCGCCGGTGGCCTCCACCAGATCCACTTTTCTATGAGTGAAGCAGATATGGACGGATGATGAGGAAATTCATCCAGGCCCAAATGCAAATGGGAGTGCTCCTAGCCCCCATCCGGGAGGGCGACTTTTTTCGCCTTGGCTCCTTCTCCGACCCATACCACGGGTTCGGAGCTGTCGCACCGGGCAGAGTTGGATCCGGGGTGGGTCGGATCCGATAGGTCGGCGCACCTCGGATCCGTCCCATCCCTTGAGTGCTTGGGTGCCGGACCCGACCTCTCAGAGCCGAGGACCGAGCCTCGGATCCGAGGCTGGTGTGTCTTCGGCTCCGTCCAGGTCGGAGCACACGGTCTCGGATCCGACGGTTTGGCTCTGGCTCCGATCCGTGCGTCGGATCCGAGTGGGGGTCGGCTCTCGGGTTTAGAGAAGCTGGCTCTCCTCGGCCTTCACGTAGTGGAAAGGGCACTGTTGAGGACTACCGGACCCCGGTCCCTGCCACGGCTCCATCCCGCACTCCCTTGCAGTTGGGCCAGGCCCCCACCAGCCGGTCCCAGGGACAGCCCGCCTCGATGTCCCAAGTAGTTCCCTTGGAACATCCAGCTGCGGAAGAGTACTCCTCGGACAGCCCCGAAGAAGTACCTCGGAAGCATAAGTGCAAAAGGAGGCACATGGACTCCCGAGTCCGTTACGAAGACACAGACTTGGATGAAGGGAGGGCTCCCCAAGGTCACCCCTGAAGACGTCTCATTTGGAGACATTATGGAAATGTTGAGGATCAGGGGGTGGTCTGCCCCAAGGCCTCCTCAGACGAGTCTGTGTTCTTGGAGGCATTCGAGGCGGCCCATCTACCTCTTGGGTGTCCCTCCTGCCGACCCTCTGGTGGACCTTATATCCATCAGAGCGTGGAAGGATCCGAACACCGCTGAGCCTGTACCTAAGCATCCTGACGCATCCTTTCCCCTCCGGCGGACCGCACTCACTGGAGCAAAGGTGCCCCAGTAGATGCCATGATGATGGCTGCAGCCACTAAGAGGAGTTGGCCCAGGAGAGTCCCTCTATGCATCCTCCGGGCAAGGAGTCCCGCTCGATGGATCGCATTGGGAAGCGAGTTTTCAGTTCAGCAACCTTCTCTTTGAGAGCACTGAACTACATGGCACACGTCATCAGGATGCAGCGGGATCTGATTAAAGAATACGCTGCATCTCCCCCAGAGTCCATGTCTGGTGAGGATAAACAAGTATACTCCACCCGAATGGCCACTCTCAGATCAGTTTCCAATACATCTATGCGGCTGCTTTCTCACGCTACTGAGGGAGCCGCTAGAGCCAGCGGAGCAGGCCTAGTCATGAGGCGACAGGCCTGGCTCCGCCACTGTGATTTTGCAGAGCCCTTCAAGGCGACCTTCGCGAATGCCCCCTTCGATGGTTCTGCCTTGTTTGGCAAGACTGTTCGTGAAACATTAGTCCAGAGCGAGAAGGACGGAAGACGCTGTCTGCCGTCAGTCCGCTTCTCAGCTCCCCAGAGGTCCTTCTCGAAGAACCAAAAGGGACAGAAGAAGATGTGGTTCCGGAAATCGCAGCAGTCCCAACCTGCTCCGGATAACCAGTCCTTCCGTGGCAGAGGAGGACGCGGAGGTCGCCGTCCTAGAGGCAGGGGCTCCTAGCAACTTTGGGTCCAGAGAACCTTTCTCTGATAGACCCACGCAGCAGCCCTGAAGGGTTGCCCGGCTGTCCGTCTCTGGAGGCAGTCGGGGCGTTCGAGGCACCTGACTTCTTGGGAGTCCATCACAACAGACCGTTGGGTGCTTCGTGTGATATCCAGAGGTTATTCAATTCCCCTATACAAGGTTCCCAGATCTCGCAGCCTCCCAGATGTTCCACCCGACCAAAGGGAGGCAGCAGCTAACGAAATAGGACAGCTGATAGAAAAAAGAGATATGCAGTGCGTCCCAACAGAGCAAACCGGGGCAGGGTTTTACTCCAGGTTCTTTTTAGTGCCAAAGAAAACGGGGACTTAAGACCGATCTTAGATCTTTCCCTGCTGAACCTGTCCGTAACCAAGCAAAAGTTCCGGATGGTCACCCTTCAATCTATTCTGCCCCTCTTGAGGGAGAACGACTGGGTGTGCTCCATAGACCTCAAGGACGCGTAGTACCACATTCGCATGGACAAGCGGTCCAGGAGGTTTCTTCGCTTCGGCTGGGAGCCAGTCATTATCAGTTCAGGGCCCTTCCCTTTGGTCTCACCTCAGCCCCAGGGTGTTCACCAAGGTCTTAGCTGTTGTAGCGGCCCACCTGAGACTCCAGGGATTGCAGGTCTTTCCGTACCTGGACGACTGGCTCCTGACAGCATCATCAAGGCATCTTCTGTGCTCAGCCAGGGACTACTTTCTTGACTAGCCCCAAGGTTGGGCATCACTGTCAACTGGGAGAAATCTTTGCTGCATCCCACACAAGTTATAGATTTCATAGGAGGAAGGCTAAACACCAGGTCAATGCGAGCCTTCCTCACTCCAGACAGAATTGCCAACCTGAAGTGTCATGTAGCAGTGGTCCTGCAACCATTTCCGACTGCAGCTTCGGGCCTGAGGGCCCTAGGTTCGATGGCGGCAGCTATTCCGCTTCTTATTCATGCGCGCCACGCATGCGGGTTCTTCAATGGACCCTTCAAGTTCAATGGTCCCCTCTCAGTTCCTCTCTCAACTCTCCGATAGCGGTCAGCAAAGCGTGCAAGGATTCCCTTCTTTGGTGGCTTCTGTCTCCGGAGCCCCTGTCAGGGAGACCTTTTTGTGCTGCTTTTCCCCGAGCCACAGTGACCACGGACGCTTCCTGCCTCGGGTGGGGGGGGCATTCTGAGGGAAAGATTGTCCAAGGCACGTGGAACCCCACAGAGACATCGTTGCATATAAATGTCCTGGAAATGAGGGCGGTGCTCCTAGCGTTGCAAGCACTTCACCACATTCTTCCTTCAGGGACTATTGCAATTCAGACAGACAACATGTCGGTAGTCTGGTACATCAACAAACAGGGAGGAACCAGGTCCTATCCCCTTTGTCGAGAGGCCATGAGAGTCTGGGAATGGGCAATTTCCACCAAACGCTTTCTGGTAGCAACGCACATTCCGGGAAAATCCAACATCCTTGCGGACAAACTCAATCGCACCATTCTGTCACCACACGAGTGGTCTCTCAATCCTTAGGTAGCGAAGAAGATTTTTGCCGTTTGGGGGCAACCCTGTTGCGATCTTTTTGCCTCTCCCTCAAACGCCAAATGCGACAATTTCTTCGCTCTCCTTCCCCCACCAGGGGAATTCCCGAGAGATGCTCTGGTGCATGCTTGGCCTCCCGGTCTCCTTTATGCCTACCCTCCACTACCTCTGATGCAGAGGCTTCTGCAGAAAGCCAACAGTTTGGGGAGCAGAATGATTCTCATTGCGCCGTTCTGGCCTCGTCAACCCTGGTTCCCCTTTGTATGGTCTCACAAAATCAATCCACCCTGGATTCTGGATCCGATTCGGATCTCATCTCCCACCCTCTGGGATTGCGGTTCCCAATCTGCACCCTGAAATTGACAGCTTGGCTGCTCCAGTTCCATCCTTGATTAGGACTCGGTATCTCATCACCGGTCAAAGCCATCTTAGTGGCAGCTCATAAACCTTCCACCAGGCAGGTTTATCAGAGTAAATGGAAGAGATTCTCTATTTGGGCGGTACAGAGAACTTTGGATCCTTTCTCAGCACCTATGTCAGCAGTGCTGGATTTTTTAACAGACCTCTTTCACCAAGGGGCAAGTTCTTCCACGATTAAGGTACAATTGGCAGCCATCTCGCATTACCACATTGGTCATGAGACAGCTCCCCTCATGACGGCGAAATTATGCAAAACCTTTCTCAAAGGAATTTTTTTGTTGAGGCCTCCAGTCAAGGAGGTTGTACCACCTTGGGACTTATCATTAGTTCTGCAAGCCCTTACTGCTCCTCCATTCGAGCCTGCAGCTTCTACAGATCTAAAGTACCTTTCATGGAAGACTGCCTTCTTGGTAGCTATCACTTCTGCCAGAAGAGTGTCTGAGCTTCAGGCTCTATCGTCAAACGCCTTACCTTTCTTTCTTTCCTGATAGGGTGTGCCTCAGGACCAATCCATCTTTTCTTCCGAAGGTCTCTTCTGAATCTAATATTAACCAATCAATCAATTTACCTGTGTTTTTCCCAAGTACTCAAACAAAGGAGAATACAAATTGCATTCCTTGGATGTTCATAGACAATTACGTTTTATGTTCACAGAACAGCTGGTCACAGGAAATCAGATCAGCTGTTCGTCTCCTTTGCTAAATTTGCTTTGGGTAAAGCAGTGTCTAAAGTCACACTATCTAGGTGGATTGCTAATTGTATTCTGCAGGCTTATGACACTTCAGGTAGACCTGCTCCTCAGAGGGTTACGGCTCATTCTACTAGGGCAGTCTCCACGTCAGCCGCTTTTAAGTGACGTGTTTCATTGGATGATATCTGCTGGCAGCTACTTGGGCCTCGCCTCATACCTTTATTTCTCATTACAAGGTGGATGTTGTTTCCAGAGGAAGAGCAGCCTTTGGCTCAGCGGTGCTCCGAAACATCCTTCCATGACGGCCGAAGATTCAGGTAGCTGGGGACTCTGTCCCACAGGTTGCAGACAAATGAAGTCTGCCTACTTCAGATTTAGAAGTTATGTACTCACCATAACGTTCCATCTGAGTAGGTGACTTCATTTGGATGCAACCATCCCCCCTCCATCCCCCTGGCCTTTATAGAGCGAGTATTTATGCTGTTTTTCGTGTACTGTAGTCAGTATTTTTGAGGCAAACTCAATCTGAGGTCAGTCAGGGCTTGGCAAGGGGTTATGGGTAAGAGGGAGGAGCTAGGAGCTCGGAGCCTAAGCTTTTGAAATGCCGGCTCGGATCCGAGGTCGGATCCGATACCCACAGGTTGCATCCAAATGAAGTCACCTACTCAGATGGAACGTTATGGTGAGTACATAACTTCTAATTCTACAAGCTCTGACAATGTCACCTTTCAAACCATTCTTGTGACCTCAAGTATTTGTCATGGAAAACCTTGTTTTTGGTCGTTATTACTTCTGCCAGATGTATTTCTGAACATCAAGTTTTATGTATCAAGAGTCCTTACTTGATTTTTCATAGAGGTAGTGTCTCTGAGAACTAATCCGTCATTTCTGCTTAAAGTGATCTCTGAAATGTCCATTAATCAAGCCATTGAATTGCCAGTTTTCTTTCCCAATTATTCAAACAGAGGTGAGTATTGCCTACATACCCTAGATATACACAGGCAAATCCGTTTTTACTTAAACAGGACTAAACCTTTTTGTAAATCTGACCAGTTATTTTTGGCCTTTTCTGGACCTAGATTAGGATCTGCTGTTGCTAAGGTCACATTAGCTAGATGGTTGAAGGACTGCGCGACCTTTATTTATACACAACGTAATATCTCGTTGCCTACTACCATGAAAGCTCATTCAACAAGGTTGGTGACAACTTCTGCTGCCTTCTATGCTAGAGCTTCTTTACATGACATCTGTGCAGCTGCAACTTGGGCTACGGCCCCATACCTTCATCAATCATTACAAATTGGATTTGGCCTCCAGGGGAAGAGCATCTTTCGGTTCTATAGTGCTCAGGAATGTCCTTCTATGAGAGCCTCCCAGGAATAGAGGTAGCTGGGGACTCTGTCCCATGCGTAAGGAATGAACGAGGATTAACAATATCGGATAAAGAAGTTATGTCTTACCATAATGTTCCATCTGTATTGTTGATCCTCATTCAGTCATTATGACCCTCCCTCCTTTCCCCTCCTGTGGTTTCTAGTGGATCTCACCATCCGGTTCTCTTAGGTTATTTGACCAGAGGTAGCCTCTACCTTCTTTGACTTGCAAACTCAATCTGAGGTAACAGGGAAAGGGGGATTGTGGGTAAGAGTTTAGCTTGAGAGTTTGAAGCTGACGCGAGTTTGGAAAATGGCCAGCTCAGAACCGATACCCATGTGTAATGACTGAACCGAGGATCAACAATACAGATGGAACGTTATGGTAAGACATAACTTCTTTTTCTTAAGTGACCTGCTCCTGTGTAAGGCCCATTTACAAAACAGTCTTGTACTGGAATAAGTCACTTACACTGAGAACAAGTCTTTTAGAATTGGACCCTTATTCTGTGTAAAAAAAAATAGCTCTTCCCAAAAATACATTGGTAGTTTCAGGACTTTGGCTTATTCTCCATTATTATGTGTCATTAAACATAATAATTTCATACCAGTGAAGCTTTGCCAGATAGTTTCATTTTTTTGATGTTTTAATCATATTATACTTCCTCACCAAAAGTTAATACTTAGATGTGATGTTGTCCTGTCTCGCCCTCATTCTTACCAGGTTGGGTTAGGATCTGATCCTCTGATCATCTCGGCCTTTATATTCAAGCTTGAGGTCTTCTGCCAACTCGTGGCTAAACCCTATCCCAGCATGCACTGTAACCTGCCCCAGATCTTGTTTGACGCTAAACAAATCGGGTGCTTGTTCTGCTAGCTCTGGCTAAATATTTCTGTTATTGTTTCACCTTTAGCAAAGTAAATTTTTTGATTGGTTATTTAACTTTTTGATGTTATTGCTTAGTGTGTAATCCTTTTTCCATTTTTTGTTGTGGTGTTTTTTGCTGTTGGCCATCGTTTTCCATTTTGGACTTGTTATCCCTTCCCGGCTTCCTTTTATTCCTTCCTAATGCTTTAAAAACAGTTTGTTTTAGTTAGAGGACTGTTTTATTCTTGCCCGTTAAAGTTAGAAGGCTTTCCTTTTATTTTCTCTCTCCCGGGCATAGCCCATTTAAATTAGACGGCTGAAGCCTCCCTCTTCTTTCTCTCTCTTCTTACTATAATTTGATACTTTTTAGTTTATAAGGTCTAGTTAAAAAAAAAAAAGCAATATTATATTCTGTTCCGACTTGCCACTTCCTTGTTTTTTGATGTTCAAAATGTCTAGTAAGTATTCGAAACCTTTAGGCTTCAAAAAATGTGAAGCCTGTGGTAAGAAGATGTCCTTAAGGGATAGACTCACTCTTTGTGTCTATTGTCTTGGAACCGTCCAGCTCCAGGAGTCTTGCTCGGTTTGTCATGCTTTCAATCAAACAGCGCTCCTGGAGAAGAAAAACAAATTGATATCAAAAAGGAGTATTGAAAACCCTGTTCTTGGAGCCTTTAGAAGAAGGTCATGGTTTATCTAAAAGTGATAAGTCTCCAACAACTTAATCAGACAAGTCTGATAAATCTGACAGGTACAGAAAGAGATCCTCCTCTTCTTCCTTGTTGGAACCGTCAAAAAAGTTGGCAAAAATATCCTCTTTGGTTCCAAAGCTTATTGGATCAGAAAAATCTACATCTGCTCTGACACACTCTACCTCGGTGCAGATTGAGTTTGAATTACAGAGCCGGTCTCCTACCTTGGAGCCATTCTCCCTCACTTTCAGATCACCCATACTGCAAAGGTCCAAGTCCCATACCCTCTCGACTTAGTCTTTCAGTAGTCTTTCTGATGTTGACGTGGATCGGGTGGTACAGTGGCTGCTGAGGACTCCGTCACTGGCTAAGTTATTCTTGGATCCGACCCCCACAGCTTCGGATCCTACATCATCCACCTCTTCTGCTCTGATTCCTCCTCTGATCCAACCCCTGGCTTCAGAGTCGGGAGATCCAGAGCTGATTGTAGTGGAACCCTCAGAACTGAGACCTACTACGGGATCTACTGATCCATCCATGGCTCTGACTTCCTCGGCTCCATCGGAACTTGAGGAGTCTAGGAGCTGATGCTGTGTAGTTGGGTCCGGGGAAGCAAATCTGATCGGACACTTGTCTGATCCGACTGTGCCTCTTTGGGGTCTTGGCGTTGTTGAGCTTGGCTCCTACCTCAGCCTCGAGCCCATCATCTTTGGTTCTGTGGGGTCCCTCAGCTTCTTCGGATCCAGGTATTTCCTCAGACCAGGGACAGGGGGGCATTCAAGTTTATGAGGAAAGTGCTGTCTCCACATATGGCTTGGCTGTCATCTCCGGATGTTCTTCCCCCAAAGCCTCCAGTGTTCATCTCTGTAACCCTGCATCCACAGGGACACGGAGATCCTAGGCCTCAGGATGCCCCACAGGGTACCCCCCACATTTCCAATACCTCCCCAGAGTACCCCGGAACAGGTTATGCAAGAGGAAGCACCTAGACTCCCCAGAGGAGTCCCATCACTTCAGATACAGACCTCAGTGAAGCTGAAGGATCCCCACGGTTGTTTCCTGATGAAATCTCCTTTGGAGACATCCTAGAAATGTTAAAATAGAGCGGCGGCTTGAAGTCCACCAGCCCTTCCACTGAGGAGTCCGTCTACCTGAAAGCTTTCAGATCTCACCCTTCCACTTCATAGCTGTCTCCGCCTTCCAATTCATAGCTGTCTCCGCCTTTTGAGGAGGTTATGGACTTTGTTTCATGAAAGGCGTGGGAGTCCCCAGGCTCAGTGGAACCTGTTCCTAGGAGGCCAAACAAATGTATTACATCTCCTTCAGGCAAGGCTTTTCTGACCAAGGGAGTCCCAGTAGACGATATGGTCATGGCAGCAGCAACCAAGAAGGAACCCTGAGATATCTGTCCATCCACAGAACAAGTTGTTTCGGACAATGGACAAATATGGAAAGCGCATTTTTTCTTCAGTGATGGTTTCCCTCAGGTCGCTGAATTACCTTACTAATATTACTAGGGTGCAGAGAGACCTTCTAAAAGAGCTAGGAGATGCTCTCCAAGGTTCAGTAGCTGAAGGAATCTGTGTCCTGTCAGCTCTTGGATCTATATTTCTACCTCGAATCTTCAGTTTCGCGAATACCAAAATGTTGACACGTAAACAGCAAAATATGAAAAGTACGAACGGCCACTTTTGCAAATTTTTTCACAGGGAAACAATTTGCTTGGCCATTATCGGGAATTTGCCCTTTTCTCCAATGTAGAGTGATTTCGGAATTGGTATATTTAGTTAGGGGGGGATGTGGGGGGTTAGGGTTTGAAATTTTGTTTTGCTGTTGGTCAGCCAAGTGAATTTTTTCCCTGCGAAAAAATTTGCGGAAGTGGCCATTCACACTTTTCATAGTTTGCTGTTTACGTGTCACCGTATTGGTATTCACAAAACTGAAGTTTCGAGGTAGTAATATAGACCTTCAGCTCTCCACCTTAAACTCAGTTGTCAACGCCTCCATGAGACGCCTCTCTTTTGCAGCAGATGGAGCATGTAGAGCAGCGGGTTCTGGAAATTCCCTAAGGAGACATTCTTGGATGCACTTGTGAGACTTTACGGAGCCCTTTAAATCTTCCTTTGTGAATGCCCTGTTCGATGGTTCATCCTTGTTCGGGTCCAAAGTCAAGGACACACTAACCAGGTGTGAGTAGGAAGGAAAGACTCTGCAGCTGTTAAGCAAAAAGCTGTTCAAGGTTCAGTTCTGGTTCAAGAGATGGCTTCCAGTTATTTAGAGGAAAAAATCAAATCTACGCAGAGTTGATTAAAATAAGTGGAACATTGAATGAATATATAAACTCCAATAATAAAAGGCTAGAAAAAATACAAGAAGCTTTAATTAGCTGCTCAGATGAACTTATAAATCTGCAAAAATCAGAGGTTGAAATGAAGAAAAAACTGGCTGATGAGACTTCTCTAGTTGAGCTATTTCAATAAAATAGAGTTCGAAGACAGAGCACACAGAGAAACCCTGAGATTTTCTGCTGTAAAAGAGAAACTGGAAGGAACACACTATTAGTTTTAAGAAAGCTTAAATAAGCACCTGGATAAAGACCACAAGGGCCTTTGTAAGTCTGGCCATGCTTCCCAAATCTCTGCCAAATTCTGATGCCCTTGATAAGTGTAAGCATGTGTCTGGGAGATGAACCATTTACAGGTTACCTCTGTCCATTAGAGATATAGGTGCCAAACCAGGGATGAATTTCTGGTTTCCCATCCAGTTGTCCAAGTTGTACTTGAATTGGGTTAGGGAAAAACACTGCTTCACATGGATGAGAAGCCTGTTCCATAGATGGGTTAATCTCTGAGATACATACATATCTCTCCACCAGGTCCTGTTTATATCACAGGCAAGGTTTAAGTTTTAGAACGGGTAATTCTGGTGCTGTTTGTTTTGTGGATATGCAAGAGGTTTATCAGAGTGTAGTCTGACAATGCCCTGTATGCCAGGCATAGATCTCTCAAAAGCCTGTAGGAAACAGGATGCAGGGATAGGGTATTGAGGCGGTCTGCATAGACATATTACTTGCATCCTGTATTCTTTTAGTGGTGAACCTCTGTTGGACATTCCAGTTGTTGGATGTGCCTGGTTAGGTACATACCAAAGGGGCCATTGTACTCGATGATAGGTCTGATGAATGCCAAATACAGTGGAACAGTGACTTCCTTGGACTTGGATGCCATACATTTGTTTATACGTTGTGCAACATAGAATGATTTCCTGACCACTGTAATCAAAGTCTAGATTACTGTCTGTGTGTCCCTAAATCTGTGACTACTGGGTCAACTCTAAGGGGTGTGTTGTCAGTATGATAATTACCCGGGATGGCTGACTTCCCAAAGGATACTATTATGCATTTCTTGGCATTTAGTTTTAGTCCAATGTTCTGGCAGCAGTTGTTTGTCTGTGTCAGCCCCTCCTGGAGAACATTTGTGTCAGTGTAGAGTCAGTGACTGTTCCTAATTTGCAATCATCTGCAAATTTAGTCAGCCAGAGACCACTGACATTGGCCTTGACTTCTAAGAAGTAAATGCCAAAAAAGAGCGGTCCAAGGACTGATCCTTGAGGGACTCTACTTGTGACTGGCCTCTTTGCAGAGGTGGACTCCCCAGTTCTAACTTCCTGGGTCCTGTCTGTGAGCCATTTGGCTATCCACCGGGTGACATATGGGTGTGTACCTAACCTCTTGAGTTTGTCAATAGTACCCAAGTGGGGTATTGTCAGATGCCTTGGCCAGGTCAAGGTAGGCAGTGTGAGTGACTTTGCCTCATCCATTGCTTTGTTGGCCTTCTCGAAGAAGTCCACTGGGTTGAGTAGGCATGATCTGCCCTTGACAAAACCAAACTGGATTGGGTCCAGTGTCTGGAGGTTTACTATATCTCTATTGATTATCTCCATGAAAAATTCTTTCCATGGATTTACATACAAGACTAGTGAGACTTATGGGTCTGTAGTTTCCAGGGTCTGTAAATGGCCCACCTTTGTGCAGAGGGATGGTTGTTGCCTTTCTCCATTCATGAGGCACGAAGCCTGTTGGGAGGCTACAGTTAAATAGTAATTCCAGAGGCCATGATAGGTCATGTTTCATGCTATTTAGAAGGCATCCTGGGATATTGTCTGGTCCCATTGATGCAGTGCTCTTGGTCTTAGAGAGAGCATTAAGTACCTTTTCCGTAGTGATAGTAGGATGAGTAATATTTGATGATATTTCCTGAGGGAAGAGTGGGGGGAGAGAGGGGTAAAGCTGAGGTTGAATTTATCAGCCAGGAGGTTTGCTGTATCTTCTGGCTGCATATGGGTGGCTCCATTTACAATGAGCTCTGCACACAGTTGTGTATTGCCTTTGAGGTTGTGGACATAGCTGAAGAATGCTTTGTGGTTGTCCTTGGCCTGGGAGGCCAAAATTTCCTCAAATTTGGCTTTGGTAGACTTTATTTGCCCTCTGAGTTGTTTGTTTAGTTTGAGAGTGATTTTATCCTGCTGAGTGCTGCACCTCATTATGTTTGCTATGACTTTCTTCCTCCTGTTATACAGCAATTAATTTTGTGATTCCAACAGGGTGGCTTGTTTATTGAGTTAGTTCTGTACTTCTTCCTGGTGGGTACAGTTGCCTCTATCCAGCTATTGACATGCTTGTACAGGGTTTCTGTGAACACTTCTAAAGTGTTCTCAGGGTTTATGGGGTCTTGAAATTTTGTCAGGTTCTCACTTAATAGCAGGAGGTTAGCCTCAGAATAGTTCCTGAATATTCCAAGTTTAGTTGGGGGTCCAGGTTTTATTTTTACTTTAAAGGAAACCTTTCTGTTGTCTGACCTTACCAGGGAAGGCATTACAGTAGGGAGTGTGCAGCAGTTTCCCATATTGGTGAGGACCAGATACACTTTGGTTGCACCCCTGATTGGTGTATTGACTATCTGGTCCAGGGAGTTAGTGTTGGCAAATTCCAGGAATCTCTGTGTATGCAAGTTTGGTGTCGTATAGATTTCCCGGTTAATCACGAGGTAATTAGTCCCACTGAGTGTATGCTCCAAACCTAGCCATGAGAAAGCAGACAAGACCTATGTTACTAAAGATGAAATTATACCAACAGAAGGAGTTGATCCTGACAAAACTGTTGCAGAAGGGTGAAGTATTAATGTTTGGCAATGGCAGAGTGTTTGTAAAAATTGATTATTCATTGTATACCAGGCAGAGGAGAAGCAACTATACCCAGCAGTCAGGAAATGTCAAGAGGCAGATGAAACACATATCTCACAAAGCCAGTGTACCGAACAGTCACAGCCCTTAAGGCTAAACAACACACCTGATACACTTGTAATAGGTGACTCTATCGTCAGGCACACTGATGTCCCGCTCACCAGGCTGAACAAGGAGAAGGTCACGGTGAGCAGCCTGTCTGGTGCTAGGATCCGCCACATAACACAAGCACTCAGGTCACTCCAAGGCAAGTACAAATATGACTCAGTCATTGTCCATGCTGGTGTGAATGACCTGAGGCGTACCTCCCTGGACTACATGAAAAGAGACATAGAGGAGCTCTCTGAGCATGTAGCCCAGGCTGGTATGACCCTGACCTTGAGTAGCATCTTACCCTCACCAAGAATGATGCCACAGTATGAAGACAAGATGATCAATTTCAACAATTGGCTTAAGTATTGGTGTCATTCAAAGGGGATCCAATGCCTATCAGCTTGGGATGATATGCACGACAAGCCACGATGCTTTGCTAGGGACGGCTTGCACTTGTCACCCCTGGGCTTTCGGATATTGGCAAAGGCTCTTGCTACCCCCATAGTGCCTTATTTAGGCAAGGCTCAAAAGACAAACCCACCTCCATAGGTATCACAAGGGATAAGAAACTAAGAGTAATGCTACTCAACGCTAGAAGTCTAAACCTCAAGATGCACGCACTCGAAACTCTCCTTAGCATGGAGAACATCGATATCTGTGCAGTAACAGAAACCTGGTTCAGGAGTCCCGAGAGCACCCCAGCACTACCAGGTTACACCTCATACCATGCTTTTCGGCCCCAAAACTTGGACCGAACCACAAAAGGAGGGGGAGTATCGATATTCATCAAAGATACCCACACCTCCAGGTTGGTGGCAAAGCACGAAGCATCGGAGACTATCCATGTGCAACTAACAGTGGGTAAAACTGCCTTCCAGTTTATAGCCTGCTACAGACCACCCTCCCAAACCCAGGAACCCCACTCGGCCTTCCTGAGAACACTGGAAAATCTGAAGGTCTCTCCGAACACCATTATATTGGGCGACTTCAACTACCCAAACATAGATTGGGAGCATTACTCTAGCTCCAACACCCTTGCCCAAAGGTTCCTAGAATTCATAAACTCAAATGCTATGGAACAACTTGTTACCACTCCCACAAGAGGGGAAAACATACTGGACCTGATCATCACCAACATGGGGACTCTATGCTCCAGACCAGAAGTGTATCCCTCACTGGTAAGATCAGACCATAAACTGATCTCACTGGATATTCACATCCCGACTCCACCCCCTGCCCAGAAAACCACAGTGAAAAACTTCTCTAAAGCAAATTTCACACTGCTCAAAACCGAGGTGGAATCCTTCAAAGCCCCCGGCCTGTGGAAAATACGGCCCAGACCGCAGAATCCTTTATAAATGCATTCTTTGAACACCTTCAGGACTGCATGGATCATGCAATCCCAAATAAAACCAAGACCCAATCCTCCAAAGGCAGACGACCTGTCTGGTGGACCCCAGCCATAAACAAAGTATACAATAGAAGGAGGAAGCTACTACATGATGGAGCAAAATCCCAAAAGGAAGGCATCTCTGATCAGTATTAGCAAAAACTAAGGGCATTCATAAAATCGTCAAAGGCCAGCTTGAGAGAAAAATTGCACAGGACACTAAGGATAATCACAAGGCTTTCTTTAGTTATGTTAGGAACCTGGGTGGGAATTCCCAGATATGCTCAGAATTAGTCAAAAATGACAAAAAATACACTGATCCCACAGACATTGCCAACATCCTAGCTGACAGGTTCAGCGCAAACTCCCCTCCCCACCAAAGGGCAAATATCTATCCCAGCAGAGTGCTGCCCCCCCGACATCTCAGATGCTCAAGTGAGAGCCGCCCTCTCCAAAGCAAAACACACAGCATAAATGGGACCAGACGGTGTCCCAGGCTGCGTCCTACATGAACTCCAAGAAGAGCTAAACCCAAACATAAAACTACTGTTCAATCTCAGCCTTACTACAGGATATGTACCCAAAGAGTGGCGTACAGCAACAGTGGTCCCTCTCCACAAAGGTGGTGCCTCAACGGACCCTGGAAACTATCGCCCCATTAGCCTGACTAGCTTGGTCTGCAAAGCTATGGAAAGGATCATCATGGACCTCATAAATAAAGATATTGGGGACCTACAGACACTGGATCCTACCCAGTTTGGCTTTGTTAAGGGCAGATCCTGCCTCTTAAACCTGGTTGACTTCTTTGAAACAGTCACCAAGGCCATTGTGAAGGGAAGGTGGTCCACACAGCCTATCTGGACCTGCAAAAGCCTTCGATACAATACCCCACTCGGGCATTATAGATAAGCTCACCAGCTTAAATATAAACCCCTATGTCACTAGATGGGTTGCAAACTGGCTCAAGGACAGAACCCACATGGTTAGAATTGCTGGAGCCATGTCAGACTCCAAACCAGTTACAAGTGGCGTCCCACAAGGCTCAGTCCTGGGACCTCTCTTGTTTGGTATATATTTCTCGGATGTACAGGCCAACACGGAAGGACTGTGGCTGACCAAGTTCGCAGATGACTGCAAACTGGGCGCCATAATCAACTCTCCAGCCGACACAAGCATCCTCCAAAAGGGCCTCGTAGAAACAGACAACTGGTGCCAGAGCCATGGCCTCAAGCTAAGCCAAAAGTGTATAGTCATCCCTTTGGCAAAACAAAGTGCCCACAAATTACCACATAGGTGGTAATCCATTAAGTACAGAAGAAGTAATTAGGGACCTGGGGACCCAAGTTGATAGCAATTTCTCATTTGACAACCACGTGGCCAAAGTGGTTAGAAAAACATTTTATATAGCCCACCTAATCATGAAGGGATTCACATCTAGATTAGGGGGGGTCATCGTGCCTCTTTACTCATCCCTCATTAGGCCCATAATTGAGTACAATGCCCCTTTTGGGATGTACCTTACCAGACACCTGCAGCAACTGGAAAGACCCCAAAAGTACCTCACCAAGAGGATCAAAGGGCTCAAACAGATGCCATATGCTGCTCGGTTAAAGAAACTCCAGCTCTACTCAGTGGCATACCGCCTGCTCAGAGGTGACCTGTGCCTGACGTATAAGGCCATGTCCAACCCAGAATTAAGGGACATGCTGCACCTCAAAAAATCCAAATCCCATCGAGCTACACGCTCGAGAGACTTGAACCTCAGCACTGAAATAAATAGGACATGCTGGAGGGACAGATTTATAACCCAGAGGCTCCCTTCACTCTGGAATAAAATCCCAGTCCAGGTTAGGCAGAGTCCCTCATTGACTCTTTTCAAGAGGAATCTTGATGAGTGGATGGGAGATCGTAGGTTTACCCCAGGTATCACTTCTGTGTCACTGTTAGACAGAGGCACAGTATACTAACCTCGAAAAAAGGCATAGCAAAATTAATTTAAAATGGGTGGCGAAAGCCAAACATACTCTGGCTAGGCTTATAAATGCCCTAGGGCAGATAGCCTAGTATGAACCTATGAACCTAAGATTTAAGCCACTGTATCCATATGTCTTCAGAGTATTTTTTCTGGAGAATCCAACATTTTTTGATGCAGAACAGGCTGAGGAGGAAATTAAAAAATGTTTATCCAACAGAAAGTGAGACAGCAAGCAGTAGAAAACTCTGCTTATTCTTCTGACAATAAAGTTCATAGAGAAGCTCCAGTTAAACATTTTCCAATGTTCCAAAGGGAAATGCTTAAGGGACAGAAAAAAAAGCACAGGAGTTGATTAGAAGAATTGGGAGTACCTTGGATTTGAACCAGAGTCTGGGAGATGGAGATGAACAGGAAGAAGACCAGCAATACTAAAATTAATGAATAAATAGGAGACTATAAAGCATCATTTACTCATGTGAAGCATGGTTTGCAAGAAAAAGTGCCCAAAAAGACTGGATTTTTGTTGACTTTGTTAAACTTGTGGGTAGACTAATTAATTTTTAGAAGGACACTGAAAGAGGAAAAAAGTAACTGTAAGTGAAACATTTTTTGTTTTTATTACTATTTGTATAAAACATTTCATGATATGATCTGTATGTTATGTATATTAAACAGTTTTGTGTATTGTGTAGTCTGTAGTATTTTAAAAGTGGTCAGAGTCTTTTCACTGACTGTTGTGTGCGTTAAAGATATTAAAGTACATAAGTATTTTTTTTAATCAGAAGAAATATAGGCTTTACTGTATAACAAGAGCGGAAAGGCTGGGCAAAAGCAAGTTTAATGTTAATATGTTGTGATCTTGGGCTACTGGGGTGGAGTTGGGGTGTAAAAGTGCACTGATTGCATTAATTGTAGAAGTAAGATATTTTCTCTTATTTTTACAGGGGGGTGAACATCTAAAATAATGCCATTGGCTTAAACTATAAATAAGTGTTTTTGCAAGCAAATAAGCTTCAAAAATAAGACAGAATAATGAAAGCTATGAAAAAATGCTAATTTTCTTAGATCTGCAACGATATTAGTTTTTTTTTTTTTTCCATTAGCAAATGTTCAGTGGATACCAAGAAGTTTGCTGCAAATTCTGATATGAGTGAAATTTGCTAAGATTTATTGCTGAGTATTTTTCCACGGGGATGAGCTGTCTGTGAGTGGAAGCAATTAATCTTGCGAGTTCTAAGCATTCTTTGCTGAGGGAAATGCAAAATATAAAGGTACAGTGGCAAGCAGTTAAGTAAAAAAATTAAGTTTGAAATTATGGGAAATGAATAAAAGGTAACAGACCGGAGTTCCGCTGTGCGACCCCTAACCCGGAAAAGCTGAAAGACACAAAGTCTCCCTAATAATCTTAATACTTAAATGCATTTAATAGAACAGATTACAATTTAGGTTTGTTTAAAGATAGCCAGTGCACTTTTTCTTAGACGTAAAAGTTAATATTTTCTGAAAGCATGCAAGCTGTATTTCACATCTGAGAGGAGAATAGATATCAGAAAATAGCAGATAGCGTTTAGTGGGAACTCTGGTTGAATGAAGCATGCACTTCAGCATGGGTAACCTTAATTTTAGGTTAAGTAATACCTGTAAGTATAGCTGTCAATTTGGGGCAATTGTTCCTATCTGGGGGGGGGGGGTTACGCTTAATTTTCGAAGATGCGCATAGTTTTATGTGCTTGTTCTAAGTTAAATGGGAATGGAGGTGATTTGAAAATGTGTTTAGTTTTTTGCTTGAGGGTTCTCATTAAAACAGAAATACTTGGGTTCAAATGGAGATGTGAAGAAACAACTGCATAAAAGATTAGCCTGGCAAAAATTAGTGTATGCATATAACACAATAATTGGAAATACACATTCAAAAAGCTGTGGTGTTTAACAGGGGGGAACAATAACTTTTTATCATATTGACTACACAAAACCTAATTTTTGGAACATGAATGGCTTCACAGGTATAGACAAAAGGGTAAAAGTATTGAATTGTATTAAGAATTGCAGGGTGCAAATCGCAATGCTACAAGAGGCTTATTTGGAAAGAAGTACGCATGTGAATTTAATAAAGAAAATATTTAAGGATGGGTATTCAACAGGATATCAGGGACATAAGAAAAGGGGACAAATTATACTAATTGTATTAGAGCTCTAATAATGATAGAAGAGGTAAAAAAAAGATTATAATACAAGGTTTGTGGTAGTAAGGGACTATTGGCAAGGGAGGAAGATTATGCTGGCGTGTTAACTGTTTAAGAAAATTTTTGGATAAATGCCTTTCAGCAGAGAATATTATGTATAGGTGGGGACTGGAACTTAATTTGCAGTAGTGAAGATGTATCTGGGAACCTAGAAGGGAAAATATAAGAAGATAGATTTCTGAAGACATTTGTGGAAGTATTTGGTATGGAATATGTAAATTCATTTGTAGGAACTTGAACAGAATGTACATATTTTCCCCCAGATACAATAACTAAGCTTGACTAGATAGAGGTTATATTTCACAGGAACATTTGTATTTAATTGAAAGCTTCAATACTCATCCAATAAATATTTCAGATTATGCACCAGTGAAAACTAAGATAAAAAATACAGGGTAGTGAAGTAAAATGAGATATTGGCTCATTCACACCGATCTGTTAAAAAGGGAAGAAATTAAGGAATGGTTTATGGAAATTATTTGAGAGTTATTCTTAAGTTATAGCTAGTGAGTGGGATAAAATGAGAATGGCATTTAAAATATGGTAGAAATAAGAGGATACAGATAAGAATTAATAAGATTTAGTTAGTGGAGCTGATAAAGGTTAAAGTATTGCAGAATAAGAGGAATCTCACAGAACAAGAAGAGATGCAGTTGCAGAGTGCTAAAGAGAAAATAAGGAAGTACCAGGATAATATGTATGAGTTTAGAAAGATGGCTGTTAAGCAACTGTTTTTTGATAATCACTCCAGAGCACAAAAATGTTTAGCACAACAACTTGGGCAGCAGAAAGTAAAGGCTTGTTGCCAAACTTAGGGAACCTATAATAAGAAAAATAACTAGAGATCCTGTAGAGGTTTTTAGAAAGAGTGCAGAAATTTACAAACTTTTTTTAAAATTTATTTTACATTTGTTGACCGGGATAGTCCGACTGGATGTATGTCCATTTTCAGTGGAGGCCCGGGGAGAAAAGCTCCACATTAGGACAATTTATAAGACAGAAATCTTGACCATATACAATACAGATAATGTCAGACAGGTAAAACATTTCAAATACAGGAACATTTATATAGTACTGTTACAGTAACATACCAATATAACCGACTAAATAAGTTAAAATTTTTGAGTAAAAGGATTAACAAAACATTTTTTTTTTGAGGGTAACATTGTTTATAAAGTTTACCAAACCTTAGGAGGTGAGCTACTACAGTAGGAATTAATAGAGAATATCAGAGCACCTGAAATAGCATGTTAAAGATAGATAGTAAAGAATGGTCCTGCTAGGGGATAGTGTCAAAAATTTGTATAAAACAGAGCAGTGTGAAAATCAAGAACAAGCACAAATAGAAGTATTTATGAAAGACTTATGCCAAGGTTAGAAGTAGATAAGGCTCAACAACTAACAGCTAAGATAGGGGGAGAATGAGATAAAAATGGTGATATACAACCGGTCTTCAGGAAAGTCTCCAGTAACAGATGGAATTCCTGTGGAAGTTTGGAGGAAAGAAATTGATAAAGATCTGGAAAGTTTTGATGTTCTTCAGATTTTTTTTTTGTGCAGCAAAAAAAGATTTGATGTTTCTGAGCCTAATTTGAGTGTGGCTCTTCAATATCTTACTGAGTTACTGGACAAGTTTGTCTTGGACTGCAGCAATGTGAGAGTTTTGTACCTACCATAATGGCATTCGTTTCAAGATCCACATTGCTGCAGTCCCACCTGCCTCCTCCTTCCCTCCCCGTTACAGGTGGTTGGGTGAGTTGAGTTGTAAATATTGTGTATATAGTGACTGCATGTGTGTGGATCTTGAACATCTACATTTATGGTTTTCCCAACATTTTAAAAGGATGGGAAGCACTAGTATCGTGGAAGAAAACTGTGGTGGCTCTACTATCTGAAGACAATAAAGACCCATCAGATCTAACTTCATACAGACCCATTTCAGTTTTAAACCATGATTATAAAGTTATGTCTATACTAGCTAAAAGAATGGCAAAGGTGTTGCCAAAATTTATAGATATGGAGCAATGTGGTTTTGTGGAGGGTAGACAAACATTTGACAACATTAATAGAACAATGGTGAACAGTGGAGGAAAGCAGAAGGTAAGAAAATGTCACTGTTGTTGGTGGATCTTTGATGCAGAAAAAGTATTCAATAGAGTAAGATGGGATTTTATGACTGGGGCAAATGTATCATTTGCTTTCCCTTTTATAATAACAATAAGGTTAATTATGAGGATTGTGTTTGAAAAGAGGAAACAGGCAGGGATATGATATTTCCCCTTTGTTTGTTTTATATTGAGAGCCATTGGCAAAGAAAATAAGGGACTCAAATGCAAGGATATACCTGGTATGGTAATCAAGAAAAGCTGGCTTCATTTGCAGATGATATTATTTTATATCTGATAAATCCAGAAAAGGACATTTCAGTGGAACATTGAGGCAGTTTCATGTGTTTTCAGAATGTAACATTAATGAGGATAAAACAAAGGCTCTACTATAAATTATGTACCCACACATGAATTGGTTCAGCAATACCTATGTTTATGGGGGCACGATACAATGAATTATTTAGGAGTATGGATTAAAAAGTATTTTGTTATGGCATCTAAGGATATGTGGGAAAATATTAAAAGATAACACAAAGACTGATAAACTGTGGAAGCTTTGATTTATGGATATGGATTACCAAGATGCAAGCAATTTAAATGTCACTTTTTTATACTCTAGTCAGGCATATTTTAGTAACCAGAGGAGAAGTTGTAGATAGCAATTAATACAGAGTTGAAGGACCTTATCTGTGAGGGGAAGAGCACAACAGTCAAGTGGGATAAGATAATCCTTCCAACAGAAACGTGGTTTGAGACTACTTGATTTGAAGTGGCATTTCAGAGCTATACAGTTAAGGTTCCTGTACATAGCACAAGCAGAACGCTATAATTCATAGTGGAAAGGGATGATGATCTTGAAACGGGATGTTCAAGAAATAAGGAGAGACTGGGATTTTTGATGGACATCCTAAAGGAGAATAACAGTAACCATACAGAATATTGTATTCATGAAGTAGAAGAAAGTATTCCAAGAACTAAGCCATCATGGGAGTGGAGAAAGGAGATTCTGGGTTGGGAGGGTGGCTTAATGGCTAAGGTGTTTACCTTACAAACACAAGGTACAGAGTTTGAGTCTCACAAGGGATAATTGGCTAGGCTTAAAATGGCTCGCAAGGGCAGTTAGCTTAGTACTAAACTATGAACCTATAATAGGATGACTACAGTTAATGATAGAGAATAGGCAAGAGGGGAGCTGGAATTTACTAGAGAAAACTGGCAAAAGTAGTCAAGGTATTGGGGAAAAATAACTAGAGGGAAAGGTAATAGGATGGGAAGAGATTGCCTTTGCTGTCAAGGATTGATATCGGAATATAGACAGAAAGAAAGGAATAGGTGGATCCTAAGTGAAATACTAACACTAGTAGAGTTTTTAGTAGAGTCTAGAAATACTAGCACTAGTAGAGTTTTTAGTAGAATCTAGAACAGAGGTTGCTGTTAAAAAAGGGATAGTTAGTAGGGCATATAAATATTTCATGATAACTATAAGAATTAGAGGAGGTTAGAAAAGATTAGGAACAGAGACTAGGAAAATCAATGTACAAGATAAAAGTGGGAGGACATATACATATACTCCCAAGTATGCAACAAGCTCTAGTCCCATTTGATTTATGGATGTGCAGCAAATTCATTACGTTTGTGTCAGAGATTGCCAGGAATAAGTCTCTCCTAAGAAGTTTATATGATGCTGAGTATAGTGACAGGGACTTAGTCTGTGTAAGGCACATGCTGAAGTTTCTTGATCTTCTTTGCTAGAAACCTCTGAGGTCTCCAGTTGCTGCAGGTGCTTTGTACGGTACATGCTAAAAGGGACATTATACTCCATTATGGGCCTGATTAGTGATGAGTATAGAGGGGTTATATCCTCCTTTGCTCTAGAGGTGATGTCTTTGCTGATCAAGTGTGCTATGTAGAAAGCCTTCCTTACTACAGTAGACACATGGTGGTCAAAGTTTAGGTTGCAGTCTACTTGTGATCACAAATCCCTTACACTTCGTAGGTACATAGCGTAAAAGTAAAGTTATGTCTTTCGACTTTTCCCGATTAGGGGTCGTCACAGTAGAAATCCCGTCCGCTAATGATTGGCAGTGGATTTTTACATCACCGAGTTGCCAGCCCGATGCCCAATCTTCAAAGAAGGCACACCCATGTTAATTTGATAGTTTGAAGGGATATTTTTTTTTTTAACCAAAGAGAATGATGATGCATTTGTTTGTATTTAGTTTGAGACTGTGACTAAGATACCAGTTATTGGTCCGCATAAGACCCTCCTGAAGTATACTGATACCATTTTGGGATTCAGTAATTGCATCCAGTTTGCAGTTGTCCGCAAAGTTGGTCAGCCACAGCCGCTTAGTTTTGGCCTGAACGTCTGACAGCTATATATCAAACAGTAGAGGGCCCACCACTGACCCTTCTGGCACCCTGCTGGTGACAGGTCTGCTGGTTGATGTGGAGTGACCCACTTTGATAGTGGTTTATGAGCCAGTTGGCAACCCATCTAACAGTAAAAGAGTTTACATTCAGTTTGCTAAGTTTATTGGTAATGCCTGAGTGTGGGATTGTGTTGAAGGCCTTGGCCAAGTCGAGGTTTGCTGTGTTCAGAGATATGCCCTCGTAAATGGCCCTGTTCACATTTTCAAAGAAATCTCCCAGGTTTAACAGTTAGGATGTGCCTTTAACTAGGCTGAATTGGGTCAGATCCAGGGTTTGGAGGTTGCCTATGTCTTTATTTATGAGGTCCATGATGATAAGTTCCACGGCCTTACAGATGAGGCTGGTCAGACATATGGTCTATAATTCCCCTGGGTCTGTTGTTAAGTCACCTTTGTGGATTGGAATAACTATTGCTGTTCTCCATTCCACAGGAACATAGCCTGTGGTTAGGCTGTGATTGAATAGGGTACTTAATGGTGATGCTAGTTCATGTTTTAATTTGTTTGAAGACAGCCTGGGATGCTGTCTGGCCTCCCAGAGGCTGTGTTTTTTGCCTTAGATATGGCTGTACTGACCTGCTGTTAGGGATGTAGGGGGGGGGGGGGTTGGGGGCAATGTTTGTGATAACATTGGAGGGGATAAAGGAGTGAAATTTTTGCCAAATCTGTCTGCCAGCAGGTATGCTATCTCTGTGGGATCAGTGTGTGTGTGACACCATTAGTCACTAGTTCAGCACGTGCTTGGGTCCTACCTTATAGGCTGCATACATAGCTGTCAAATGCCTTATGGTTATCCTAGGCTGTGATTAGTGAGTTTTTCTCAAAGTTACCCTTGGAGAATTTGACATGCCTTGTTTGCATGTTGAGGCTGAGGAAGGTGCTTTTTCAGTGTTGGGGCCTATCCTTAGTTTTCTTATACAGCAACTTTTTGCATTTGTTGTAAAGTTTGTTGATGCTGGATGTCCACTAGGGCAGCTTGTTTTTACTTGTGGCTCTGGCTTTGATTTTCTCTGGAACAGATGAGTCTGTACACTTATACAAGTGATTGTACAGGATTTTGGTGTAGTTACCACTTCCAGCTGGGGGTGGGGCTTGGAATGCTTTTATACCTTCCCCTAGGAGGGTATAGTTTGCCTTGGTGATGTGTTTCAGTCTGACTTCACCCTTTGTGAGTTCTGGTATTAGTCCAATTCAAAGGCGACTGGTTTATGGTCAGATATAACTATTGAGGGTCCGACAGTTGCGGTGGTGCATCTGTTCCTCATTTTAGTGAGGACCAGATCTAGTATTTTTGTTCTCTTGTTGGGGTTTGAACAATTTGTTCCAGGACATTTGAGTTAACAAAGTCAAGGAACTTTTGAAGTAGTGAGTTAGGGCTAGAGTAAGTTTCCCATTTGATGGTGGGATAATTGCAATCCCCCATGACCAGAGTGTCTGGCAATACTTGATTGACTCTAGTTTGGTCAACTAGACCTCATGCATCATGATTCCTGGGGGAGGTCTATAACTAGCTATGACTTGAATGGGGGGTCTTACCCACAATAATCTGAACTTGGAGTAACTCCGTGGAGTTGTCCTGTCTAGCAAGTCAGCAGGTGAATTTATCTGTACTTTAGATAGAAACACCACCTTCTTTGGTTCTCACACATTCATTTTGCAGTCTGAAGGTGTGGGAGGCATTGTAGCCTTGCAAGGCCAAGGTACTGTCTGAGGCCTAGAACCAGGTTTCTGTGACTGCACAGGCATCGTCATCCTCCAGTGATAGGAGTGCTTCCAGGGTGTGCAGGGTTTGGTTTAGGGGCCTAGCGTTTAGCAGCATAACCCTTATTTTGTTATGAGTGGGAATTTTCATGTCGGCAATTTTTCTTTTTGAGACCTTTCCTAAGAAAGGCACTATGGAGGAGGCAAGAGCCTCTGCCAGCAGCTGAAAGCCTAGTTGTGCCAGGTGCAAACCATCTCTGGCAAATTAGTAAGGTTTGTCAACCATGTCATCCCAGGCTGACAAAAGCTGGATCCCCTTTGGCTGACACCAAAAACTAATCCAGTTATTGAAAGTGATAATTTTTTGTTTATACTGTGGCATCATGCTGCTCAAGGCTAGGGACATACTTGCCTAGGATATACTCAGAGTGCTTACTCGTGTTTCTTCATATAGTTTATAGGTTCCTAGGTGTTTACTAGGCTAATGACCACAAGGGCCTTTTTAAGCCTAGCTATGCATCCCAAATCTCTGAGTTCTGATACCTTTGATAAGTCTAAGCACGGGCCTGGGAAATGAACCATTTACAGGTTACCTGTACAGTGAGGTACGTCTTAGGTCACTCCACCATAAGTTATAACAGAATCATTATGGTGGTAGCTGCCAAGAGACTTGAGTGCATGCATGATTTAATGAATCCTGGCACCAGACAGGCAACTGACTTTGACTTTTCTCCTGATCGAACCTGATGAGTGGGACATCTGTGTGTTTCACTATGGTGTCTCCAATGAAGAGAAAATTTGGTTTGAGTGTTATGCCTTGAGGGCTTGGTACGTGAGACACTGGTGTTGCTATACATCTTGGGTTCTGTGGGAACTGTGGTAGTAGTAGTAGACTTTTGGATTTTGGAGGTCTGTGGTGTTTCAGTAAGCTTTTTGAGAGAACCTCTGGGTATGTTGAGTTATGTGTTGGATGCATACTTTGTGTGCGAGTCGTGGTACTGTTTGCCTGAGTAGTGGTGGGTGAGTTGACAACCTCTTCAGTGTAACTGTTTCGAGTGCTAGAGAGCAGGGATTCAAGATTTTTGGTCTAGATACATCTCTTGCACTCTACTAGAGTGAGGTATTAGTAGAGGATTGTCAGTGTACATGAGGCAGTTGCTACACTCTCTCAGGAGACCCAAGTCAAGAAGGCTGGCAGGAGAAACAGGGGTAGTCCAACTGTCCATAATTCTAGGTTTGAAGGGCTGTTATCAGAAAGGGGCTGCTTCCAGGGCTGATATCGGAGGTGCTCTGTGAATGGGTATTTGTGGCAGGGTTTTTGGCTGGTGGTTTAATAGGTCACAGCTCACTAGCAATAATTCTTCGACCGAAAATGTATTAAGAGAACTACAGTAATGTACTACAGCTGCATCTAAGGGAAAACTTCTCGAAATTATCTGTCCAGCTTTGGAGCACAATTCACTACAGTGAGCAGTGCTGTGCTGTGCTCAAACATACAGAAACCTGCTTAAACACACTGGGCTTAAATACCAGAAGCTAAAAACTTCAAAAATTAAAAAAAAAAAAAAAAACTCAAAAGAAACCAATGAGGGTGTTTACTCCAAGCCCTAGACCAATCACCCTTCACCAAACAGGTTCCAGTCAGCACACTTCTCTCACAAGGTTGCTGAAGGGCCCCTTCCAATCAAAGATGGCTTGGAAAGTGTGCTCAGAATACAACAGCCACTACAAACAGATCATGATGTAGAAATCTGCATCTCGATTACGCTACAGCTATTAGCTACACTAATATAGGCGGGAAACACTAAAAATGTTTTAAAACCGCAGAAAAACAGTGGTGAGGTGCTAAAAAT
Organism: Protopterus annectens; assembly: GCF_019279795.1. NCBI lineage: Eukaryota > Metazoa > Chordata > Ceratodontiformes > Protopteridae > Protopterus > Protopterus annectens. The sequence goes on from NC_056737.1 coordinate 80,525,862, forward strand.
ATATTTTAAAAACAAGGAGACACTAAATGTTTTAAACAACAAACAAATCAGTTATTTAAAACATTACTTGGCAGAAAAACAGAACAGATGCTTTGCAAACTGTGAAAAGTAGTAACAGTTACCTAAAATTTATAGTTTTAATTCTTTTTCTTCTCTTTATTTTGGCATAGAATGGACCTCTAGTAAACATGAGGTTTTTTTTATTTTACATAAAATCTTAACTACAATTTTGTAAATGCTCCAGTGTTTTGCTGGAGTTTTTTGGATGACATTCTGTGTATATAAAAAAATGTGTATATAATGTGCATTCTAGTACTTCCATCTATAAAAACTCCAGATCTTGTTTGTTTGCTTACTGACTTATTTACTTACATACATACATGCATATATTTTTTAGTTAAGAAAATCCCTTTTTCTGTGGAGTCATGGAAGACAATTTCCAGAACGTCACAGTAAAGCATAATACAAGTATGTATGAGTTCTCTGTACCTTACTAAAGTCCTATTATATGCTCAGAGTGTCTTCATGTATCTTCATCTTCAGTAATCCCCAATTTTCATGTAGTATAGAAATATCACTTATGCTGCATTATTGAGACCAGTTCTTTAAGCTGTGGATAAAAGCTTCCATTTGGCCACCTGACAGCAGATTAAGATCTGGTCTTGCTTTGCATTAGTAACCATACTGTTCACCATTCCTTTGGCTTTTATTGCTTCTAATGAAGTATTAGCTTTCCATTCATTTCAGTTTTTGCTCAACTCAATTCAGAAGAGCTATTTCTACTTTTCTTAGAACATGCATCACTCTCATAGCATCAGAATTCCAAACCTGTAAGTATCATCATCATCCTTTGTACATTATTTCAGATATTTCTGCAGTAGTGTGACTGTTCTCAACTGTGTACACTGATACATTTTGTTTGTTTTCACAGTGCATTTTTTCAACCATTCATAGCTTCTCACAAGCCAAATAATCATAAATGTTAAGTCAATTAATTTCTTTAAGTGATACAGTATGAAACAGAATCGTGTATGCCTTATTTTTGTAGCCTGATTGTCTTAGCTTCATATTACCATTTTTTTATCCATTTGATCTAATGTTGTCTTTTTCATCTGTTTCTCAACTGATGGGTCTCAGATATGACCTCTGATCTGGTTTCAGTCACTTCATTAAAATTGGGCTCTGTATCTCAAACTCCTCCCCCTACCCATAATCCTCTTGTCTCCTGAAATACCCCAGATTTTGTTTGCTGCTTCAATGTTTGGACATGGTGTGATGACCCACCACTTGTGGGCCAGTAATGAAGGGGCCTCAGTCCTCACCACCAGCACCAATGGGGGACGTTCACTGGGAGGATAATAGGTACACACAGTATCTCCAGATGCAGCTCCCTGCATCAAGCACAGTTTCTCTTAAGAGCACGTGGGAGAGCACAGTCAGTCCGGGGCTGGTTTCTTCCTCTTTCTCCAGATCCCCAGTATGACTCCCCATTGGCACAGCTATAGAGTTGAGATCTCAGCTGAGTGTCCAAGCCAAGACCTCCAGCACCCTCTCTGCCCAAGTATTTGACACACATACTCTTTCAGATTTGATGTACACACACACACACACACACACACACACACACACGCTCTCCTAGGAAAGGCTGGCACAGTTTTACTAGCTATGCCCCCTTCTCCCCAGACTATAAAGTAGTTATGACTGCCACCAGACACTTCTGCCAGCTACCTTAAGGCTTTTCCAAGAGTACTCAATATACTGAGTGAAATTAATATTAATACAAATGGTAGCTTGACCAAGAGCAAGGCTGTTAGGAATTGCCCACAGAGTGTCACCAAATGAATATGCAAATACTCTCAAAACCTAAATATCTCTACAAAGATCAACCCCAATGAAATGTTTAAATATATTTAATAATAAAAGAACAAGACAATACTAAATATATATATTCACGGATCTAGGACTAATGCTCGATGATATGTTTCCACAAATCGGAAACAGCCGATCACAGTTTTGCGAAAGTGCATTTTCACCGAAAAAGCATTTTTGTGAAACTCAAGTAAAAAAAAAAAAAACACCTAACAACATTAAAAAAAAACCCAGTAATCATGTTTATGCAGGGGGCAAGCCCCCCTGCACCCCCAATGTGGGGGGGGCTGTGCCCCCACACCCCCTACTTTTATATTCTCATTCCGAGATCACACTACCATGGAGAAAAGGCAATATTCTGTTATTCCCACTGTGCCACGATCTGAGCAACAGACATTTCCTCATTTTTTTTAGATCAGTTTGGCGAAAGTACTTTTTTCGGTGAAAAAGCACTTTTGCGAAACTGTGCTCGGCCGTTTCCAATTTGTGGAAACGTGTTGTTGAGCATTAGTCCTAGACCCATATTAACAGTGACATCAGAGTTCAAAATCACAGGAAATATTTAAAATAACATTGAAGGATAGGCTGAGACAAATAAAGAAAAATGACATCTGAACTAAGCTTCACTATATTCTTGACTGACTCTAAGCGAATCACTATTCCCTATGTAATAGAGCAAGGCAGATAATGTGGTGAATGGTCCTTCTTGTTGTCAGGCCCAAGACAGAGTACAAAATGTCTCACTAAGAGTCTTCTCAAAATATTATCTAAAATATGTCTGAGGTAGCTTGCAGAATTACATCACTTCTGGTCATCTGACTTCTAGTTCCAATGCAAACCCCAATTGCTGGAACCAGGCAGGACTTAGCATCTACCTGTAAAAATACAATCACAAGGGCTTTTGCTCAGATCTACAGCAGGTGCTGGAAGTCATAAAATAATTGCATACCTCCACACTTCCAGAGTAGTAATTAGTTCACCACCAAAGACAATACAGAAAGCTTCCTAGTACAGACTTTGTTTCTGGCTGCGTTGAAACCTTTGAGATAGCATCTTTATGGCCTGGCCTAGCCTATAAAGTGAGTTAATTTCAGATATATTTTAAAATTTGCTGGACTGAGGTTAAACTCATGATTTCCAGTTTCCTCTATTAAAACATATACATTCAAACAGTTACAATACTGCATGTACACATTTGTTCTCCCCAGTAGGGCACACTGTGGATACATTTCAAACACAAGCACATTACAAATACCTTTTCAACACAAATGTCTGTACAAATCAGTTTCATATATGTATGACACACAGTTCTAATACATTTGTAACACTAGCATCTTGTATAAATCAGTTTGATATTCACAAATAATATATAATTATTTACAAAATTCCATCTAGCTGTGCTGGCAGTACCTCCTTTCATCACACATGGTCACAGGTAGCTTAAGTAGTTCATTGGTTAGATGAGTAAATTTCTATTTTTTTCGGTCACTCTTTCTCTTGTCTTCAGACCTCCCTTTTTTCTGTCTGTTATGAATTAAAAAAAAATTTTCATGATTTAAAAATTTCTGTTACTTTCACAGTTGTTTTCACTTGTAGTTGTTGGAACTTGTGCCCTTCTTGTCTTTCTTTCTTCCTTCCTAATTGTTAGGTACTTCTTTTATCCCTATTGTTGATACTTAGTTTTTACCATTGTTGGTACTTGTGGTACTTGTACTAATTGTTATACCCTAATATATCCTACTTGTTCTAGCATTAGTTGTCTTGCGTGTTACCATGTTGGAAAAGCCAACTAGTTTCAAAAAGTGCTCCTCATGTGGGCACAAGATCCCAAACTCAGATGCTCATTCTGAGTATATCTGTTGCATTGAGGCAGGTCATTTGTCTACTTATTGTGATGTCTCTGTTGGGTTTAAACAATTGGCTCTTGTAAAGTGTAAAAACATGTTGATTCTAAAAGGATTGCTTCCTTCCACTTCTTTCTCTTCATCTGGAGCTCCCTCCTCGTCCAAGAAATCTTCAGAGTCTACAAAGAGAGATGCAGTTGACAACCTTAAAGACTTGATGAAGCTTTCCTCAGATTGCTCTCTTCATCTTTCTTTGGCCTTGGCTCCATCCGAGAAAATTTCGAGAACTTCAGATACAGCTACTACTTTGTGTCTGACACTGTCTAGACTGAAATCATTGGATCCAACTCCTCAAGTGTCTTCTGTGGATACTGGGTCTTTTCATCTTGTCCCATTGGGATAGCTGGTCTGGCCAAGTCTGGAGACTGTCCTCACTCAGGACTCTGGGCACTTAAAGTCCTCACCGGAGCCTCCTATTGGAGAGAGGCCCCTTATAACTGTACCTTTAAAAGGAGACATTTAGACTCCCTACAAGAGTCTTTAACGGAAGGCACTGACTTTGATGAAGGAGAAGGAAGCCCCCGATCACCCCTAGAGGATGTCTCTTTTGGTAAAATGCTTGAACTTTTGAGACAGAAAAGTAGTTGGTCTTCTTTTCCCCATTCCCAGGAGGAGTCAGTGTTCATCAAGCCTAGTCCCAAGAGGCCAGATATACACCTTTTTGCACCAAAGGATAAGGCCCATTGTAGCAAGTGTTCCTCAGTGGATGCCATGGTAGTTGCAGCAGCCACAATGAAAGAACTTGCGGAAGAGAGTTCTTCTGTTCTTCTCCCGAACAGAGAATCCAGGGCATTGGACAGATTTGGGAAGCATGTCAATGCTTCAGTGACCAGAAGGCAAAGGTCAATGAACTATTTGGCACATGTTATGAAATTTCAGAGAGAACTGATCAAGGAGTTTTCCAACATCCTCTCAGGGCCCATGTCTGCATTGGACAAGAAGACTGTCTCTTAGCAATTGGCCTCCCACCAGTCATTATTGAATGCTTCCATGAGGCTGATTTCTCATGCCTCAGAGAGTGCTTTGAGAGTCGCAGGTTCAGGAATTACTGTAAAAACATACCCATGGCTGTGACTTTGTGGAGCCCTTCAAGATATCATTCATCAGTGCTGTTTTTGATGGCTCCACCTTGTTTCACCCTAAGGTGAAGAAGACTCTCTGTCTAGGAGCGAGCAGGATGGGAGGACATTATCTGCCATGGGAATTCCTTTTTCTACCCCATAAAGGACTTTCTCCCAGAACCAGAGAGGAGGCAAAAAGATGAGTTTCCAAAAGGCAAATGGGCCTTCCCAGGAGTTTTACAGAGACATCCCACCCATGATATAGGGGGGAAACCTTATGGAAGACAGCCAAGTGGCAGAGGTGATCTGCAACATCAGGACTTCAGAGGTCTCTTTTCTGAGAAGCCCTTTCAGCGCCCTTGATGGGTTGTGGAAGCAGTCTTTTGCAGCACCCAGAAGCCTGGACAGCCATCACCAAAGATCCTTTGGTATATAGAATTTATACAGAGGTTATTACATACCATTTTTCCTTTTAACTCGCCAACAGAAAAAAAGAATTCTAGACATTCCACCCAGCCAGAGGAAAGGAGCAGCCATAGAAATAGAAAAGTTGCTGAGAAAGAGTCATCCAAGTAATTCCCCCAAAACCAAAAAGGATCTGGCATCTATTTGAGATTCTTTTTAATGCCAAATAAGCCAGAGGACATAATACCATTTTGTTTATCGACAATCTGAGTCAGTTCATAACACAGACAAAGTTCTTGATGGTCATGGTTCAGTCCATTCTGCCACTGTTGTGAAAGGATAATTGCATATGCTCCATATATCTCTCTGATGAGTCCTATCATGTGAAGCTACACAGGCACTCCAGAAGATACCTGCATGTCTGGCTTGGGAGCCAGTCACTGTCAGTTCAGAACCTCTCCACAGCCCCAAAGTTGTTCACCAAGTGCATGGCAGTGGTCACAGCTCACTTGGGACTGCTGGGATGCCGGGTCTTTCCTTAAGTCTACCTCTTTTTTGCTTCCAGCAAGCCTCTACTGATTCAGGCCAGGGACTACTTCCTCCATCTTTGTCTTCAACTGGGCATCACAGTCAGCTGTGCCTCCCCTACAAAAGCCCTGGAATTCATTGGTGCTCATTTTGAAACTGTGTCACAGATCACAAGCTTACCACAGACCAGGTTAAGCAATCTACAGGTCCAAGCATTACACACTCTTTCTCTTCCATCCGTTCCAGCCAGGATGGTGTTACACCTTCTCAGGTCCATGGCAGCTTCTATAGTTCTTGCACCTTTAGAAAGATTTTACTTGAGGGTACTATAGTGGACTCTTGCTGTACAGTAGTCAAAAGGATGTCACCCTCTGACTGGACCTATTTGAATTATAGGTATTTGCAAACAGTACATATCGTCATGGATTCACACAGAAGAAGTTTCTCTGGGCCACCCTTTTATACTTCTTACACCCAAGGCCACAGTGAGAGTGGCTGCCTTCCATCTAGGTTTGGGGGGGGGGGCATTACTTGGGAGAGATGATCCAAAGTATGTGGTCGGGTATAGAGGTCGGTCTTCACATCAGTATCCTAGAAATGAGAGTAGTCCTATTGCTGTTGCATGCTTTCAAGATATTCTCCCTCTAGGGATGATTGCTATTCATTTGGACAGTATTTCAGTGGTCTGGTTCATCAACATACAGGGGGCAACCTGGTCCTACCCCCTTTGTTGAAGGGCAGTGAGGGAGTGGCAATGGGTGATCTTTTCCAGCCACTTTCTCTTGGCAATTCATATTTCGGGGAAGTGTGTCAGCAGACAAACTGAAGATGTCTGTTACTATCTCACAAGTGGTATGTCCGTTAATCAGTGGTGGAAATATTTTACCAATTGAGCCAACTGTGCTGCCACTTTGTTTCTCTCATTAATTCTGTGTGCTGCAGGTACTTAGCCATGATCTGGTGGGGGAGTCTTTGAGAGACTCTTTGACTCACAATTGGCCCTCAGTCTCCTATATGCGTTTCCCCCACCCCTCTCATTTCCAAGTTTCTCCAGAAAGCATCTCAGCAGAAAAGCAGGGTAATCCTTGTGCCACTCTGGCTTTGACAGGTGTGGTTCCCCTTCCTGTGACCTCATCTAGTTCACCCTCCTTTTGTGTTGGATTCCTCTTGGGGCCTTCTCTTTCTCCCATCTGGGGTACCTCATCTGGATATATGAACCCTCAAATTGACTGCATGGTTTCTCCATTTCCAGTGATGGCTAGAAAATCCAGGCCTTCCTCCCCAGTTCACCACATCCTTACATCGTCTCAAAAAGTCACTACCAGGAAAATTTATAAAAACATATGGAAAAGGTTTTCTATTTGGGCCCTCCAGAGACAGACCCCTTTTCAGCACCTATCCCAGCTGTTCTTGACTTCCTTGCTTCCATTTATAATGATGGAGCTAGTTACTTGACACTTTGTCCAACTTGCTGCCATTTCTAATTTTCACTTAGGCAAAAAACATTCTTCTTTGGCCTCTCAGACGTTATGTAAGGCTTTTCTTAAAGGTACATTTTTTACTTCAACCTCCTATTAAAGACCCCAGTCCTTCATGGCATTTAACAGTACTTCTTCAAGCTTTGTCCCTCCATTTGAGCCTTCAGCCAAGGTAGACTTAAAGTTCTTAACATGGAAAGCTCTCTTCCTGATCGCCATCACATCAGCTAGATGAATATCAGAACTCCAGGCACTTTCTTCTCAGTCACCATATCTGTTTTTTCATAAGGATAGATTATTTATTTATTTTACATTTGTTGACCGGGATAGTCTTAACTGGATTTATGGCCATCTTCAGTAGAGTCCCGGGGAGATAAGCTCCAAGAGATTACTAGACTACTAACATACAGGTACTAGTTGTTATACAGTTAAATACTACAAATTTTAAACCGTTCAGGAATCTTCACAGTTTATACAAAAAACATGTTGCAAGCATTAGATAAGATATTTTAGACTTTATTTTATGTACAAGACTTCATTAGTAACTAGAAAGTAGTTGTTAAACAAATGCATATTTCAAATTTTAACAGTTCAGCAATGCTCACAGTTTAAACAATACTTGTTGCCTGCCTTAGGTAGGATGCTTTAGAATTATATGCAGAAGAATTTAACTATGTATTTAAATTATCTCTATTAGGATAAGATATGTTTTTGCCAAGGATAGGCCTTGATCTAAAAAGACACAGACAGAGCAGGAATTAGGTCTTAAGAGAGGGTATTTGAGATATAGTATGAGATTAGTATGGATTTGTACAGGGACATAACCAATGAGTTTTAAGATAGAGTTTCAGATTGTGTTTAAAAAGTGTAAATGAACAGTGATGTAAGTTCATGGGGGAGCAGATTCCAATGCTTTCCAACTGCATTTGAGAACAGAGCATTTCCTGCCATGTTATTAGATTTGCATGTTGATACAAGTCATTTATTATATGAGCGTAAAGTTGAAAGGTTCTTATATTGGATAATGAGACTAGCAAGTGTTGGGGTATTGGTAGGTTGGAAAAGGGTTTTGTGCGCAATGGTGAGTTGTTTAAAGTGAATCTGATTCAGAAGCTCTAACCAGCCTAATTGTTTCAGATTATGGCAGTGATGGGTCCTAAAGGAGGAAGCCGTAGCAAATCTGGCAATGCTATTGTAAGCGTTGGCTAGCTTGTTAAGGTTATTTTTTTACAAGTTAGTATATATGGAAGAAGCATAAAGAAGTGTGTAGATAATGTGGGAATAGGCAATACTGGATGTGAGAGTGTTCGATCTCGCCGTTTGTTCTTACACCTGGGTTCGGAGCCGATCCTCGGCTCCATGTCGGCCGCTTGCAAGCTGTGCATCGAGAAGAAGCTCGAGACAACCTAATACCCACAATCCCCCTCTGCCTTTACCCCAGATCTAGTTTGCCGCTGCAGCGTTCGCATCACTGGGTCAAGCTCGAGCACCTAAAGCTAAGATTAAGATTTTTTTCTTGTTATTTCAGAATAATTTTATTCTAAAAAGTTTGTTTAGTGACTAAGTGTGTGTGTGTGGTACGGTTGAGGAATTCTCGGTTCCGTTTAAGTTTATTTTAAACTTATTAGAGTTTCCCTCGGGGCCTACCACCCCTTACTGGATTGACTACCGGATAGACATTTTTCTTTTACTGGATTCGACAATTTCACCGGATTGGACTTTACTGCTGGACTTGACTTCTCACTTTCTACCATATTAAGTTTAAGATGTCTGAGAAGGCTAAATCTGGATTCAAGCGTTGCCAATGTGGGCAAAAGATGTCAGTTACTGACAATCATAGTTCCTGCGTCTACTGTCTTGTCCCTCTCCATCTGCAAGAAGACTGCTCTATTTGTCATTCTTTCAGTGGGAGGGTCATGACAGATAGGCGCAGGAAACTCATGGATAGGGGTTTGTTAAAACCTACTTTTCAAGAGGCTCTAGATGCTTCAGACCAGGCATCCAAATCCTCGAAGGAATCGAAGACATCGGAGCCCAGGTCATCGGCTCCGAGCTCTTCAGTAAAAGTTAGATCACCGGTTCCACAGACTTCGGGGCCGAGTGTTCAACTGTTGTCAGTTTCCGAGCCTCGAGTCTTGGAACCGTTGACGGAGCTCCCTCCCCCGACACTGTTGAGGTCGGCTCCGTCTTCGATTCCTTCGACCCGTTCTTCCAGACCCCTTTCTGATACCGATGTAGACCGCGTGGTGCAGAAGTTAATGGAGAATACGGCCTTATCCAAACTCATCTCGGTCTCCTTTCAATTGGTGTCGAGACTTGAAGGCCTTCCACTGTCTCCATCTGTTCCTCCTCCGAGACCTGTCCAGTCTTCGGAGCCGGAAGAACCTGAGCTGCTGATTGTGGAGCCTTCGGTGCCAGAACCGTCCTTTTCTCGGTCGGCTCCGTTCACCTCGACTCCGTCGTATCCGGTACCGGAGTCTCGGAGCCGAAGATCCATCCTGGGTTCCGGGACAGAGAGTCGGACCGATGTTTCGGTTCCGACGCTCCCTCTCGGGGCCTTGGCTCGGATCGACTCGGTTCCGTCCTCGGGGTCGATGCCTTCGGGGCCTGTTTCGGGGATTCTTCCCATTTCTTCGGAACCGGGAGATACCTCGACTCGGGACCCGGGGGCTTTCGATCTTATGAGGAAGGTGTTCTCTACCCAGACAACCACATCAGCAGAAACAGCTTCTCCTCCCCATAAAGGTCCGTTATCCTCCTCTGCACCCACGGCTACAGCTAAGCGTCGAGCACCTGTGTCTCAGCCACCCCTGGAGGGTGCCCCCTCTTCCTCGGAGGCTTCTTCGGATGCTCCCCCCCAAGAAGTCCCTAGGAAAAGATTGTGTAAGAGGAGACACTTAGATTCTCCACAAGAATCTTTGACATCAGATACTGACTTGGATGAGTCAGAAGGGTCCCCAAAGTCACCCTCAGAAGATGTCTCTTTTTCTGACATCTTGGAGATCCTAAAGCAGAGAGGTGATTGGCAGTCCCTCCCCCCTTCTGAGGATGAGTCGGTCTTGCTGAAGGCATTTGGTGCTCGCCCTTCCTCCTCCTGGGTCACTCCGCCCTTCGATGAGTTAATGGAGCTGATTGCTCGAAGGGCGTGGGAGACTCCTGACACGGTGGAGCCAGTCCCTAGAAAGCCTAATAAGTATATTACTGCACCCCAGGACAAGGCTTATCTGACAAAAGGAGTTCCAGTGGACGCTATGGTGGTGGCAGCGGCCACGAAAAAGGAGATGTCAGAATCTTCCTCATCTGTCCATCCCCCTAACAAAGATTCTAGGACCATGGACAGGTACGGGAAGCGCATTTTTAGTTCAGCGGCTTTTTCTATGCGATCCCTGAACTATTTGACCCACTTCACACGACTACAGAGGGATCTAATCAAAGAGTTGGGAGATACCCTCCAGGGTACTACAGATGCTGCTGTCTCGGAGAAAGTTACAGCACAACTCAATACCCTTACATCCATTGTAAACTCGTCCATTAGGCTGATCTCATACGCAGTCAAGGATCGAGTAGGGCAGCAGCTTCAGCGATTGCTCTTCGAGACAATCCTGGATGCGCTTATGTTCATTTATGGAAGCCTTCAAGTCTTCCTTTACTAACGCCCCATTTGACGGTGCCACTCTCTTTGGCCCCAAAGTAAAAAAGACCCTTACCCGGTGTGAGCAGGAGGGAAAGACTCTGTCTGCTGTCGGAGTCCGTTTTCCACCCCATCCAGACCGCACCCCAAAGGGCAACGCGGTGGGAAAATGTGGTTTCGAAACCCCAAGGTTTTTTCCCAGGCACACAGGGTGATGCCCTCTAGAGGCAGAGGAGGGGCAGAGGTGGAAGACGCCGCCTGGCGGCAGAGGGGTCCGCAAAACCAAGGTGACAGGGATACCCCCCCTGGAAAACCTTTCCAGCACTCCTGAGAGGAGGCCCGACTGTCCTGCTCTGGAGGCAGTCGGGGGTCGCTTAGCTTTATACCCTCAGGCCTGGCAAAATCTTACTACAGACAACTGGGTAAAAAGCGTGGTTACCAGAGGTTACAGAATACCCTTCCTATCCACCCCCATTCCAAAGAGAAGACTCCCAGATGTGCCGCCCCATCTGCGAGACCCAGCAGCTATAGAAATTTCAAAGCTGCTAGAAAAAGAGTCATCCAACCAGTCCCAGCGGACCAAAGAGGATTCGGAACTTACTCAAGGTTCTTTTTAGTTCCAAAGAAGACAGGGGACTGGAGGCCGATTCTGGACCTAAGCAACCTCAATACCTTCGTCAAGAAAGAAAAGTTCAATGGTCACGCTTCAATCTATCCTTCCATTCTTACAGAAGGACGACTGGATGTGCTCCATAGATCTGAAGGACGATACTACCACATCAAAATGGCCAGGGCGTCCAGAGATCATTTGCGCCCGGCTGGGAGCCAGTCACTATCAGTTTCGAGCCCTGCCCTTTGGTCTGACCTCAGCCCCAGGGTTTTCACCAAATGCATGGCAGTGGTAGCGCCTCATCTGAGACGATAGGATTCCAGGTGTTTCCGATCTGGACGACTGGCTCCTTTCTGCCACCACCCGGCGTCAACTGATACAGGCCAGGGATTACACTCTACAACTTTGTGTTCACCTCGGAATTTCCGTAAATTTCAAAAAATCTTTACTACAGCCATCACAGCATATCTTATTCATAGGAGCGGAATTGGATACGCATCATTTAAGTCTAAGGCTTCCTCCAGAAAGGATAGCCTCACTACAAAGCCACATATCTCTTCTTCTGTCATCCAGAAAATCCCCAGCAAAACTGGTTCTGAAGGTTTTGGGTCTCATGGCAGCTTCTCTCATTGCGATACCATTGGGAAGACTGCACATGAGAGTTCTACAATGGCTACTGTTTGCACAATGGTCATTCCAACAACTACCTCTGACACACGAAATTCTGATCACAAACACATGCAAATCACACCTAGCCTGGTGGCTTCAGACTTGCAACCTTTCCAGCGGAAGACCATTTGTGCTACCCACGCCGACAGCTACGGTGACCACGGACGCTTCCCTGATAGGGTGGGGGGGCATCTTTCAGGGACAGACAGTCCAAGGCGAATGGACCAATTTAGAGTACAATCTGCACATCAATGTTCTAGAGTTGAGGGCAGTGTTTCTAGCGTTGCAACACTTTGCTCCCCTTCTTCCTCTAGGGACTATTGCAGTTCAGACAGACAACATGTCCGTAGTCTGGTACATAAACAAACAAGGGGGAACCAAATCTTATCAGCTATGCAGAGAGGCCATGAGAATCTGGCAATGGGTGGAGTCCACGGGTCGCTTTCTGATCGCAACGCATATCCCGGGGTCATCCAACGTCATAGCCGACAGGCTGAGCAGAGCAATCCTGTTGCCTCACGAGTGGTCCCTCAAACAGTCAGTTGCGAAGAAGATTTTTTGCAAGTGGGGCCAGCCTTCCTGCGATCGTTTTGCGCTCCAATGAACGCCAAATGCAGGAGCTACTTTGCCCTATTACCCCCTCCAGGGGAAGTCCCCAGGGACGCACTGGTTCACGATTGGCCCCCAGGTCTCCTGTACGCTTTTCCTCCCTTTCCCCTGATTGCAAAGTTTCTGCAGAAAGCCAACAACCTGCAAAGGACGATTATCCTCATTGCCCCATTCTGGTCTTGTCAGATTTGGTTTCCCTTTCTTCTGGCACACCGCATTCGGGGATCCTGGACCCGGAGCCAGATCTACTGACCCACTCGTCAGCGGCTCCCCACCCCTCGCTCTTGTCACTCCATCTAGCAGCTTGGCTGCTCCGCTTCCCTACTTAGCCAGGTCTGATCTTCTCTCACCTGCAGTTCAGAATATACTAGTGGCTTCTCATAAAGCTTCCACTACAAAGACCTACACTAGTAAATGGAAGCGTTTTGTGTTCTGGGCAAATACACAGCATTTGGACCCTGTTATAGCTCCTTTAAACAAGATCTTGGAGTTTTTAACAGAATTGTTCCACCAAGGAGCTTTTCCTGCCACTTTAAGAGTGCAATTGGCTGCCATTTCCAACTTTCATGTGGAAGAATGTGGGGCACCTATTATGGCTCACAGACTTTGTAAGGCCTTTTTAAAAGGATCTTTCCATATTAGACCACCAGTTAGAACTCCTACATCTCCTTGGAATCTAAATCTTTTACTATCTAAATTGATGTTACCTCCATTTGAGCCGGCCTCCTCTTGTCCATTGAAGTATTTGTCGTGGAAGACCCTCTTTTTGGTAGCCATTACATCCGCTAGGCGAGTGTCTGAGCTTCAGGCTCTTTACATTAAACACCCTTATCTGATCTTTCACTCTGACAGAGTATCTCTTTGCACTAATCCATCCTTTCTCCCCAAAGTTTGCTCTATTAATAACATTAGTCAATCCATTGAACTGCCTACCTTTTTCAAAAATCACTCCAATAAGTTGGAGTATATGTTACACAAGTTGGATGTTCATAGACAACTTAGATTTTACTTGGATAGAACAAAGGATCACAGGAAATCTGATCAACTTTTTGTAGCTTTTGCTGACAGCAGGAAAGGTGTAGCAGTTACTAAATGAACTCTTTCCAAATGGCTAACTGATTGTATTATATACGTTTATGATTCTTCAAATCAAACTTTATCTGTCAAACCCAAAGGACATTCTACAAGATCAGTGTCTACATCCCTGGCTCATGCAGCTCGCCTACCATTAGACACGATTTGTGCAGCTGCTACTTGGTCTAAACCACATACATTCATCTCTCATTACAAAGTAGACAGGGTTTCTAGGGACAGGGCAACCTTTGGTTCCACTGTGCTCAAGAACGTTCTCCCGTGAGTTCCTCAGGAACATGGAGCTAGGGACGCTACCCAGGTGTAAGAACAAACGGCGAGATCGAACACTCTCACATTTAGAAGTTATGTCCTTACCATAATGTTCCATGTGGAGTGTTCATCTCGCCTTTGTTCTTACATTCCCACCCTCCCACCCTCAGGAAGAACGTTCAATTTGGTGCCTGGTCTGGGATATTCTGCTTCTGCACTTGCAGTTGTTGTATATATATGATGTACATGTGTATATATATATATATATATATATATATATATATATATATATATATATATATATATATATATATATAGATATATATATAGATATATATATAGATATAGATATGTGTTCTTGCTTTTATGTAAATTTTTGGCATGAGTGTGTTCTCTCTCTGACTGCTGGTTTGCTTGCAAACTAGATCTGAGGTAAAGGCAGAGGGGGATTGTGGGTATTAGGTTGTCTCGAGCTTCTTCTCGATGCAGAGCTTGCAAGCGGCCGACACGGAGCCGAGGATCGGCTCCGAACCCAGGTGTAAGAACAAAGGTGAGATGAACACTCCACATGGAACGTTATGGTAAGGACATAACTTCTACTTCTGGCTAGTGGGGAGAGAAAGGGTTTTATTCTATAGAGGGAGCCTAGTTTCCTGTCGACAGTTTTTATGGTATTGTTGATATGGGTTTCAAAGTTCAGGTTGTTATCAATGTTTACCCCTAGAAGTTTAGTTGTTGGATCGGGAGATATGAGTGTACCATTATTGGAGACGACTGAAAAGTTCATTGGGAGTGATTTATGGGTAGGAGTGAAGAGGAGGAGTTTGTTTTTTGGGGGGTTCAAGAGGAGGTAGCATTGTAGAAACAAATTTTCTGTTTTATTGAACATTGTCGGAGTTGGAGTCTGTAGTTGGGATTGAGATTTAGCTGAGCAGATTATTGTCTAATCATCTGCGTATTGTACACAGTTAGTTAATGGAATAGCTAGGTTGAGGTCATTGATAAATATTGAGAAAGGTGGGTGCCCAATATAGAGCCCTGAGGAACACTGTAACTGGGAGATGCAATGAGAGGTTGTTGTCCCATAGCACTGCCTGCTGTCCCCTTCGGACTAACCCTTCCTTCCTACCCAGGGTGGCATCAGAGATGACCATCAAGGAGTCCATCAATTTACCAGTTTTCTTTCAGAATTTTTCCAACAAGGGAGAATACAGCTACACCTAACTTGGATTCTGTATTTACAGTACTAATGATTTCACATTATCAGAACAATTGTTTCCTTTTGCAAAGCTATATTTGGACAAATCAGAATCTAAAATAACCTTAGCTAGATGGCTCACTGATTGCATTTGTTTTGTCAATAAGAATAAAAGATTGACTTTACCTAAACCACCTAAGACTCATTCCATCAGATCTATCACCACTTCAACTGCTTTCTGGTCCAGAGCCTCTGTGGAGGACATTTGTGTAGCTGCCACACGGTCCAATGCTCATACCTTTATAACTTATTACAAATTGGATGTCTTATGTAAAAATGGGGAGCATTTGGCTATCCTTCCTTGAGAGCCACGCAGGGTTTTCCTAGCTGGGGACTCTTGTCCATTCCGCAACTGATGGGACAAAAAGACAACAAAGGATATTACAGTTATGTACTCAGCCATAATTCTGCATCTGTGTTGTTTGTTTTCATCCTTCCTCAACCTCCCTCCCTCCAGCACCCTTCCTATTCTTATAAGCTCCTAGTGTGTCCTGAAGGATATTTTCTTGTCAGCTTTGCTGCATGAGCTCCAGTCTCCTTCTCCTTTATCTTTATGTTGTAGTTGGTATGCAGTTTAATTTAGATTATACTAATGGCTGGTTGTCCATTGACGCATAGTGGTTGGAGGATTAGAGGACAAACTCAATCTCACGTTATTCAGGAGAAGAGAGGATTATGGGTAAAGGAGGAGCTTGAGCTACAGTGCCCAAGTCTAACAAAGTGGCCAATGCCTGATCCGAGGTCAGATGCAAGACCTATCAGTTGAGGAAGGATGAAAACAGGCAACACAGATGCAGAGTTATGGTAAGTAGAAATCTTTAATTTTTATTTGGTGCCCTGGCATGTTAAATGTTAGCAATTAACATCCCCCACGTAAATCATAGTCATATATATATATATATATATATCTTCCTAAAATAACAAAAAAGGAAAATAAGTTCTTAACGTAAAAAAGTGGCCATTTGAAATGCAGGAAAAACAAACACGGACAATCACATTAAATTCAAATAAAGTGCATATATGTAAACGATCGTACTACAGCTGAGCAGCAGTAAATATCAAAAATATTCAGAATTTTTCTTCAGAAAAAAAAAACTGTCATGCATTTATATTGAAGCAGACTGAAAGTGAAACTTCCAGAGGAAACATCATATCATTATTTTCTCCCACTTAGTAATCCAGAGAACAATATTAGAGTTGTCTAAAACATCCACAGTTACATGTTTGAAATAAATAGGAAACAAGAATGTAAACATAAAGATAAATTCAAGTTAAAAAAAAAAAAAAAAAAAAAAAGCAGGAGAAAATTAGTTAGTTGCCTGTCAGGCGCCAGGATCCGCCACATAACACATGCACTCAAGTAACTCCACAACAGATACAAATATGACTCTGTCATTGTCCATGTTGGAGTGAATGACTTGAAGTACCTCCCTGGACTACATGAAAAGAGACCTGGAAGAGCCCAGGCAGGTATGACCCTAGCTTTGAGTAGGATCCTACCATCGCCCAGAATTATACCACAGTATAAGGACAAAATGATTGACTTCAATAATTGGCTAAGCTTCTGGTGCCATTGAAAGGGGATCCAGTATCTGTCTGCCTGGGACGACATGATTGACAAACCACGATGCTTTGCAAGACATGATTTGCACCTGTCGCCCTTGCGATTCAGGTTACTGGCTAAGGCTCTTGCAACCCCTATAGTGCCTTTTTTTAGGCAAGGTTCAAAGGACAAAACTACCACCGTAATGGGTACAAGCAAGCAAAATCTAAAGGTAATGCTACTCAGTGCTAGAATTCTAAACCTCAAGATGCACTCTCTCAAGGCTCTCATAAAAATGGAGAACATCGATATCTGTGCAGTAACTGAGACCTGGTTCAAAGCTCCAGAGAGCACCCCTGCAGTACCAGGCTACAACTCATGCCACACTTTTCGGCCACCAAACCAAGACCGAAAAACTAAAGGTGGAGGAGTGTCCATATTCACCAAGGATATTCACACCTCCAGGCTGGTTGTCCAACACAATGCATCTGAAATTCTCCAGGTGCAACTAACACTAGGTTAAGACTACAATACAAAATGTAGCTTGCTACAGATCCCCCACCATGCCCCAAGATTCTCACTGCACCTTTCTAAACATACTGAAAGATATTAAGATACAACCAAACACCCTAATACTGGGTGATTTCAACTACCCTGCCATTAACTGGGAAAACTACTCATTTACCAACACCTTTGCTGAATAGTTCTTAGAATTCATAAATTCCAGTGCCCTAGAGCAACTAATTCATAGTCCCATCAGGGGTATCAATATTCTAGACCTGGTCATTACCAACATGGGAAATCAGTGCTCCACACCAGTGGTCACCCCCTCGTTGGTCAGATCAGACCATAAGCTAATCACCCTTGACATCCACATCCCACCCCACCCCCCTTTAAGGAAACCTCCGTAAAAACGTCTCCAAAGCCAACTTCATGCTTCTCATGTCAGAAGAAACAAACGTCATGACACCCATGCAGATGGGAACTGGAAGTTCAACTGCTGAATCCTACACTAAGGTGCTGTACGAGCACATTCACTCATGCATGGACCGAGCCATCCCAAATAGAACCAAGACACTGTCCTCTAAAAAAAAAGGAAGCCAGTCTGGTAGTCCCCTGCCATAAACAAGCTGTACAACAGAAGGAAGAAACTGTTGCAGAAAAGAGGAAGAACCCAGGATTAAAAAAACTCCCTCACCAACCTCAGTAGAAAGTTGAGATCCCTCGTAAAATCTTTCAAACTAGTTATGAAAACAAAATTGCCAAAGATTCCAAGGACAACTACAAGGCATTCTATAGCTATGTCAAGAATCTAAATGGCAATACTCAGATCTGCTCTAAGCTGCAGCAGAATGGCACTAGATATACTGATCCCAAGGATATTGCCAATATCCTGGCAGATTCAGTGCCAACTTCACCCCCCTCTCACCCCCCTCCCCAAAAGGGCTCATCTCAGTATCGAAAGAATGCCAAATTCCAGTAATCGCGGCCACTCAGGTAAAAACCGCACTCTCCAAAGCCAAGAATACAGCATGCATGGGACCATACGACATCCCAGGCTGTGTACTGCATGAACTACAAAATGAACTGGCACCTCACCTATGTGTCATGTTTAATCATAGCCTCACCTCAGGCATTAATCTCTACGTCACTCAGTGGGTTGCAAACTGGCTTAGTGACAGAACACACACTGTAAAAGTAGCCGACTCCAAATCCAGCTCCAGACAAGTGGTGTACCACAGGGTTCTGTCCTGGGACCACTCTTGTTTGGCATCTACGTCTCTGAAGTACAGGCCAACACTATGGGACTCTGGCTTACAAAGTTTGCAGATGTCTGTAAGCTGGGAGCCATTATTGAATTCCCAAATGATGTGGATATACTACAAAAGGACCTTACCGAAACAGATACCTGGTGCCAGAGCCATGGGCTTAAGCTAAATGCCAAAAAATGTATAGTTGTCCCTTTTGAGAAAAAACACATACCTATGAGCTACCACATAGGTGGCAGTACACTAAACACCAAAATTGTGATGAGACCTAGGGACACAGGTGGACAGTGGTCTCACCTTTGATAACCACATAGCCACAACAGTTAGAAAATCCTTCTACTTGGCACACGTCATCACTAAGGGCTTTTCATCCAGAAAAAAGGAGGTCATTGTACCTCTGTACTCATCCCTCATTAGACCCATTATAGAATACAATGCCCCGTCTGGTATATACCTCAAGACATCTGCAACAAGTAGGAAGGCCGCAGAAATACCTCGCATACCGTCTAAAGAAACTCCAGCTATACTCTGTTGCATATCGCCTACTCAGAGGCGATCTCTGCCTAACATACAAGGCCATGTCAAACCCAGAGTTGTTGGACATGCTACACTTAAAGAAATCCCAGTCCCTCCGAGCCACATCCTCCAGGGATCTTAACCTTGTCATCACGATGAATAGAACATGCTGGAGGATAGGTTCCTGGCCCAGAGACTCCCCATACTCTGGAATAGGCTGACCATACATGTCAGGCAGAGTGCCTCAAGGGCTCTCTTCAAGAGGAACCTTGACAATTGGATGGGAGATAGGAAATTCACCCCGGGGATCACATCAGTAGCCCTGCTAGACAGGGGTCCAGGAAAGTAAATATTTGTGGGAAGCAATAGCCAGGGAATTGTTATGGCTAAGCTTGTATAGGTAGGCCATAGGGCCGATAGCCTAGTACCTACCTATGAACCTATGTGGTGCCCTGAGGTGTTTGAAACGTGTTGAAACTTGGTTTGTGCCATTTTTCCTGAAACATTATCCAAATTCATTCACTAAACCCACAGAGCCAGATACTTATTTTTTTACACTCCAGAGCCTTGTGCATCTATGTACATGTTGTTGCTAAATGCTTTTGTCTCCATGGCAGCCTTACAGATGCCATAAACAGTGTTCTGTTTTTTATTCTGGTGTCTAATCAGTAATTGAGATGCATCTGTTTCTGTAGATGTTCTTCGTGTTTCACTGTTGCAGTCATTACATTTGGGTTATCTGCTTTCAGGTAACCCGCAGCTGGCCTGATTATCAAAGTCTTGGGTCCTGCGTTGATTGCTGCCTCTTCTTCCATGACGTCAAGTAGTCAGGGGTATAAAGCATGTAGCCGACGCCATTACATCAGTCTTTCTTGCCGTGCGGTGCCCGAAGCAGAAGCAGTTCGCAAGTGCCAGTCGGCCCACGCCTGAAATTTTCATTTTCGAGTTTCAGAACCAAAGTCTTCAAAAAAGCTAAGTACCCCATTGGGGATCCTTTTTCTTGCTCTAAACTGAGTAAAAGTTAACAATTGTATTACTTGTGGAAAGGAAATACCTCATAAGGATTTTCATTTGTACTGCATTCCTTGCTTAGGCCCAGACTACGACGTCCCTTGCTGTCAGTTTTGTGCCTTATTCAATCCTTGAACTATTCATCGTCGGTTCATGTTTGCATCAGACTTTTCAGTACTCTGTTTAATTCTCCAGAAATGACTTCGGTAAGCCACCCGACTACTGTCATTCTGAAAAAACATAAAGATAAAGACCGAGACGACACATAGCTCCAAAGCTGCCGATGATGCTTCCATTAAGCTAGTTGCCAGTTCGCCAGTACTCAGTTTGGTGCTTTTGCAGCCCCTGATATCCGCTACTTCAGATTCGCAGGCCTCTACTGAGACCCATTTGGAGTCCGGTATGCCGCGAGATGCATCTTCGACTATGGAACCTGCGAATGTCTCTACCTTGGATGGGTCCGGAGCCGCTGAGGGTGTATTCAGGTCTACTGACTTGCATATCAAACCGACGCCATCTTCTTCTTTAAGGCCTAAAACTCGATCCACGCCTAGAAAACCGACGTCCAAACCACATGGTCAGGCCCATATGCCTAAAAAACAAATGATAAGAATGGCTGAAGACCTTATTACTCTAATTAGGGGAATCCAGCGTTCTCCATCTAGGAGACCTAGAACTGATTTTTCCTTCTGATTCTTCTCATCAGGATTCCGAAATTTCTGTTTCTTCTGATGGCCAGGATTTGCCCTTATCTACCTATGAAGATTCTGATGCAGCAGACTTCATACCTTCTGCTTCCCCTCCAGAAGATTTCTCTTTTGGTGAAACTTTGCACACTCTTAGGGAGCATTTCCACTGGGAAAGCCAGAATTACTCTGACTCCAAAAAGAGGCATAGGAAATTCTTACTCCTACCTCAACACAGGCCTTTAGCTACCCCTCCTGTACTGGACATTGTAGATGATGCCTTCTTGGAATCTAGCCTGGCCCCAGACACTTTACCTCCAGCTCCCAGGAAACCTGACAGGTATTACAGAGTACCTGATTCTCAAGTTCCTCTTTAAGAATCCTACTGCGGACCCAGAGACCATTTCACAGGGACCCAAAGGCATTAAGTCTACTACTGCCAAAAATCCTACCCCCTCTGATAGAGATTCCAGGGCCCTGGACAGATGGGATAAGAAGGTGTACACTTCTGCAGCTTTGGCCATTAGGGCCTTAAACTGCCAGTTTCATATGTTAAAGTATCAGCAGCATATTATTGGATTACTTAAAACAGCAAATGATGTTGATTCCTGACTGTGCTGAAAATAAAGAATTACAGGATTTAATGCATTCTGCTGAACAAGTTGGTAAACATACTTTGCAATGTGGTTTTGATTCCCTAGAGGCATCTTGCAGGGCTGCTGTCACTGGGTCTGTTCTTAGAAGGCATGCTTGGCTTAAGGAGCAAACTTTGCCAGATCATGTTAAAGCTAAATTACTGGATGCTCCCATAAACCAAGACTGCCTTTTTGGCAACAAAGCAGAAGTAGTACTTGAAAAGATGGAGGAAAAAGCTAAATCTATGCAAACTGTTAAAGATTTCCTGCAAGTACAGCCTCCCAGATTTAGTAGGCATTGGCCTTCTAATAATTGGTCCTTTCCTGTCTCTTCCAGGCCTTCTCCATCCAAACCCAGGAACAGAAGACCAGCTAAGCTACAGTCTCAAGGTACTCATAGGGCCTAAGCAGTAGGGGGCTTCAACTTCCAAAGCTGGAAGTAGTAAGACACCCCCCTATGGTAAACTGTCACAATGACTTAACCTTAAACCTTCCAAGCCCTGCTCAACTGACTGCTCCTTTAGGGGTAAAGATCGCCCTACATGCAAAAAACAGGGAAATCATTACCCAAGACAAATGTGTTTTAAATATAGATGTTAAGTTGTCAATCTCGCCTTCATTCTTGCTGGATGGGTTCGGAGCCGATCCTCGGCTCCGACTCGGCACTTGCTTTAGCTCGAGAACTCCTTTTACCATTTCGAGGCAACCCTATATCCCATGATGCAAGGCGTAACTACCTCAGATCTCGTTTGCCGCTTAGCGAAAGAGGTCTCCTTTGCCAGCTGAGGTAAGTTTTTTCTTAGTCAAGTAAGAAAAAGTGTAGTTAGGGGTTTATTTTCCCTGTTAGTGTTAGTGTAGTCTGTAATTAGTTACAGCCCACCCTATTCCCTATTTTTCAACCTTTTATAAACTTTTATAAGTTTTGTCTAAAGTAGTTTAGTCAGGCCTAGTCCTTTCTGTTATCCCTTCCTGTGTGCTTGTGTAAGGGATTAATTTGTGTGTTTGTTGGGACTGTTTGTGTTCTATCCTTCTAGGATGTCTAAAGAAGGCAAGGTCTCAGGCTTCAAGAAGTGTGACCAGTGCTGTCAGAAAATGTCTCTGACAGACGGTCACACTTCTTGTGTTTATTGCCTGGGGCCTTTGCACCTGCAGGACTCCTGTGCATTGTGTCATGCTTTTAGCCAGAGAGTCCTGCAGGAAAGGAGGAACAAACTAATCCTCCGAGGTTTACTTAAACCTGAAGGTTCTCCTCCTAAATCAGGGTCAGAAAAACCTCTGAAGCCACCGAAGGTTCAGGTTACAGTATCCAAGCCTCCTCCGGTGGCTCCGGCTCTGTCGGAGCCGATACTTCTTCTACTCGAGTAGTGGGTTCGGTGCCGGCCGGCTCCGATACCCTGACTACTGTGGCCTTGTCGGCTCCGCTGGAGCCGACACTTTATCCAGCATCGGAGCCGACACTTTATCCAGCATCGGAGAAATCCCTCGGCTCCATCTGGAGTTCTAGGGACTTCGGCCCGATGGCTTCACCGTAAGAGATCTCGGTCCCCTCTATTATGAGTATCCATTCGCCCGGGATCTCCTCTTTGTCGGAGCGGAGCCATCGGAGCCGATCTTCGAGATCTTCCAGGCTGTCTGACCACGACTTGGAGAGGGTGGTAAGCAGGCTGTTGAAGTCTCAGGCACTGGCCCAAATGCTCCATAGCCCGTCTCCACAGACTTCGCTATAGCCCCACTTGAACTTCCTCCTCCGACTCCACACCAGAGTTCGAGCCGGAGCTTCTTGGGACAGCGACTGTTTCGATGCCGGAGCCGATACATCCTTCGGCTCCGCTGCCTCGGCTCCAATCTCCTCCTTGAGACCTTCCTTGAGGGATCCGTCGCCGGGTTTCCACTGTCGGCCCGAGGGGCTAGTGGCATCGGACCCTTGTCCGACCCGCCTCCCTCTCGGGCTTCGCTTTGGTAAGCTCGGCGCTGACATCGGCCTCGAGCCTTCTCTCTCCTTGGAGCCGACCATTCCTGTTTCTTCAGAGCGGTGTGTTCCGGTCTCCCAGGAGAGGAGCCTTGAGGTGATGAGGAGTGTCCTGGCCTCTGAGCCTGGTCAACGGTCTATCCCTCTAGCTCCTCCCTCATCAGTGCCTGCAGATGCCTCTTGCCAGCCTCTTGCTCTCAGGCCCAGGGATCCATCGCCCCAGGTTTCCCCACTGGGAATTTCCTCCTCTTCCGAGGTTTCTCCTGACCATGCAGGGGAACCCCTCGGAAGAGGACGGTAAGAGGAAACACACAGACTCCCCTGAGTCTACTACATCTGATACCGACTTAGATGAGTCGGAGGGTTCCCCACGGTCCCCTCTGAGGATGTCTCTTTTCAGACATCCTTGAGCTCCTCAAACAGAGGGGAATTGGCCTCCATTGACCCCTCCGAGGATGAGTCGGTATACCTGGAGGCTTTGGATCCCGACCCTCCACCTCCTGGGTGTCTCCGCCTTCGACCCACTCATGCAGGTAGTGGCTCGAAGGCGTGGCTCCAGATTCTGTGGAACCTGTCCCCAGGAGACCATCCAAGTTCATTACAGCCCGCCGGATAAACAGTTCCTTTCCAAAGGTGTCTCTGTGGATGCTATGGTGGTGGCGGCCACTAAGAAGGAACTGGCGGATCCTTCAGTACCTATCCATCCTCCTAATAAGGATTCTAGGACCATGGACAGGTATGGAAAGCGGATGTTTTCTTCAGCGACCTTTGCTATGCTCGCTGAATTACCTTTGTCACTTCACCAGGCTTCAACGAGATATTCTCAAAGAACTGGGTGAAGTAGTCCAGGATCCTTCTGCTGCTGGGGCTCAGGAAAAGATTGCCTCACAGCTTGCTATCCTGAATTCCATATCTAACTCCTCTATGCTCATATCTTATGCAGCCGATGGAGCGAGCAGGGCCGCAGGCACAGGAGTTGCTCTTAGACGCCAAGCCTGGATGCGGCTGTGTAATTTTATGGACCCCTTTAAGGCCCTTCACTAATACCCCTTTGACGGTTCGGCTTTGTTCGGGCCTCAAGTGAAGGATACCTTGACCAGGTGTGAGCAGGACGGTAAGACTCTTTCTGCCGTTGGAGTCCAGTTTTCCACTCCTTCTAGACCATATCCCAAGGGTCAGAAAGGGGAAGATGTGGTTCCGTAAAGCCCAAGGAGCTACACCGACACACGTGGTCAGTTTACCCCAGAGGCAGAGGGGGTAACAATAATAGACGCCGCCCTAGAGGCAGGGGGGGTCCTCAGAACCAGGGCAACAGGGAGTCTCTTCCTGAGAAGCCCTTTCAGCATCCCTGAGGTGTTGCCCGACTGTCCACCCTTGGAGGCAGTCGGGGAAGGATTTCACTGTACCCAGTAGCCTGGCAATCCCTATCTCAAGAGAGGTGGGTACAGTCGATTATATCCGAGGGTTACATGATCCCTTTCGTAAGGTTTCCCGTACCTCTACAGTCCCTTCCAGACATCTCACCTGGTCAAAGGGATTTGGCAAAACAGGAGGTTTCAAAACTCCTAGAAAAAAGAGCCGTCCAGACAGTGCCGGCAGACCAAGTAGGATCCGGCGTCTACTCAAGATTCTTTTTGGTCCCCAAAAGGACGGGAGAGTGGAGACCAATATTAGACCTCAGCAATCTGAACAGATTTGTCAAAAAGGCAAGATTCCGGATGGTCACGCTTCAGTCCATCCTGCCCTTTCTGGGCAAGGACAACTGGATGTGCTCTATAGACCTTCAGGATGCGTACTATCACATAAAGATTCACAGGCGCTCCAGGAGGTTTCTCCGCTTTCGGCTAGGGACCAGTCATTACCAATTCAGAGCCCTGCCCTTTGGCCTCACTTCAGCCCCCAGAGTGTTTACCAAATGCATGGCAGTGGTCACAGCTCACCTGAGATGTCGAGGATTCCAGGTGTTTCCTTATTTGGATGACTGGCTCCTCTCTGCCACCACCAAGTGTCAGCTTCTTCAGTCCAGAGACTACACCCTACAGCTTTGCAAGAATCTGGGAATTTCAGTAAATTTCGTAAAATCTTCTCTGCTGCCTTGCCAATCTATCACCTTTATAGGTGCAGAGTTAAATACCGTCAAAATGTTAGCCAGACTAACAGATCAAAGAATTCTGGACATCCAAAAATTTGTTCGGCTTCTGTTACAAAGCAAAAAGATCAAAGCCAGGTTTGTCCTGAAAGTTCTAGGTCTAATGGCTGCGGCCATTGTTCTTCTACCACTGGCTCGCCACATGCGTCTCCTACAGTGGATGCTTTTCACACAGTGGTCATATCACGATCTTCCGATGAGACACGAGATCTTAGTGACACAGTCTTGCAGGGCTCATCTGGGCTGGTGGATATCCTCCTCTTCTTCATCAGGGCCGACCCTTTGTTCCCTCCTCCAGTTGCCACAGTCACCACGGATGCCTCCCTGATCGGGTGGGGGGCATTATCAGGGCAGGATGGTCCACGGACGTGGCAACCCATAGAATACCATCTGCACATAAATGTCCTGGAGATGAGAGCAGTGCTTTTAACGTTGCAAGCCCTCGACGACTTTCTTCCCACGGGGACTATTGCAGTACAGACGGACAACATGTCCGTGGTCTGGTACATCAACAAACAGGGCGGAACCAGGTCCTATCCCTTATGTTGAGAAGCTCTCAGACTTTGGCAATGGGTGATCTCTTCTCAGCGGTTTCTGATAGCAATGCACATCCCCGGCAGGTCCAACCTATTGGCGGACAGGCTAAGCAGATCCATTCTGATGCCTCACGAGTGGTCTCTCAATCAGTCTGTAGTGGATCAGATTTTTCTGAAGTGGGGCACTCCTTGTTGCGATCTTTTCGCTACCCCTCAAAACAACAAGTGCCCAGACTATTTCACTCTATTTCCCCTTCCAGGCCAACCCCTGAGAGACTCTCTAACCCAGGATTGGCCGCGGGGACTTCTTTATGCTTTTCCTCCTTTTCCATTGATTCCACAAGTCATTCAGAAAGCCACTGTTTTGAGAGCCAAATTGATCCTCATTGCTCCCTTTTGGCCTCAACAGATTTGGTTTCCGTCTCTGCATCGTCACCTTCTGGTGCAGCCCTGGTATCTGGTCCCAGTTCTGGATCTTTTGATCCACCAGTCGGGTCAGCAGCACCGGGCCGTTCATTCTCTCAACCTCACTGCTTGGTTGCTCCACTTCCTTCCCTAGCCAGGCTACCAATGATTTCTGACTCAGTCAGAGACATTTTAGTGTCTTCTTTGAAGTCGTCCACTAGGACTATATATGCTAGCAAGTGGCGACGGTTTTCGATTTGGGCAAACTCCAGAAATATTGATCCTTTTACTGCTCCCGTACATTCTGTTTTAGATTTCCTAGCGGAGGTTTTTCATTCGGGATCCTCGTCATCTACAGTCAAAGTACAACTGGCTGCCATTTCCAAGTATCATGTTGGCTTGCATGACAATAACATCATGTCTCATAGATTATGCAAGGCTTTTTGAGAGGAGTTTTTCTCCTAAAACCACCTATAAAGCATCCTCCTCCGCAATGGGATCTAAACTTAATGTTAGCATCCTTGATACTACCTCCTTTCGAACTGCCTGCTTCATGTTCTTTGAAGTTATTGACATGGAAAACTATATTTTACTGGCTGTCACTTCTGCTAGAAGGGTTTCGAGATTCAAGCTCTCTGTATTCGTTCACCTTATTTGGTTTTTCATAAGGACAGGGTATCGTTAAGAACTAACCCTTCCTTTCTCCCCAAGGTTGTATCTCAAACCAATATTAACCAATCTATAGAATTACCAGTCTTTTTCCTAACTATTCTGACAGAGCTGAACAGAAATTGCATTTTTGGATGTCCATCGTCAGCTCAGGTACTACTTGCATAGGACTAAACAAATCAGAAAATCGGACCAATTGTTTGTCTCTTATGCAGAAAACAGGTTAGGTCTTCCAGTTTCTAAAGTGACCTTATCCAGATGGTTGACTTCCACCATTTCCTATGTGTACTCTCTCAGAGGCAAACAACTACCTTCTAAGCCAAAAGCACACTCGACCAGGAGTCTATCCACTTCTGCAGCTTTTCAGGATAGACTTCCCATTGATACCATTTGTGCAGCAGCTACTTGGGCCACGCCATACCTTTGTTTCTCATTACAAGTTGGATTTGGCCTCTAGAGATAGGGCCAGTTTTGGTTCCACAGTTCTCAAGAGTCTGTTCCATTGAGCCACCCGGGATACAGGTGCTAGGACGCGGTCCCATCCAGCAAGAATGAGCGAGATTGACAACTTAACATTTAGAAGTTATGTACCTACCATAACGTTCCATGTTAGTTGTCTTCTCGCCTTCTTTCTTAAGGCCCTCCCTCCTTCCCCTGGCCTGGACAGATCTTGAAGAGTTCCTATTAGTTTGTTTCCTCTGGATCTTTGTTATGAGGACTTCTTTTAGGAAACTTTGTTCCTATTTTGGTTAGGATAACCTTTAGCAGGGTAAGTTAGCTGCCAAACGAGATCTGAGGTAGTTCCGCCTTGCATCATGGGATATAGGGTTGCCTCGAGCTGGTAAAAGGAGTTCTCGAGCTAAAGCAAGTGCCGAGTCGGAGCCGAGGATCGGCTCCGAACCCATCCAGCAAGAAAGAAGGCGAGAGAAGACAACTAACATGGAACGTTATGGTAGGTACATAACTTCTAATTTCACAAGGATACAGATTCCACTTCCACACCTTACCAACCCCAAACGGTTGACCAGACCTACCCCCAAATCAGTGGGCAGAGGCTCAACAGTAGGTTCTTTCTCTTCTAAGTATCAAGTGTATTCAACCTGTCCCAGCAGAAGAATGGGGACAAGGTTTTTACTCAAGACTTTTCCTGGTACCCAGAAAAGACAACTCCTGGCATCCTATCCTGGACCTGTCTGTCCTAAACACCTTTTTGGTAATCCCAAAATTCAAAATGCTAACTCTTCAACAGCTGTTTCCCATGCTAGGCAAAAATGCCTGGTTGGAAACATTGGACTTAAAGGAAACTTACCTGCACATCCCAATAAGGGAATCTTGCAGAAAATACTTATGCTTCTGAGCAGGCTACATGCACGGTCAGTTCTCTGCACTGCCCTTTCGCTTATCTACTGTGCCCAGGGTATTCACAAAGTGCCTAGCTCCAGTCAATGCATTCTGCAGGCAAAGAAATATTCAAATATACCCATACCTGGATGATTGTCTAATTCAGGCAGAAAGCCAGGACATACTATTAAATCATCTGGCATTTGTAAAGAAACTGCTAACCTCACTGGGGTACACCATAAATGAAAAGAAATCTCACCTAGTACCCTGCCAGCAAATTGTATTCCTGGGAGCAAGCTTGAGCACAACTTCCCAGATAGCCTACCTCACGCCAGAGAAACAAGTTTATTTGACAGCCTACTTTAAACTAAGACCCAGCTATCTGCAAGGAAATACTGCAAGCCCTGGGGTTCATGGCCTTTTGCATCTTACTAATTCCATATGCAAGACTGCATATGAAGAAACTACAATGGTATCGAAAAAAGCCTATGGTGTCAACATTCTCAGGACCTGGAATCAATGATTCTTATCATTCCTTGTATAAAGACAGAGTTCCTTTGGTGGGCATCGGCCTGCTACCACAAGGGACTGCCATTCACTCTACCCCCTGCCGCCCAAACCCTAACAACAGATGCATCAGACTATACATGGGGAGCTCACGTGGCAGGGCAGTGCATTCAGGGCAAATGGAACCCGAGTCAAATGCACCTGCATATCAATAAAAAAAAATGTTAGCTGTACAGAATTCTCTGACAGCCTTCAAGGACTACATTCTTTCAGGACAATTATTGGTAAAGACAGACAACACCATTGTTATATGGCACATAAACAAGCAGGGGGGAACCCACTCATACCCTCTCTGCAGACTAGCCATGGCTCTGTGGAACACAGCCCTGAGCTACCAAGTGCACCTACAAGCTCAATTCCTGCCAGGCAAGCTAAATTCACTGGCAGACGACCTAAGCAGAAATCTCATGGACCCACACGAGTGGAAATTGGGACCAAAGATATTCAACATGTTGAGAAACAAATGGGGGAGCTCAGAGATAGACCTGTTTGCCTCCCCTCAGAACTACCAATTGGGCAAATTCTGCACAAGGACTCCCCACAGACAAGCTTGGAAAGTGGATGCCCTGTCCTTCACCTGAGAAAGCCTCGCAGTTTATGCCTTCCCCCTCTGCCTCTCCTCTCGAAGGTTCTACTAAAGATCAAACAGGACAAACCAAGGACAATACTCATTGCACCAGACTGGCCACGCCAACACTGGTACCTCCTCTTGCGCAGTATGTCACTGCAGGAACCATGGCACCTGCCTCAGACCCCTTCCCTGCTGTCCAAGCAGGAGTGTCAGATTCTGCACCCCCAGCTTCAAACCCTGAACCTTGCAGCCTGGCTTATTACCTGAGCTCTCCAATACCATCCCTCAGTAAGCAAGTGCTGGATGTCATTCTGGAGGCAAGGAGGCCTAGTACTAGAAAATCCTATGCTGAAAAGTGGAAAAGATACTGTTCCTGGAGCCAAACTCAGGGGATGGGCACAACAGTGCCCAGCTTACCACATATTCTTTAATACTTAACAGAGATGCTTCACAAGGGCCTTTCCTTCTCTTCTATTAAAATTCATGCCTCAGCCATTTCAGCACATTGTAATACTGAGCCACCCCTCTTCTCTCACCCCCTGCTGAAACAATTCCTCAGAGGGGCCAAAAATATAAGACCACCCAGGAGAACCCCTACTCCAGCCTGTGACCTTAAATTTGTATTGGAAAAGCTCACTCTACCTCCTTTTGAGCCAGCTGCAACTGCAGAGTTGAAATTCCTTTCTTGGAAAACAGCCTTCCTTCTAGCCATCACTTCAGCAAGAAGAGTGTCTGAATTACAGACCCTCATGGCAGTGGAGTCCTTCATCATCTTCCATGCAGACAGGGTATCCCTCATGACCAATCCTTCCTTTATGCCCAAGGTGGTATCCAGTGTGGCCATTAATGAGTCCATTCATTTGCCAACCTTCTTTCCTAATCCACAGAACAAAGGAGAACGAATACTGCACTCTTTGGACGTGCACTTACAACTTAGATTTTATTTGGACAGGACTAAGCCTCTCAGGAAAACTGAACAGCTGCAGGGGCAGAGGGGAAGGCCATTTCAAAGTAAACCATTTCTAAGTGGATAGGCCATTGCATTCATTCCTGCTATAAGCACCACGGAAAACCTACCCCACAGGGGATAAGATCACATTCCACCAGGGCTGCATCTACTTCAACAGCCTTTCTCAGAGGTGTTCCTACCAGGGACATCCTAGAAGCTGCTACCTGGAGTTCTGTTCATACCTTCACCAAGCATTACCACTTGCCTATTGTTTTCTAAATCCAGAGCTGGTTTTGCCACTGCAGTCTTGCAGGGCCTAATAGCTGGTCCTAATGCTCTCTAATTGCCTCCTCCCTTCCTTAACTTTGGGAATCTACCCAAATGTAATGACTGCAACAGTGAAACATGAAGAACATATTACAGTTGTGTACACTTACCATAAATGTAGATGTTCGAGTGTATTCACAGTTGCAGTCCTGGTTACCCTCCCTCCAGCCCCCTGACTTCTATTGACTATACCTCTCTTGTTTACTGTATTTAAGCTTTCTGGTTTATTTGCTTTTTGTTGGAGGTGTAACCTTGTATATAATTGCTTCCCATTATGGGGGGCACCTGACATCTGGGGCAAGGAAAAATGATGGCGTTGGCTGCATGCTTTATACTCCTGACTACCTGACATCATGGAAGAAGAGACAGCAACCAACACAGGACCCAAGACTTTGATAATCAGGCCGGCTGAGGGCTACTTGCAAGCAGATAACCCAAATCTAATGACTGCAATAGTGAATATACTTGAACATCTACATTTATGATAAGTGTACAAAACTGTACTTTTTTGCATCAGTCCAACAAATTTCTGCACTTCCTTTTTCACACTGACGTTTGACCATGCCACACATGTTTTTTTTTTCTGATCTTTCTGTGCACACGAGTCTGTAGTGTGAAAGTCACAGTCTTCCCATTTGACCTTCCAGGGAATACTCTTTGTTTATCTTCTCTAATATTGGTTGATCTGTATTTTGAACGGTCTATCATAAACACAATGTTCTTCTTCAACACCGTTACTCAAAGATGACAGTTTTCTTCTCTTGTTTTTATGCTGTCCGGTTTAAACAGTGATGTGATATTTAAAATGTCATAGCATGTGAAGGTAATGTCCCTGAACTCGAAATCCTTCACTGCCATTCTGCCAACAGCATTTTGATTTCATATCTGTTGACTTCTTTTCTACTGATTCTTCTCATCACAGATTAATTTAGTTAATTTGCATTTGGTAACTGTGATAGTCTGAGTGAGCTAAGGCCCATTTTCAAAATAAGCCCAGCAGGGAAAACTCCATAAAATTGTGTAAATACAAATAATATTAAGTATGTAAAGCAGATATATAATTGTGACAATTGTTATGCAAAAGTAAGACTATGTTTAAATGTAAACATGAGAAAAAGAAGAAAAGTTGAATTCAGGCTTCACTTCTAATTAGAATAACTAATGTTTATAATGGTAAACTGGAAAAGTAAAAGTGTCAGTTGAAGTATGTACAAAGCTATCGCAGACTAAAAATAAGTTTAAGGAAGAACTTCCGAGATGGCTGCACATTGAGTAATGGCTTAATTTCTGCTTACACCATTTGAAAACAGAAACTCAGAAGAGAGAGCCAGCGAACTCATTTTTGGGGGTAAATTTCAGTAACTAGCTAGTAAGTGCACTGTCTGGATGCCTGCAATAATAAATTCAGAGAACCTGAAAGAAAATTGACCACAAAAGGTGAGGAAAAACACTGACTGTGAAGAATTCTGCAGTTGTTAAGCACAAAGCAGTGCAAGCTCCAGCAGTAGTAATAAGACATGACTTCCAGTAACCTAGAGGAAAAAGTAAGTCCAAATGTACTCAGAGCTGATTAAAATAAATGAAACGGCAATGAAATAAATCCTTTCAAATACTAAAAGGCTGTGTAAAATGGAAGACGTTTTAAACAGATATTCAGAGGAGGTGATAAAACTGAAAAAAAATCAGTGATCAGAATGAAGAAAATGTTGGCTGAATACCTTTATCTGCACTTTTTTTTTCAAGAAAATATAGTATTTAAATTGATTTTAACTGTGTGGAAGGAATATTAACTGAACTGGAAGTTAGTCAGTGTTTGCTGAATTTTGTTATTTGCCAGTAATTACAGGTGTGGGGGTAGCCACATTATTTGATTTCCTGTCCTTGCCTATTTAAGTGGTACAGTGTGAAATATTTTCTGCTTAAAAACCTCAGCTTTGGCCGGCTAAGAACTTGCTGTATTCAACTGGACGTATAAGAGAATTTAAGTACCTTTATCTGCACTTTTTTTTTCAAGAAAATCCAGTATTTAAATTGATTTTAACTGTGTGGAAGGAATATTAACTGAACTGGAAGTTAGTTAGTGTTTGCTGAATTTTGTTATTTGCTAGTAATTACAGGTGTGGGGGTAGCCACATTCTTTGATTTCCTGTCCTTGCCTATTTAAGTGGTACAATGTGAAATATTTTCTGCTTAAAAACCTCAGCTTTGGCCGGCTAAGAACTTGCTGTATTCAACTGGACGTATAAGAGAATTTAAGTACCTTTATCTGCACTTTTTTTTCAAGAAAATACAGTATTTAAATTGATTTTAACTGTGTGGAAGGAATATTAACTCAACTGGAAGTTTTGACTCTGCTCTTCAGTTAGTCCCAACCACCCTCCCAGTTTTTGTTTTGGTGTTAATCTTAGTGGCCTTGCAACTGTCCGCCCCTCTTGTAAATTTGTGTTTGGATACTCCTTCTGGGCCCATCTCATTTGCTCACTCAACTGAGTGCAGTGAGATCATATTCTGATTTCAGGCACTCCTACTGTGTACAAAGAGAGCATCTGAGAAACAGAAAAAAAAATTTAAGCTTCTTTCCTGCCTTTCCTGTTAAGTGGTATAGACTATTTGTAGGCTTCTGAGCCCCCAAGACCTTCTGTGTTGGAAGTCTTCTAGCTTAGTTTTTTTTTCTTATAACTAGCCAGTTTTCTAGTTTCAGCACTCAAATCTGTTTCTTTGATCTCAGCACTTGTTCAGAAAAAAAAAAAAATCATCTGCTTTTTAGAATGATAGCTACACTTGTGTTTCTACCTACTTTTTTTTTCTTTTGCATCATCTTAAAAGTACTCAATTGTATTTATTACTGCTTGGTGTAACTCATTCTAAGCCTTTTGGTTTAAACACTTGGGCTTCGGACCAGTTGTTTTGCACTGAGAGGGTTTGTGGTCTGCACTGTAGTGGCAAAACAGGTAGCTTACATCCTTCTAGGTTGGGAACTGCTGATAGAGGGCTCCGTGTCTGTTATTCTAAAAGTGTATTAATTCTGGTTTAAGCACTTGGGCTTTCAGGCCAGTTATTTTACATTGAGGGTTCGTGGTCTGCACTCTTGTGGGAGGAGAGGCTGGACTCTGCCCTTCTGAGCTGAGAATTTCTGGTTGAAGGCTTATAGTGCATGCATATCTGAACTGCTTCTTACTGAAGTTGGTGCGCCTTGTTTGCTGTGGCATAGACTGGATTCGGGCCTGCTGGAACTAACTTTGTTTGTGTAACTTGAGCACTAATCCAGGCATTCTCTAAAGTATTCAATTGTATTTATTACTGCTTGGTAGTAACTTGATTAAAGTGTAGCTATCATTCTAAGTCTTTTGGATTAAGCACTTGGGCTTCAGACCAGTTGTTTTACATTAGGAAGGTTTGTGGCATGCACTGTGGTGGCAGGACAGGTAGCTTTCATCCTTCTAAGTTGGGAACTGCTGAATGAGAGCCCAGTGTCTGTTATTCTTAAAGTGTATTAGTTCTAGTTTAAGCACTTGGGCTTCAGGCCAGTTATTTTACATTAAGAAGGTTCGTGGTCTGCACTCTTGTGGGAGAAGAGGCTGGACTCTGCCCTTCTGAGCTGGGAATTTCTGGTTAAAGGTTTATAGTGCCTGAATATTTGAACTGTATCTAACTGAAATTGGTACACCTTGTTTGCTGTAGCATAGACTAGATCCAGGCCTGCTGAATCTAGCTTTGTTTATATGCTTGTTTGTTTATTTCCCTGGAACGCTAATTCCACCTAATATGCGGCTTCTCAGCACTTCTGTGGATCACTAGTGATATCTGCATTGCTTACTGTACTTATTTCCTTGTTTCACTTGAAAGTTACTGTTTGTCGTTTTTGCATTTAAGTTACCTGTAACACATTGCACTTAAGTTACCTGGCACTTGCTCACTAAAGCAATTATATAAGTCAGCACTAAAAATTAAAAGCACTACACCCTCACTCCCCACTGGCCCTTGTTTTCAATTATTAAGGAATTCCCAATATTATTCTAGCATGTCCAAAGGTCAGTTGTCAATCTCCTCTCCGGTCCAGCTGGTGAATCTGGGAATCTTGAGGCAATGTTACAACTGCCTCATGTACACAGACAACCCTCTCCTCCTCCCAACAAATTCCAACACGTGAGAGATGCAACCATATAGCCAAACTGGAGGCTAAGCTCTCTCAACTCAGTACTGGCATAACCAGTCAGGAGGAGAAGAAACCACACTCACTACAATTCCAGTCTCACATAGACCTACCACGACAGCAAACCAAACACATAATCGCACAAAACATACTGAGGCTCTAAATAAAGATCTGCCTAAGCAGCAGAGACCTCCAAAGCAGACACCCAAGCAACCACTACCCCAAAACAAAACACGTGCAACACATATCACACAAAGCCAGTGTGCCGAACAGTCACAGCCCTTAAGACTAAACAACACACCTGATACACTTGTAATAGGTGACTCTATCGTCAGGCACACTGACGTCCCACTCACCAGGCTGAACAAGGAGAGGGTCACGGTGAGCAGCCTGTCGGGCGCTAGGATCCGCCACATAACACAAGCACTCAGGTCACTCCAAGGCAAGTACAAATATGACTCAGTCATTGTCCATGCTGGTGTGAATGACCTGAGACGTACCTCCCTGGACTACATGAAAAGAGACATAAAGGAGCTCTCTGAGCATGTAGCCCAGGCCGGTATGACCCTGACCTTGAGTAGCATCTTACCCTCACCAAGAATGATGCCACAATATGAAGACAAGATGATCAATTTCAATAATTGGCTTAAGTACTGGTGTCATTCAAAGGGGATCCAATGCCTGTCAGCTTGGGATGATATGCTCGACAAGCCACGATGCTTCGCTAGGGACGGCTTGCACCTGTCTCCCCCTGGGCTTTCAGATATTGGCAAAGGCTCTTGCTACCCCCATAGTGCCTTTGGGGTAGGCAAGGCTCAAAAGACAAACCCACCTCCATAGGTATCACAAGGGATAAAAAACTAAGAGTAATGCTACTCAACGCCAGAAGTCTAAACCTCAAGATGCACGCACTCGAAACTCTCCTTAGCATGGAGAACATCGATATCTGTGCAGTAACAGAAACCTGGTTCAGGGCTCCCGAGAGCACCCCAGCAGTACCAGGTTATACCTCATACCATGCTTTTCGGCCCCAAAACTTGGACCGAACCACAAAAGGAGGGGGAGTATCGATATTCATCAAAGATACCCACACCTCCAGGTTGGTGGCAAAGCATGAAGCATCAGAGACTATCCATGTGCAACTAACAGTGGGTAAAACTGCCTTCCAGTTTATAGCTTGCTACAGACCACCCTCCCAAACCCAGGAACCCCACCCGGCCTTCCTGAGAACACTGGAAAATATGAAGGTCTCTCCATACACCATTATATTGGGCGACTTCAGCTACCCAAACATAGTCTTGGGAGTATTACTGTAGCTCCAACACCCTAGCCCAAAGGTTCTTAGAATTTATAAACTCAAATGCTATGGAACAACTTGTTACTACTCCCACAAGAGGGGAAAACATACTGGACCTGATCATCACCAGCATGGGGACTCTATGCTCCAGACCAGAAGTGTATCCCTCACTGGTAAGATCAGACCATAAACTAATCTCACTGGGTATTCACATCCCGACCCCACCCCCTGCCCAGAAAACCACAGTGAAAAACTTCTCTAAAGCAAATTTCACACTCCTCAAAACCGAGGTGGAATCCTTCAAAGCTCCCGGGCCTGTGGAAAATACGGCCCAGACCGCAGAATCCTTTATAAACGCATTCTATGAACACCTTCAGGAATGCATGGATCATGCGATCCCAAATAAAACCAAGACCCAATCCTCCAAAGGCAGACGTCCTGTCTGGTGGACCCCAGCCATAAACAAACTATACAATAGAAGGAGGAAGCTACTAAATGATAGAGCAAAATCCCAAAAAGGGAAGGCATCTCTGATCAGTATTAGCAAAAAACTACGGGTACTCATAAAATTGTCTAAGGCCAGCTTCGAGAGAAAAATTGCACAGGACACTAAGGTTAATCACAAGGCTTTCTTTAGTTATGTTAGGAACCTGGGTGGTAATTCCCAGATATGCTCAGAATTAGTCCAAAATGACAAAAAATACACTGAACCCACAGACATTGCCAACATCCTAGCTGACAGGTTCAGCGCAAACTTCTCCCCACCAAAAGGGCAAATATCTATCCCAGCAGAGTGCTGCCCCCTGACAACT
Organism: Protopterus annectens; assembly: GCF_019279795.1. Taxonomy (NCBI): domain Eukaryota; kingdom Metazoa; phylum Chordata; order Ceratodontiformes; family Protopteridae; genus Protopterus; species Protopterus annectens. The sequence continues at coordinate 80,563,133 of NC_056737.1, forward strand.
CAGATGCTCAGGTAAGAGCTGCCCTCTCCAAAGCAAAAAACACAGCATCAGTGGGACCAGACGGTGTCCCGGGCTGCATCCTACATGAACTCCAAGAAGAGCTAAACCCAAACATAAAACTACTGTTCAATCTCAGCCTTACTACAGGATATGTGCCCAAAGAGTGGCGTACAGCAACAGTGGTCCCTCTCCATAAAGGTGGTGCCTCAACGGATCCTGGAAACTATCGCCCCATAAGCCTGACTAGCTTGGTCTGCAAAGCTATGGAAAAGATCATCATGGACCTCATAAATAAAGATATTGGGGACCTACAGACACTGGATCCTACCCAGTTCGGCTTTGCTAAGGGCAGATCCTGCCTCTTAAACCTGGTTGCTTTCTTCAAAACAGTCACCAAGGCCATTGACGAGGGGAAGGTGGTCCACACAGCCTACCTGGACCCCGCAAAAGCCTTCGATACAGTACCCCACTCGGGCATTATAGATAAGCTCACCAGCTTAAATATAAACCCCTATGTCACTAGATGGATTGCAAACTGGCTCAAGGACAGAACCCACATGGTTAGAATTGCTGGAGCCATGTCTGACTCCAAACCAGTTACAAGTGGTGTCCCATAAGGCTCAGTCCTGGGACCTCTCTTGTTCGGTATATATTTCTCGGAGGTACAGGCCAACATGGAAGGACTGTGGCTGACCAAGTTCGCAGATGACTGCAAACTGGGCGCCATAATTGACTCTCTAGCCGACACAAGCATCCTCCAGAAGGGCCTCATAGAAACAGACAACTGGTGCCAGACCCATGGCCTCAAGCTAAATGCCAAAAAGTGTATAGTCATCCCCTTTGGCAAAAACAAAGTGCCCACAAATTACCACATAGGTGGTAATCCATTAAGTACAGAAGAAGTAATTAGGGACCTGGGGACCCAAGTTAATAGCAATCTCTCATTTGACAACCACGTGGCCAAAGTGGTTAGAAGAACATTTTATATAGCCCACCTAATCATGAAGGGATTCACATCTAGATCAGGGGAGGTCATCGTGCCTCTTTACTCATCCCTCATCAGGCCCATAATTGAGTACAATGCCCCTTTTGGGATGTACCTTACCAGACACCTGCAGCAACTGGAAAGACCCCAAAAGTACCTCACCAAGAGGATCAAATGGCTCAAACAGATGCCATATGCTGCCCGGTTAAAGAAACTCCAGCTCTACTCAGTGGCATACCGCCTGTTCAGAGGCGATCTGTGGCTGACGTTTAAAGCCATGTCCAACCTGGAATCAATGGACATGCTGCACCTCAGAAAATCCAAATCCCGTTGAGCTACACGCTCGAGAGACTTGAACCTCAGCACTGAAATAAATAGGACATGCTGGAGGGACAGATTCATAACCCAGAGGCTCCCTTCACTCTGGAATAAAATCCCAGTCCAGGTTAGGCAGAGTCCCTCATTGACTCTATTCAAGAGGAATTTTGATGAGTGGATGGGAGATCGTAGGTTTACCCCGGGTATCACTTCTGTGTCACTGTTAGACAGAGGCACAGTATACAAACCTCGAAAAGGGCATAGCAAAACAAATTTAAAATGGGTGGTGAAAGCCAAACACATTCTGGCTAGGCTTATAAATGTCCTAGGACAGATAGCCTAGTATGGACCTGTGAGACTGCACAAGAAGAGATATTTAAAAAAAATAATAGAATTAGAGGACAGAGCATGCAAGGAAAACTTTAGATGTTCTGCTATACAAGAGAAACTGGAAGGAACAGACTTTATTCATTTTTTGAAAGCACAAATAAGCAACTGGACTGGTATTCAACAGAAGGAGTTAATTGAAAGGTCACATCCTGTGTATGCTTTAAACCAGGCCATGAGAAAGCAACCTAGACCTTTATGCAATCCCATCAGAAGAAAGAGTTGATTCTGACAAAACTATGGCAGAAGGACAAAGTGAGAGACAACAGAGTGTGGAGAATGACTACTCATGTACACCAGACAGAAGAGGAATACATTTATTCCACTGATCGGAGAATGTCAAGAAACAGGTGTGAGGTGAAAACTGCTCTATCCAGCTACCTTCAAAATATTTTCCTAAAGAGACAAAAACATTTTTTGATGCAGAACATTCTAAGGGGGGAAATAGAAAAGTTTGTCCAACAAAAAGTGAGCTGTAAAACAGAAGTAGACTCTGCTTGTTCTTCTAGTAATAAAAACCACAGAGAGACTGTGCCATTGAAACTTTTTCCAGTGTTTCAATGGATATGCGTGAGAGACAGAAAAAAAGTATAAGAGTTCACTAGAAGAACCTAGAGTACATTGGAAAGGAAGCAGAGACTGGATGTGGGAGATGGTGATAAACAGGAATAAAACCAGCACCTTGGAAATTGACAAATGTAGGATTATAAAGCATTAATTATGTTTGTGAATCATGAATGAACAAGAAAACCTGGAAAAACTGGACAACTTTGACTTTGTTAAACCTGTAGCGGGCTCTAAAGCATGAAGGAAAGAGTTAACTTTAAGTAAAGCAAACTTTTATTCTTAACAGTAATGTTTGTATAGTGCATGATATCTGCATGCTAGAAAGTAAAGTTTTTTCAGTTATTTTCAAATGTAATTGAGATGCTTAATTAGACAGCTGCCCCTATGTTTTTCCTTTTTTTTTTCTCTTTCTTGTTCAGCTTTAAGAAATGTCGGCAATGCAAGGTAAAAAAAGGTCTGTTCAAAAGAGTATGATGCAAGAAAAAATGATGTGCTTTTTCTCAAGGTTAACCCAAGTTTGTGAGTATGTATTTTAGCATGGATAACCTTCCTTTTAGGTTAACTCAAGTCAGTGTGTCTTTCAGTTTGGGACAACTGTTCCTAGTAGGAAAGTAAAACTTCAGTATTTGAAGATGTACATACTTTTGTGTGTTAATATTAAGTTAATAGGTTTTGTGCGTTAATGTTAAGTTAATAGGTTTTTGGGGTGTATTGGCATATTTTTTGAGGGCTTTCAGTAAAACAAAATGTTTCGTAAGATGTGACATACACTCAAATGGATATGATGAAAAACAATTGTATTAAGGGTCAACCTGCCAAACAGTGGAACTAGATACTTAAAAAAGCTGTTGAAATAACTTTTTAAATAATGACACTTTTGATGCTGTCTTTTAATGTTAATGGTCTCACAGATATATATACAAAGAGAATGAGCAGTAAACTATATTAAATGTAAAGTGTAAATAGCTGTGCTAAAGGATACACATTTGGAAAGAAATGAACATGTTAATTTGATAAAGAAAGGTTTTTAGGATGGTTATTCAGTGGAAAACCTGGGACAAAGGAAAAGAGAAGTACTTATGTTAATTGCATAGAAGCTGCAATAGTGACAGAAGAGGATAAAAAAGATAATGGTAGATGTGTAGTACTGGGGGGGGGGGCTTCTGGCAGGAGGAGGATTACACTGGCATGTATTTATATTTATTTATTTTATTTATTTAACATTTGTTTACTGTGGAAAGTCTGACATGGAACAACGCTAATTTTCAAAGAAGGCCCGGGGAGAAGCGCTCTAGACGCATGTCTTTAAACATGCGAGGAAACCAGAGGACCAGGAGAAAACCCACATGAATGCATGGAGGACTGCAGACTCCTCAGAGAAGGCACTCCAGCCGAGAATCAAACAGGTAAACCTCTAGCTGTGAGGAGACAACGCTACCGCTGCACCACTGTGCCGTCCTATTGCCACCTAAAACTGCTATAATGAAGCTTAAGAAAATTCTGGGAGAAATAATCAGATGTTCTTCGTCTCACATTGCTGCAGTCATAACCTGTGGGTAGTCCGCTGTCCTCGGTCGGCCCGAATACCAAAGTGTTAGGCTGGCGTCGGTCATGGTCGCTCAGATCTGACGTCAGTACGCAGTGGTACTAAAGCGCATGACCGACGCCATATCCTCAGTCTTTCTTGCCGCATGGTCCGAAGCAGAAGCAGCGTTTGCAAGTGCCGTTCGGCGTCCTGAAATTTTCGTATTCTGAGTTTCAGACCGAAGACCAAGTTGGGCTAAGTACCCCGTTGGGGAATATTTTTGTCTTTTCTTGCCCCAGTTAAATCCGGATGTCAGACAAAGTTAATAATTGTATTTCTTGTGGGAAACAGATACCTCATAGGGATTACCACTCTCTCTGTATTCCTTGCTTGGGGCCTGAGCACGGCGTCGGGTGTCGCTTTGCTAGATTTAATAAGCGCACCATTAAACGCAGGTTAGATTGTGCTAGACTTGTTTTCGTAAGCGGTGTAACTACAACATGCCGCCGGATCCTCCGGCGCCACAGCTAAGAAGCGAAAAGATAAATCGTTAAAGTCTAAGCAGGATGAGTCGTCCGCTATGGACGCCGGTTCTATGGTAACTACAATTGACTCTGTGGATCCAGCCGAGGTTTCGGCTGAATCACAAGGGGAACCTTTAATCCTACAGGAATTGGCCTCTCAGGAGTTAGGTCAGGCCGAGGGGGCCTCTCAAGTTTCTGTAGTTCCTGCTTTACATAAGGTTGTTAGGCCTTCTACTTCTGTCACTAAAGCCCCTTCTAAAGCTAGACCTGGTCTTTCTGGCACAGGCATCATCCCTAGTTCTTTGGGCTCTGTTCCTAAGAAACATATGCTGAAAATGGCAGAGGATTTGATTACTTTAATCAGAGGTTCTATGCCCCCCCCCCCAGATAAGAGGCCTAGGGTGGAGACAGAGGTGGAGGGATTGGAGCATTCTTCAGATTACTCTGAGTCTTCTGATGAGGACATTCAGGATTTTCCTCCCTATTCTGATTCGGATGCAGAGGATTCCTGTCCTTCTGCTTCTCCTCCAGAGGATTTTTCCTTTTCTGAAACCCTGCACTCCATGAGGGAGCATTTTAAGTGGGAAGGTCAGGATTTTTCGGATTCTCTTAAGAGGCTTAGGGAATTTTTATTTTTACCTCAACATAGGCCCTTGGCTATTCCCCCTGTTTTGGATGTGGTTCAGATGTTTTTTCTGAAGCTTCCCTTAATCCTGATTCTTTACCCCCTGCCCCTGTCAAACCAGACGGGTATTACAGAGTTCCAGAGGCTCATAAATATTTGTATAAGAGTCCTAGAGCTGACCCGGAAACTATTAGTCAGGGACCTAAGGGTGTCAGGGCTTCTGTAGTTAAGAATCCAGTACCTCTGGATAAAGATTCTAGAGCTTTGGATAGGTGGGGTAAAAAAGTGTATACCTCCTCCACGCTAGCTATGAGGGCTTTAAATTGCCAGTTTCATGTGCTGAAGTATCAGAATTTTCTGTTAAGCCAGTTGAAATCTAAGGTAGATGCTCTAGCTGAGGGTATAGAGTGTAAGGAATTGCAGGTCTTAGTTCATGCCTCTGATCAGGTTGGTAAGCATTCCTTGCAGTGTGGCTTTGATGCTCTTCAGGCTTCTTCCAGGGTGGCTGCCACTGGTTCAGTTATTCGTAGGCACGCCTGGCTTAAGGATCAAAATTTGTCAGAGCATGTTAAAGCTCGAATTTTGGATGCTCCCCTTCAATCTGAAGTTCTTTTTGGTTCTCCTGTGGAGTCAGTTTTGAAGAAAATGGAAGACAAAGCTAAGTCCATGCAGACGGTTAAGGAATTTTTACAAGTGCAGCCCCCTAAGTTTAGCAGAAATTGGCCTGCAAAAGGATGGGCTTATCCTCCTTCTGATTTTCAGTCTAAGGGCAGATCTAGACGTGGTAGGGGCAGAGCTCATGCTCAGGGTTCTTTCAGACCTAGGACGTGGAGTTCTCCTGCACAATCTTCTGGTGAGGGCAGGGGTCAGCCTTTCGTAAACAGACCCAATGACCTGTATCTCCAGCTGCCAGATTCCTCCTGTCTGGCAGCTCCTCTAGGAGGAAAGTTGGCACTTTTCAAGCAAAATTGGCTTTTGGTCACCCAGGACAAATGGGTGTTGGACATTATAAATCGAGGCTACAACTTTTATTTTCACACCTTGCCTCCTTTCAAAGGCATGCCGGACGTACCTCCTCAGCAAAGGCTGGAGGCTCACAAACAGATTTCTTTGCTTTTACACATGGGGGCTATCCAGGTGGTACCTCCGTCAGAAGTAGGCCTAGGTTTTTATTCTCGCCTGTTCCTTGTGCCAAAGAAAGGAAACACTTGGAGGCCAATTCTGGATTTGTCCATTCTCAATGCATACCTAGACATTCCAAAGTTCAAGATGTTAACTTTGCAGCAACTTCTGCCTCTGCTAGGCAAAGATCACTGGATGGTAACTCTGGATCTCAAAGAGGCTTATCTTCACATTCCTATCAAGCCCAGCTGCAGGAGGTTCCTGCGTTTTCGGGCTGGTACTTTTCATTATCAGTTCTCTGCATTGCCCTTTGGCTTATCTACTGCGCCCAGGGTGTTCACAAAGGTCCTGGCTCCTGTGATAGCCTTCTTAAGACTAAGAGGAATACAAATTTATCCTTATCTGGACGATTGCCTGATTCTTACTCAAGACAAAGTCAAGTTACTTCAGCATCTACAGTATGTAATGGCAGTTTTAAGGTGCCTAGGGTATTCTGTGAACGAAACAAAGTCCAGTCTAGTACCCTCTCAGGACATGTGCTTTCTGGGTGTGAGACTGAATACAGCTTCTCAGATGGCTTTTTTGACCCCGGACAAACAAAGAAATCTTCCCCTTTACTTCCAGCAATTATCCCTACTGTCCAGGCTGACTGCAAGGACAGTCCTTCAAGCCTTGGGGTTCATGGCATCTTGTATTCTGGTACTTCCCAATGCCAAACTGCATATGAGGAAGCTACAATGGTATCTCAAAAGTGTATGGACTCAACACTGCCACGATTTGGACACTGTCATTCAGATAATACCTTGCATTCAAAAGGAATTCTTGTGGTGGGCTCAGGAATGTCACCTAAACAAGGGACTCTCTGTGACCCGACCAGAGGCGAGTCAGATCTTAACGACAGATGCCTCAGACATGGCTTGGGGAGCACACTTCAATGGGAAATGGATTCAAGACACGTGGCCTCCCAGACTACAGCATTTGCATATCAACATGAAGGAGATGTTAGCAGTCCAAATTGCACTGATGGCTTTCAAGGATCTACTTCAACCGGGACAGGTGTTGATTCAAACAGACAACACAACAGTCATGTGGTACATCAACAAGCAGGGGGGAACCCATTCGTACCCTCTTTGCAGACAAGCTATGATTTTGTGGGAGACTGCTCTGAGTTTGCACATCACTCTTCAAGCGAGGTTTCTGCCAGGAGCACAGAACTCCTTAGCAGATGTTTTGAGCAGACAGATGGTGGATCCCCATGAGTGGAAATTGGATCCTCATATATTTCAACAGTTGACAGTGGCTTGGGGAACTCCAGACATAGATCTGTTCGCTTCTCCACTAAATTTCCAACTGCCAAAATTTTGCACAAAGATGTTTCACCCAAAAGCTTGGAAAGTGGATGCTCTATCTTTCAGTTGGAACAACCTTCACGTTTATGCTTTTCCTCCTCTGCCTCTCCTTTCCAAGGTGCTCTTGAAGGTCAGACAAGACAAGCCTTGCATGATTCTAATAGCTCCAGATTGGCCACGTCAGCACTGGTATCCTCTGCTGAGGAGTTTAGTTCAGGAGCCTCCTTGGCCTTTGCCACCAATTCCACACCTTTTGTCCCAGGCAAGCAATCATTTCCTCAATGTCAGGGTACAGTCCCTGCATCTGACAGCCTGGCACATTCTGTTTTAGACCCTGGGGGGTCGCAGCTTCCTCAACAAGTTTTGAATGTCATATTGGAAGCCAGACGACCTAGTACTAGGAAAGTTTATGCTGATAAATGGAGGAGATTTTTTCTTTGGAGCACAGCAAAGAGCTTTGATGTTTCAGTGCCTAATTTGAGTGTTACACTACAGTACCTTACAGAATTATTAGACAAGGGTTTGTCTTTCTCCTCCTTGAAAGTTCATGCCGCAGCCATTTCTGCTCACTATGATTGTGACCCACCATTATTTTCTCACCCTTTGTTTAAGCAATTTCTTAGAGGGGCAAAGAACATAAGACCCCCACGTAGAGCTCCTACTCCTTCCTGGGATATCAATTTTGTGTTGGAAAAGCTTACTTTACCTCCTTTTGAACCTGCAGCTACATCTGAGTTGAAGTTTTTGTCTTGGAAGACTGCTTTTTTGTTGGCCATTACGTCTGCTAGGAGGGTATCTGAATTACAGGCTCTCATGGCAGTTGAACCCTTCTTGATATTCCATAAAGATGGGGTATCCCTGCGTACTAACCCTACTTTTATGCCTAAAGTTGTTTCTAATGTGGCCTTAAACCAATCTATTCATTTGCCTACCTTTTATGCTGATCCCCAAAATAAAGGGGAAAAAATTTTGCATTCTTTGTATATTCACAGGCAGTTACGCTATTATTTGAGCAGAACTAAAGGGTTCAGGCAGACTCAACAGTTATTCATTTCTTTTGCTTTGGGTTCACAAGGGAAAGCTGTTTCAAAGCAAACTATTTCTAAGTGGATTGGCCATTGTATTGCTTTTTGTTATTCTCATCATGGAAAGGATGTTCCAGCTGGGATCAGACCTCATTCCACTAGGGCTACTGCCACTTCTACTGCCTTTTTAAGGGGAGTAGCTACTAAAGATATTTTGGAGGCAGCTACTTGGAGTTCAGTGCACACTTTTACTAAACATTACCATCTCCCTCTTTATTCCAGGTCTAGGGCTGGGTTTGCCACTGCAGTTTTACAGGGCATGTTAGCAGCTCCTAATGCTTTTTAATTTTGCCAACCTCCCTTTACCTTTGCTTTGGGATTCTACCCACAGGTTATGACTGCAGCAATGTGAGACGAAGAACATAGTACAGTTTTGTACCTACCATAAATGTAGATGTTCGAGGATCCACATTGCTGCAGTCCAATTTTCCCTCCCTCCTTCCCCTCTGTAGTTTGGGGTTGCTGTGTGGTTTTTGGGGTGATTATTTTTTCAGTATTGGTGGTTGGGTATTTTCTTTTTTTTTTTTGGCTATGGCCTTTTCTTTTTAGGCCTTCTGACATCTGGGGCAAGAAAGACTGAGGATATGGCGTCGGTCATGCGCTTTAGTACCACTGCGTACTGATGTCAGATCTGAGCGACCATGACCGACGCCAGCCTAACACTTTGGTATTCGGGCCGACCGAGGACAGCGGACTACCCACAGGTTATGACTGCAGCAATGTGGATCCTCGAACATCTACATTTATGGTAGGTACAAAACTGTACTTTTTCATCAGAGTGTGTTACTTATAGATGGGGACTGGAATTTGATTTGCAGCAGGGAAAATGTGTCTGGGAAGCTCAGAAGGGAAAATATAGCAAAGGAGGGTTGATTTTTCAAGAAATTTTTGAAAATATTTTACATAAAAGATGTGAATTCAGTAGAGGTCAGAGTGAATTTTTATATTATTCCCCAATATGCAAAAATTGGGTTAGCTTAGACAGAACTTAAATTTCACAGGAACATGTGCGTTTAATTGATAATTTTGATACGTATCCAATAACTATTTCAGAACATGTGCCAAAAATAAAAATTCAGGGTAATGAAATAGAAATGAGACACTAGTGCTTTCCCACCTATCTGTTGAAAAGAAAGGAATTTAAGGAATAGGTATTGGAAATTATTTGGGAGTTATTAGAGAAGAAATTCTTCTGAAAATATAACTAGGGAGTGAGATAAAATTAAAGTGGAGTCTAAAAAATAGAGTGAAAATTAAAGAAAGAGTGATATGGTTAAGAAGCAGCACAAATTATGTAGATAGACTGAAAAATGTTAAAGTATTACAGAAGAGGAAAAAATCTAACAGCACAAGAAGAGGAGTAATTGTAGAATGCTAAGCAGAAAATAAAGGATTGTCTAGATAATTTCCATGAGTTTAGAAAGATTGTTGTTAAGCAACTGTTTTTTTTTTTTTTTTTTGATAAAAATGCTGGAACACAAAAACGTTTTAGCGCATCGTCTCAGGCAACAGAAAGTAGAAATGGTTGTTGCCAGGCTTAAGGAGCCTATAACAAGGAAGATCACAGAAGATCCCGTACAGGTACTAGAAGTATTTTGGAAATTTTTTGAAAGCCTTTATAAAGCAGAGAAATATGGAAATCAAGAAAAGGTACAAATGGAAATGTTCCCCTGATTATTTCTTTTTGAGCAGAGGAACCAGGCAGGGGTGTCCTCTTTCCCCCTTTGTTATTTACACTATGGTTAGAACCATTGGCAAAAAAAATAAGAGACTCCGAAATCCAAGGAAATAATTGGTATGGTATTCAAGAAAAGCTGGGTGTATTTGCTCATGATATTATTTTATACCAGATAAAACCAGAAAAGGTAATTTCAGTGTTGTGGAACATTTTGAGGCAGTTTCAGATCTTTTCAGGAAACGAAATTAATGAAGCTAAAACAAAGGCAATGGCTGTAAATAATGTACCCCATGTGAATTGACTCAATAATATCCATATTTATGGGTACATAATAAAATGAAGTTGATAGGAGTATGGATTAAAAAGGATTCTCGTGTGGCAGTCAAGGATATGTGGGAAGAGAATAAACAAAAGATAATACAAAAACTGAGAAATTGGAACCTCTGTTATATGGATATGGGGGTCTACTTGACATGGCTGAAAGCTCAAAATACTGAAATTCAGTTGACAATCTCAAATGCTCAAAATGCTGAAAACTCATTTGACTGAATTTCAGAATACTGAAAACTTACAATAATGAATTTCAAAATACAAAATGTTAAGCCATAGACATGTGTGTTTTCCTTCACCTGTGAATTACTTAACATATCAAAAAATCCATAGATCCGTGAATACCAAATGTTTCATCACAAGTAACATTAACATTCACAAAACCTAGGTTCACAATACCAAATAAACCTTGCAAATATCACCAACAATTCATCTCACCAAATGAAAACTATAAAAGAAAAAAATGCACACTTATAACGCCAACGATTCTCTCTTTCCAAAATTAAAAACTACTTACTCACCTTATTAACAGACACCAGAGGATGTAAAACCAAACTAGGTGGGGGCTATGCCCCCACCCCCCCAAACTATATATATATATATATATATATATATATATATACTAACTCTGGGATCGCACTACAGTGGGGAAAAGGACATATACCCTTTACTTAACTTAAAGTTCTGTACACGCTGCCATTTTGTATTTTGAAATTCATTATTGTAAGCTTTCAGTATTCTGAAATTCAGTCAAATGAGTTTTCAGTATTTTGAGCTTGTTGTAGAACCACACAGCTAAGGCTCCTATACATAGCACAAGCAGAAACCTATAATTCAGAGTAGAAAGATGATGAAACGGGAGAAGCTCAAGAAACAAGTAGAGACAGAGATTTTGCGTGGAGATCCTCATAAAATAACAATAATCATGCAGAATATTATATTCATAAAGTAGCAGAAAGTATTCTAAGAACTAAGCCAACACTGGAATGGAGAAAGGAGATTTGGCCGATAAGAATGACCAGAATTAGAGATACAGATACAGACGAGGGAGCTGTAATTTATTGGAGAAAACTGGTAAAATAACCTAGGTGTTGGGAGCAAATAATTAGCGAGGAAACTGTAATAGATGGGAAGAGGTCAAAAATGTATTTGGGCTGCATGATAGAGATTGCCTTCCCTATCAAGGACTGATATCAGAGTATAGGCAAAGAGAAAGAAATAGGGGAATCGTAAACAAAAGACCAGCACTGGTAGAATTTTTTGTAGAATCTAGAATAGAAGCTGCTGTTAAAAAATGAGTTTAGTAGAGCATACAAAATATTGCTTGATAACTATAAGAATCAGTCAGAGGAGGTTAGGAAGGATTGGGAAGAGAGATTGGATAAGCAATTCATAAAGAAACAATGGGGGATATATATGTCTCTCAAATATGCAACAAAATCTAGATGATTTAGGATATTTGCTTGGAAGTGTTAATATAGGTACTTATATATCCCAAGTAAACTCCAAAGAATTTTTCCTCAGGTGTACAGCATATGTTGGAGGTATGATGGAGATGGAAGAGATGATTGGGAACATATTTTCTGGGAGTGTAATGAGTTGGCAAACTTCACAAATTCCCTGCAGACTGCTCTGTGGTAGATACTGGGTGAGCAAATTTGTGCAACTAAGGAAATTATTTATTTATATATTTATTTTTTGAGCTCTAATACAGAATCGGAAATGCCTAGACATAATAAGGCCTTGCTGAGTCTAATTATGGTGGCTGCAAAAAAAGCAATTGCTAGAAAATGGAAATCAAAGTCTAAACCAACTTTACTAGTAGTAGCAAATATAGTAATAGAGATAAAACAACTGGACTTGAGATCTTTAGAAAAGGGTAGGAGCAAATTATGTAGGAAAAATGGGAATTACGGTAACAATGCATGCAGAGGGGGAACAAGGTTTAAAAGAAGTCAGGATTTGATTGATCTATGTAATATTTAACTGACAGCAATTGTATCGATTACAAGTAGTGTATAATGTTTACAACTACAATTATGTTAATATGGTTTGCGATGTATAATGTTTGCAACTAAAATTATGTCAATATGATTTGTTTTCATTTATATAAATGTATGATTTCCTCATTGTCATGTGATAATTTAACAGAGATGTTTCTTGCTTAAAAAAGATAATTTAAGGAAACAGGTTATATAGTAAGACACTAATGAGAAAAATGGTGATAGGGTATTGACACTGACAATTTGTAGATAAAAATCTGTAATATGCATTTTGTATAGTAAGATAAGGAGTAGAGTTGCTTTTTGAGTATTCTTGAGCCATTTCTGAAAGTATTCCAGGAATCTGTCAGGTAATTGAATTATTGCATCTGAAGTAGTTAACTTAATTTGATCAGCAACCTGTGGGTATCCGATCCGATTTGCATCCGAGCTGGCAGCTTTCCTAGCAAAAGATCCAAGCTCCAAGCTCCTCCCCCTACCCATAATACCTTGCTACCTCCCTCTAGTCCTCAGATCTCATTGGCCGTGGCTTCTTGAAACATCTGAGAACGAGCTGCTAGCATTGGGTTTTGTGAGTGGAAAGTTATTCTAATCTTTTTCATGGTACCTTTCCTCCCTTAAACTATTTTCTTGTAGTTTTCTTCATGTTAGCTTTAGTCTATATATATCTCTTTTCCCCTCCCCCCCTTCTGTCTGTGTGTGAAGGTGTGTGCTTGTGGGCCTACTCTTCTCTAAATATGTCTGAAGGCCCGAAAGCAATTTTTTCTAAATGCTCCGAGTGTGGCCATAAGCTATCCCCAGCGGATGACCACACTCTGTGTGTTATTTGCCTGGGCGTGGACCACCTTTCGTCGGGCTGCACTATTTGTGCAGCCTTCAACCCCATGGCTTTGAGGGATAGGAGGACCAAGCTAATCCTTGCGGGCCTTTTGCCCCCTGATTCGGCTTCATCCCCCTCCCCCTCTGTGGCGCCAGCCGCTGCTGTGGCTGCTCCACCAGCCGTTCCCGCTCCCCTGGCCGGGATTCAAACTCCCTCTTCGGCTCAGGAGGAAAGGGACTCTAGAAAAAGAGACGAGAGACCAGGAGCGTGATAGGGACAGCCATCGTAGCCACAAGAGGTGGGCCGATTTCCGTCCCCTCGGCCCCACCATCTAAGCAGCTCGCCTCCCCCCTTAAGGTCTCCGGGTCTTCCCCCTCCCGGCTTCATTCTCCACGTTTTTCCCTGGAGCCGGAGGAGTAGACCCGGTCACCTTCGAGGTCGTCTAGGCGGCCTTCTTGGCCAGCCTCGGCTGCCTCATCCAGGTCAACTAGAAGTTTATCCGATGCGGTCATGGGCCGGATGATGCATCGATTTTTTCATGCCCAACTGCAGATGGGAGTGCTCTTGCCCCCCCCCCCTCGGGGGGTAGCTCGACTCCATTTTTCACCCCCATTGCTCCTTTTCCGACCCGCTATCTGGGTTCGGAGCCGTCGGATCCGGGTAGCTTCCGAGACGGGGTGATGTCAGTGCCGACAGTGATTCCTACTTCAGCGTCGGCCGCACCTTCGAGTTTGTCGGGTCCTTTTTCGTATCCGAGCTCTCAGGGCCGTGAGCTGAGCGTCTGATCTGGAGAGGTCAGTGTGCATTTGGCTCGGTTGAGGTCGGAACGCACTGTTCTTTCTTATCCGATCGGGTCATCTCTGGCACCGATCCACATGTCGGATCCGAGGGGGCTGCTTTCTGATCCTAGAGAAAGCGGCTCACCCTCGTCATTCGACGTTGTGGAGAGGGTTATGTCGAGAAATTTGAGGCCCCAGACTCTTGCTTCGGATCCACCCGCCATTCCCTCTCAAACGGGCCTGTCTTCCATCATCCGGCCCAAGGGACAGCCTGTGCCTACGTCCCAGATGGTTCCTGTAGAGGAACAGGACATTGTTGGTGAGCCCTCCTTGGACAGCCCCCCCCCCCCCGAGGAGGTCCCTCACAAAAGAAAGTGTAAGAGGAGGCACTTGGACTCACCCAAGTCCCTCACAGAAGACACGGACTTGGAGGTTCCCCCAGGTCACCCCCCGAGGATGTCTCCTTCAGAGACATTATGGAAATGCTTCGTATTAGAGGGGGGTGGTCAGCCCAAAAGCCTTCCTCAGATGAGTCTGTGTTTCTGGAGGTGTTCGCAGGCCCATCTACCTCTTGGGTGTCCCCTCCCGCCGATCCCTTGGTGGACCTCATAACTACCCGGGCATGGAAGGAGCCGGACACTGTGGAGCCAATACCCAAGAGACCGGACAGGATCCTCAGCCCCCCCACAGACAGGACAGTTTGGAGCAAGGGTACCCCAGTGGATGCCATGGTGATGGCGGCTGCCACCAAGAAGAAACTGGCACAGGAGAGTTCCTCGGTACATCCTCCAGACAAGGAGTCTCGGACGATGGACCGCCTCAGAAAGCAGATGTTCGCTTCAGCGACCTTCTCTGTAAGGTCACTAAACTATATGGCACACATAATTCAGCTCCAGTGGGACCTAATCAAAGAGTACGCTGGGTCACCCCCAGAGTCCATGTCGGCCGAGGACAAACGGACCTTCTCGGCTCGAATGGCCACTCTTAAGTCTGTCACAAACATATCTGTGGCTTCCCTCCCATGCCACGGAGGGAGCGGCTAGAGCCAGCAGAGCGGGCATTGTCTTGCGACAACAGGCCTGGCTCCGTCTCTGCGACTTTGTGGAACCCTTCAAGGAGTCCTTCGCGAATGCCCCTTTTGACGGTTCTACGCTTTTCGGAAAAAACGTCCGCGATATGCTACTCCAGAGTGAGAAGGACTGGAAGACATCTGCGTCGGGATCCGCTTCTCGGCTCCTCAGAGGTCCTTCTCCAGGAACCAAAGAGGACAGAAGAAGATGTGGTTCCAGAAATCGCAACAATCCCATTTTGCTCCGGACCCCTCGTCCTTCAGAGGCAGAGGAGGACAGGGTGGATGCCGGCCCAGAGGCAGAGGGGGAGGACGAAGAATTTTGGGTCGCGGGAACCTTTTTCCGATTGACCCGCAGCAACCCTGAGGGGTTGCCCGACTGCTCCTCTCTGAAGGCAGTCGGGGGGGCGCTTCTCGGAGCAACTAGCACATTGGGAGTCCATTACAACAGATCACTGGGTGCTCCGAATCATATCCAGAGGCTACTCAATTGCATTCCTAAGTTCTCCTCCCCGGTCGGGGCACCTCCCCGATGTCGCACTCAGAGGGAGGTAGCAGCCTTCGAAATGAAGGAGCTGCTAAGAAAAAGTGCCATCCAGCACGTCCCCCCCCGGTCAGTCTGGATCAGGCTTCTACTCCACGTTCTTTTTGGTGCCAAAAAAGACTGGGGACTTGCAGCCAATTCTCGACCTGTCCACACTGAACCTGTCAGTCGCCAAAGAAAAGTTCCGGATGGTCACCATTCAATCCATTCTCCCACTTGTACAGGAGAACAACTGGATGTGCTCCATAGACCTCAAGGATGCGTACTACCACGTTCTAATGGACAGGTGATCTAGGAGGTTTTTCCACTTTCAGCTGGGAGCCAGTCATTATCAGTTCAGGGTCCTACCCTTCGGTCTCACCACAGCCCCCAGGGTGTTCACCAAGGTTATGGCAGTTCTAGCGGCCCACCTGAGGCTTAAGGGAATACAGGTGTTTCCTTACCTGGACGACTGGCTCCTAGCCGCCCCCACCCACCAGACGTTTACTATGTTCAGCCAGGGACTATTTCCTACATCTCGCCCTCCATCTAGGGATCACGATCAACCACAAGAAATCCTCCCTTCAGCCTACTCAGATCTTGGATTTCATAGGGGCCAGGATAGACACAATTTAGTCAAAGGTCTTTCTGACATCAGACAGACTCCGCAACCTAAACCTCCATGTTTTGGCTCTTCTACAGTCCTCGGCCCCTTCAGCAGAATTAGTCCTGAGGGCTCTGGGGTCCATGGCAGCGGCCATCAACCTGTCACCGCTCGCACGTTTGAATATGAGAATTCTTCAATGGACCTTACAGGTCCAGTGGTCCATCCTACGACATCCTTAGTCTTCCCCTATCCCCCTCAGCAAGGTTTGCAGGGAATCTCTACTTTGTTAGCTGCATTCCAGGGACCTCCGGGAAGGGCGCCCCTTCTCCATGTCCCCTCCCCATGTCACAGTGACCACTGACGCGCCTTGCTTGGGTGGGGGGGCATTGCATGGGCAGAACCGTCCAAGGCACGTGGACTCACAATGAGACCTTTTTACATATCAGTGTTCTGGAGATGAGGGCAGTGCTTCTAGCGTTGCAGGCTCTCCATGCCCTTCTTCCTCTAGGGACTATTGCAATTCAGTCAACATGTCAGTGGTCTGGTACATCAACAAGCAGGGGGGAACCAGATCTTGCCCACTTTGCCGAGAGGCCATGAGAGTGTGGGCATGGGCGATATCCACCAACCGCTTTCTCATAGCAACACACATACCGGGTCGGTCAAACATTCTAGCGGACAAGCTGAGTCGAACTATCCTCTCACCTTACAAGTGTTCTCTGAACCCCTTAGTAGCGAAACAGATCTTCCCCAGATGGGGTCAACCTTGTTGTGATCTGTTCGCGTCGCCTTCGAACGCAAAGTGCAGCGAGTTTTTTGCTCCAATTCCACCACCAGGGGAAACCCCCAGAGACGCTCTGGTTCATGCTTGGCCATCCAGTCTTCTTTATGCTTATCCTCCTCTTCTGTTTATGACAAAATTCTTGCAGAAAGCTCGTCGGTTGGGGAGCAGAGTTATCCTCATAGCCCCATTCTGGCCTCGTCACACCTGGTTCCCATGCCTACGGTCCCATCTAGTACATCCTCCTTGGATCTTGGATCCCATTCCGGATCTGATTTCTCATCCCTTGGGATTGAAAACTCCTGACCTGGACAACCTCAAGCTCTCAGCTTGGTTGATCTAGTTCCGTTAATGGCTAGGACTCCCGGTGTCTCATCCTCAGTTAAGGCTATCCTGGTGGCCGCTCATAAGCCTTCTACCAGGAAAGTCTACAAGAGTAAATGGAAGCGTTTTTCTATCTGGGTGGAACATAGGAATTTGGATCCTTTTACAGCTCCTATTCCAGCAGTCCTAGACTTTCTATCCCACATTTTTCATCAGGGGGCTAGTTCTTCAGCTGTTAAAGTTCAGTTGGCAGCTATTTCCCACTTCCACATTGGAAACAGTTTTGGCCCCCTAGCTTCCTCTAAGATCTGCAAGACCTTCCTGAAAGGTACCTTTCTTTTAAGACCCCCCTGTTAAGGATGCAGTTCATCCATGGGATTTAACCCTAGTTCTCCAGGGCTCTGACTGGTCCCCCTTTTGAGCCTGCAGCTTCAGTTGACTTAAAGTATGTATCTTGGAAAACTGCCTTCCTGATTGCTATTACCTCAGCTAGAAGTGTATCAGAGCTTCAGGCTCTTAGTAGTAAGCCTCCATACATCATTATTCATAAAGACATAGTTTCCCTCAGGACTAATCCCTCCTTTCTGCCTAAAGTGGCTTCCGAAGCCAACATCAACCAATCCATCAATCTGCCTGTCTTCTTTCCTAATTATCACAACAAAGGAGAGTATAGACTTCATTGTCTGGATGTACATAGACAGTTGTGATTTTACTTACACAGAACGGATGTTTTTCGAAAATCGGAACAACTCTTTGTCTCATTTGCCAAGTGATAAACCAGTGACAAAGGTAACCTTAGCTAGGTGGATTTCCCAATGCATTCTTCTCGCATACAGAAGCTGTGGTCGACCTGAGCCCGTTCGGGTTCGGGCACATTCTACCCGTTCTGTGGCTACTTCTGCTGCCTTCTGGTTGAGGGTCGCTTTGGATGACATTTGTTCAGCAGCTACTTGGGCTTCCTCTCATACTTTCATTACACATTATAAATTGGATCTGATATCCAGAGGAAGGGCATCTTTTGGCTCTGCAATGTTCCGGAATATCCTTCCATGAGGACCTCCCAAGTTGTTGGTAGTTGGGAACTCTGTCCCACAGGTTGCTGATCAAATGAAGTTAACTACTTCAGATAAAGAAGTTATGTACTCACCATAACGTTCCATCTGAGTAGGTAACTTCATTTGTCAGCAACCAACCCTCCCTCCGTCCCCCTGACATGTAGTTCGTCCTTGAAGGATTACTGTTTTTCACTTCCCAGATGACATCAGGTTAGGATGTTCAGGTGATTTTTCTTTTTTTTTTTTTTTGTTATTGTAGTATTTCTGTGATACAATGGCAAACTCGATCTGAGGACTAGAGGGAGGTAGCAGGGTATTATGGGTAGGGGAGGAGCTTGGAGCAAGGATCTTTTGCTAGGAAAGCTGCCGGCTTGGATCCGATACCCACAGGTTGCTGACAAATGACGTTACCTACTCAGATGGAACGTTATGGTGAGTACATAACTTCTTTTTAAGCTGTAGGCAAACTTGCATTTGTGTAAAAGGAAACAAACCATGTTAACTTGTTCACATTTACAAACATTATACATCTCGTACATGCTTTTGTAGTTATCATCAAGCCAGCATTGCATAAATTACTGAATTCCTGCCTTCCATTAAACCTCACTCCTCCCCCTAAAACATTATTCTGTATGTATTTGTCCCACAATTTCCATTTTTTTCCATGTAGTTTGCTCCTGCCCTTTTCTGAAGATGTCAGTTTTTTTATCACTGTTAAAATATTCACTACTTCAAATACAGTTTATTTAGACTTTGATTTCCATTTCTAGTAATTGCTGTTTTGGCAGCCACTGGAATTAAACGTAACAGGGCCTTACTAAGTATAGGCAATTCAGATCCTGTATCCCAGCTCCAAACACTAATTTCCTTCTGAATGCTTGCAGTGAACTGAACATGTCTTTTTCCTCTTCTAAATTCCTCTGGGCTTTTATTACCTTTTGGTTCCCCACTGCTAGGAGGGCATATTGCTCACCCAATATTTGTGAGTACTCGGTCGGGTATTTGTCTGCAAGCTCATCACACTCCCAAAATATATATTCCCAGTTAACTGTTTCTTCCCTATCACACTTCCAACATTTGCCTTCTACTTGAGGAAAAAGACTTTGGAGTCTGCTTGGGATATAAAAATACCTATGCAAACACTTACAAGAAAAAAAATCCTAAAGCTTCAAGAGTTTGTTGCATATTTTGGAGCTGTATGTACGTTCTCCCATTGTTTCACTGCGAATTACTTATCCAGTCTCTCATCCCAATTTTTTCTAATCTTCTCTGACTAATTTTTATAGTCATCATGCAATATTTTATATGCCGTATTATCCCTTTCTTAACAGCAGCTTTTGTTCTCCATTCAACTAAAACCTCCAACACGGTAGACCTTTTACTCAGGACTACCCTATCCCTTTCTCTTTGCATCTGTTGCTATCCATCTCATTATTCATCATGCATGGATCTTGGATCTGACCACTGATCTGAGCCAGCAGCTGATGGACAAATCCAGAGCTCAAGTTCCTCCCCTTCCCATAATTCCCTGCTGACCTGTAACCCTCAGATTCTGGTTGCCGCTGAATGCTTAGGAAGTGATTCAGTTTCCTTGTTTACAGATAAGTGATTCCTTTTCCTATTTTTAGTGAGCAAAAGTAATATTTTTCCTTCTGTCTTAGTTTTCCTCCTCCTCCCGCAGCTATTTTGTTTGTGTAGGGTGCTTTGTTCTCCCTTTTCTTGGCTTTGGGTTTCTTCTCACCCTTTCTTCCCCTCAGTCAAAAAAAAAGAAAACTTTTCTTTCTCCTATCTCCCTTTCTAGAGTGTGTGGTGTATGATGGCTGACAAACCTTTGGGTTTTAAATGAGATGATGCTCCTCATGCAGTCGGAAAATGCCTCATTCCGTCTCGCACGAGGAGTGTCTTTACTGCTTGGGAGAGCCTCACCTGGAGGTTGAATGCAACATTTTTGCTGCATTCAACCCCAGGACTCTTATGGAGCATAGAAATAAGTTGTTCCTAAAGGGTTAACTCAGGGCAGATCACTGGCTCTGGACTCTCCCTCTAAGGCTTCTCAGGATTCTAAAAAGATGCCTCCCCCTCCCTCCAAGGGGTCTCCTTCTGTCTCCAAAAAGCTTAGGGTCTCTGATCACAGAGCCCCAGATCCAAGTCCAGCCTCTATGGCTTTGGATCCAGGCTCTTTTGCTCCGAGAGCCTTGGATCAATTTCTCAGATCTGTGGCCTCAGTTCCTTGGAGGCATTCCGGTCTGACTCGCTGCAAGCCTTTCACTGGATCTGACCCATTTGTCGGATCCATCCTGTGCGCCGACCAAGGCTTCAAATTCTACCAGGACTTCAGATCCATATTGTTCTGTTGGATCCGGTAGTCATTGACAGTTCACCTTCCAGGTCTAGGAGATCAGATCTGATGCGTCAGAGTTGGTCCTCCTTCCGGGATCGTAGGGCATTGACTCCCAGGGCAGGATTTCTGGCTAGGTCTGGTCATTCTTCAGTGTCTTCCAGCTCCTTCAGCAGCTTGCTGCCTGCAGATATGGCTAGGATGATGAGGAGTTTCCTCAAAGCCCAAATTGAGTTGGGCTTGTTGCCATGCATAACTCAGTTGCCTAGGGGACCTTCTCCATCCACAGGACTTCAGTCTCCTCTTCCGACCATCCAGGTATGGAATGTCAGGATCAGAGCATTCCTTGTGAGAGGCCAGTGGTGTTGAGTATTCCTGGCGGGCTCTGTTCTGCTGCCTTTGGCACATGCTGTGCCTCGCCCCCATGAGGTCGGTACTGGCTCGCTGGGGGCGGGGACAAGCCCAGAAGTTTTGGACTGTTCCGTCTCCTTGGGGGCTTTGGCACTAGACAGCTCAGGGCCGATATTGTTGTGGGCTTCGGTGCTGCATCATGGTTCCTTTTCCCTCCCCGGATGGCTGCGGTGACTAGGGAGGAGAGAGGAGCCTCGTCCAGTCTGTTGGTCTTCCAGACAGTAGAGAGGATCTTCTGCAGTCTGGCAGTTACCTCTCCTTTTTAGCTGGGTCCTCCCCAGCTTCTCTTGGGTTTGGGTGCAGAGTCCCTGTCTCTTCCGAATCCTCCCCTGAGCCTACTGTGTAGGAACCCCCCCTTGGAAGAAAACATGTAATAGGATACACTTGGAACTCCCCCAGAGTCCCTCACGGAAGACACAGATGTCGAGGAGGGAGACTAGTCTCCCAGACTACCGTCCGAGGAGGTGTCCTTTGGGGCATCCTCAAAATTCTTAAAGAAAGAGGCGATTGGTCTTTGCAAATCCCATCGGAGGAATCTGTGTTCTTGAAGGTGTTCGGGATGAGCCCTTCCTCTACCTGGGTGCCCCCCCTGTCAACATGCTTGTAAAACTCATCACCTGCAGGGCTTGGAAGGTGCCAGACACAGTGGAACCAGTGCCCAAGAAAGCTGACAGATTCCTCAGTCCTCCCAAGGATAAGGCCTTCTGGAGTAAGGGCATCCCCATCAATGCCATTGTGGTGGCCGCTGTGAACCAAGAAGGAGCTGGTTGAACAGAGCTCCTCCATACATCCACTGAACATGGATTCTTGGGCGATAGACCGATTTTGAAAGCACATGTTTGCCTCAGCTACATCCGGACTGAGAGCAACGAGCTATATGGCACACTTTACGCAGCTTCAGACAGATTTGGTATCGGAACTCACCATTTCCCTTATGGAGTTGTTCCCCCCGGAGAGTCTTAAACTTGTCTCTCCTAAGCTGTCAAATCTGTATTCCTTATCTAAAGCTTTGATGAGGCTAATCTCTAATGCAGCAGAGGCCACCGCTGAAGTCACAGGCACTGGCATTGCTATTTGTCGGCATGCCTGGCTTTGCCTTTGCGGGTATGTGGAACCCTTTAAGCCATCCTTTACTAATGCTCCTTTTGACGGCTTCACCTTGTTTGGTGTGTTTGTCAAGGAACCTTAGAACTGCAGCGAGTAGGAGTGTAAGTGTCTGTCTACAGTAGGAATCAAGTTTTCTGTTTCACAGTATTCCTTTTCCTAGTTTCAGAAGAGGACTAAGAAGCTTTGGTTCTGCAGGGCTCATATGCTCCCTAGGAATCCTCTTCCTCAGGCCGGGACAGGAGATTCAATGGCAGATGCCGCCATAGGGATAGAGGCGGTCTGCAGAATCACGGCTCTTGAGAACCTTTCTTAGAGATGCCTTTTCAGTGCTCCTGAAGCACTGCCCGACTGTCTTGCCCTGGAGGCAGTAGGGGGATATTTCTCCCTTCACCAACTAGGCTGGACAAGTCTCACCTCCGATCATTGGGTGTTAAAAATATTTCCAGGGATTACTCCATTCCCTTTTGTCAGCCCCCCCCCCATTCAAAAATTTCTCCTGGACATTCCATCCTGCCAACAGGAGTTGGCCTATCTCGAGGTCCAAGATCTTCTTAAAAAAAGAACCATTCAAGTGGTCCCAACAGGACAACGAGGGTCCAGAGCTTACTGTTGCTCCTTTTATGGGGGACCTACATCTGATATTGGATCTCAAGGAATTGAACCAGTCAGTCAAGAAGTCTTAAGTTCTGGATGGTCACTGTACAGTCCATTCTTTCCCAGTTGTGAAAGGATGATTGGATGTGATCAGTGGATCTCAAGGATGCGTACTGTCGTATCAAGATAGACAGGTGCTCCAGGAGACATCTGTGCTTTTGGTTGGGGGACAATCACTACCAGTTTAGAACCCTGTCCTTTGGACTCACTACAGCCCCCTGGGTGTTTGCCAAATGCATGGCAGTGGTGGCAGCTGATCTCCGGCTGCAAGGATTCCAGGTCTTCCCATGCCTGGACAATTCACTGTTTGCTGCACTCACTAGGCATTGACTTTTAATGCCCACAAGTTACGACCTTGGCTATTTTCTGCTTGAAGGCATTAGTCAATTTTTCCCAAGTCCAATCTTTCTACATGCCAAAACGTAGAGTTTAATGGAGTATAGTTGGACACTGTCGGAGACTGTAGCACTTCCCTTATGTTGGGTCCAGCTCATTCAAGATCAGGTATCTCGCTTGTTAGGTCTAGAGTGCCCATCAGTCCATCTGATTTCTTCAAGTGTTAGGCTCGATGGTGACTACCATCCAGTTGGCGCCATTCGCCAGGTGTCACATGTGGGTGCTTCACTGGATCCTGACAGTGCAGTGGCCCGTTCAGGTTCACCCCATGTCCATGGCTGTCTGGATTGCTCAGGTGTGCAGGAATCATCACACTTGGTGGCTCCAGTCGCGGAATCTACTTCTCACAAGCCATTTTATCTTCCCCCTCCCAAGGCCACAGTGACCACAACTGCCTCCCTGATGGGGTTGGGGACATTTCCAGAGCAGGATGGTTCAAGGCACGTGGTCCCCCACAGAGATGAAATTGCACATAAATGTCCTGGAGATGACAGCAGTCCTCTTTACATTGCAAGCCTTTCAGGAGTGCCTCCCTCCAGGGACCGTATCAGTTCAAATGGACAACATGGCGGTGCTCTGGTACATCAACAAGCAAGGGGGAACATGGTCCTATCCTCTATGCAGAGAGGCCATGAGAATGGGAATGTGCAATGTCTTCCAGGTGGTTTCTTCTTGCAACTCACATTCCTGGCAGTTCCAGTGTGCTAGCTGACAAACTCAGCAGGTCTGTCTTGAGTCCCCACAAGTAGTCCTTGAATCCGTTAGTGGCGCATCAGATATTTGACCGTTGGGGTCACAATCTCTTTGCCTCCCCAATCAACCACAAATGCAGCAACTACTTTGCCCTGATCCAACCCCCCCGGCGGGGGAGTCACCCAGGGATGCTCTGATTCATGATTGGCCACTGGGAATCCTATATGCTTTACCCTCCTACTCTCTAATTCCCAAAGTCTTGCAGAAATCTCACTGATTGAAGACCCCTCTTACCTTC
The DNA here is from genome assembly GCF_019279795.1 of Protopterus annectens. Classification (NCBI taxonomy): domain Eukaryota; kingdom Metazoa; phylum Chordata; order Ceratodontiformes; family Protopteridae; genus Protopterus; species Protopterus annectens. The sequence continues at coordinate 80,587,486 of NC_056737.1, forward strand.
ATTGCTCCCTTTTGGCCTCCCTTCTTTGGTCTCATCTGAAATATCCTCCCTGGATATTGGATCCCATTCTGGATTTCATTTCCCATCTCTGGGGCTTCCTCTTCCCAGCCTCCATACTCTTTGTCCAATGTCTAACTGCTTGGTTTCTCCAGTTCTAGTGATCCTTTCATAGTTCAGGCCTCTTTCCTCTGTGAGAAGCATCATCTTGGTATCTCAGAAGCCATCTAAGAAGAAGGTATATTGCAGTAAATGGAAAAGATTCTCTATTTGGGCCAGAAAACGTAATTTGGATCCTTTTTGGCCCCAGTTCATGATATTTTGCTGTTCTTGGCTTCTTCCTTTGAGGAAACCACTAGCTTCTCCATGATTGTTGGTGGTCATCTGTAATTTCCATCTGAATGAGAGTCCTACCTTCTAAACTATGCAAAGCCTTTCTTAATGGGGTCTTTCTTCTTAGACCACCTATCAAAGATATTCCTCCTCCTTGGGATTTAACCTTTTTGTTGCAGTCCTTGACACAAAAGCCCTTTGAACTGGCTGCATCTTGTGATCTTAAGTTTCTGTCTTGGAAGACAGCATTTTTAGTGGCCATTGCTTCTGCCAAGAGAGTTTCTAAACTGCAGGCTCTTAGCATTAAACCCCATTTATGATTTTCCACAAGGAAAGGGTATCCCTCAGGACAAATCCTTCACTCATTCTGAAGCTGGCTTCAGAAGCTAACCTCAGCCAATCAATACAGCTTCCTTTTTTTCCCTATACTTTGCATTACTTAGACATCCATAGGCAATTAAAATTTTATCTGAAGAGGACTGAGGTATTTCAGAAGGTGGACCAGCTTTTCGTGGCCTTTTCTCACAGTAGAAAAGGTCTGGCAGTTTCTACGATAATGATTTCCAGATGGATTGCTAGCTGTAGTTCCTATATTTATGATAGCAGGCATATGGAGTATCCAGACCAGTTAAAGCCCATTTTTCTACTTCTGTGACTACGTTATTGGCTAAACTTTCCTTTGATGAGATTTGTGTTGCTGTTTCTTGGTTCAATCCCCACACTTTTGTTTCACAATATAAGTTGGACTTGGTATTTGGGAACAGTGCTTCCTTTGGTTCCTCTGTGCTCCTCCATATCCTTCCATAAGGCCATCCAGGGTTCATAGTAGCTGGGGACTGTGACCCATCCGTGATGAATAATGAGACAGATAGCATCAGATTATGTACTAAACTTAAATTGGAATGTGTGCTATCCACTTTCATTGTTCATCACATTCCCGCCCTCCTTCCCCATTCCTTCTGCGGATCTGGAGTGATGTTTTTTCCTTGAGGATAGTTTGTTTACTGGGCAGACGGTGCTACATTTTCTTTATTCAACAAACTCAATCTGAGGGTTACAGGTTAGCAAGGGCTTATGGGAAAGGGAGAAGCTTGAGCTCTGGATCTGTACATCACTTGCCGCTTCAGATCCAAGAACCATCAGTGATGAATAATGACACTGGGATAGCACAGATTCCAAATTATGGTAAGTAAATAACTCTCCTTGTACTCTCAGTCCCTGATAGGGAAGACGGTCTCTAGCCTGCAGTCTAAATGTCTTCCAAGCCTCATCCCATTCTTTTACCTCTCCCTCTCTAGTTATTTGATACCCAATACATTGGTTCCTTTGCCAGTTTTCTCTAGTAAATTCCAGCCCTGTACTGCCAATTAACTGTACCCCAAATTGCAGTCATCCCTATTGGTAGAATCTCCATTCTCTATTCTTATGTTGGCTTAGTTCTTAAAACACTATCTGCTACTTTATGAATATAATCTGTATGGCTGCTGTTACTATCCTTAAGGATCTCCATCCATAATCCCACTATCTCATTTTTTTCCTTGAATTTCCCTCTCCTTGTCACCCCTTTCCACTTTTAATTATAGCTTTCTGTTTGCATTATGTGCATGAGCTTTAACTGTGTATCTCTAAAATATCCCTTCAAATCAGTTAACAACCTTGTTCTATTGGAAGGATCAGGTTATCCCACTTGACCGTTGCCCTGTTCCCCTCAAAGATAAATTCCTTCAACTTTTTATTAATTGCTGTCCACAACTTCTGTGGTTGATAAAAATATGCCTGAGCTTTATATGAAAATAAAGGGATTACAGATATTTTGACTGCTTTTCTGTTGCTATACGTATCCATAAACAGGAGCTTCCAGTTTCTCAGTTTTTGTATGCTCTCTTGTTTAGAATCTTGGCTGCCATACCAGAAGCCTTTTTACCCATACTTCTAAATACTTCATTTTATCGTGTCCCCAAAAATATAGGTATTGCTAAACCAATTCATGCGTGGGTACATAGTTTACAGCTATAGCCTTTGTTTTGTCTTAATTTTATATCAGGAAAAAAGCTTTAACTGTCTCAGAATGTTCCACAACACTGCAATGTCCTTTTCTGGCTCTATCCGGTACATGATAATATCGCTTCAAATAAAGTCAACTTTTATTGATTACTATACTGATTTATATCCTTGAATTTCTGAGTTCCTTATTTTCTTTTTCATTGGCTCTAAATGTAATGCAGATAATTATGGAGAAAGAGGACATCCCTACCTGGCTCCTCTGTTCAAACGCATCTTATCAGTGAGGAACCCGCTAACTTTAATTTTCACTTTTGGTCCCTCATATATCCTCCTAATTAACCTTATTATATTATCAGGGAATACAAAAGCTTCCATTGCCCTGCACATAAAATCCCAGCTTCCTTTGTCAAATGCTTTCTTTGTATCAAGACTCACCAACAGCAGCTGTAGTTTCTTATGTCGTACTTCCTTTTGGATCATCATTGTTGTGTTGATGTTCTCAAATGTTTACCTCCCCTCTGCAAAAGAAGATTCAGGATTTTGCCTGGAAGTTTTTACATACATACTTTTATACCCCAAGCAGACTCCGAATAATTTTTCCTCAGGTAGATGGCAAATGTGGGATATGTGGCTGGAAAGAAGTCGGTAACTGGGCACACACATATTTTGGGAGTGTAATGAAGTGGGGCATAAGTGTTTCAGTCCCCCACAAGTTTAATAAAGTCATCAAGAGTCCAATCTTTCAAATATAACATCTAGTAGTTGTACTTCCAAGATGACTGTACATTGTGTAACAGCTTATTTGTAGCTCTCCCAGTGTGAAAACAGAAACTCAGCAGAGAAGGCCAGTGGACTTGTGTTATGGGTACATTTCAGTAACTGGGTAGTAAGTGCACGGCCTGGATGCCAGGAATAAAGAAATAAAGAAGACCTGGAAAAAAAATCAGGTACAAAAAGTGAGGAAGAAACACTGACTGGGATAACGTTCTGCAGCTGTTCAGCAAAACGCAATGCAACCTTCAGACATGACTTCCAGTAACCTTACAGGAAGATACTAGACAACTGCATACAGACCTGGTTAAAATAAACAATGCACTGATGGAGGATATCAACACAAACAACAAAAGACTGGAAAATATGGAAGACGCTTTAAGCAGATATTCAGATGAGATGATTAAGCTGCAAAATCAGAGGTTGAAATAAAGAAAAGGCTGACTGAATATGAGTCTGCTCAGGAGGAGATGTTTAAAGAAATAATAGAATTAGAGGACAGAGCACGTAGGGAAAACCTGGGATTTTAAACTATACTAAAGAAACTGAAAGGAACAAACTGCATTAATTTTATGAAAGCACAAATAAGCAACTTGACTGGTATTCCACAGCAGGTGTTGTTAGTTGAAAGGGTGCTTTGTGTGTATGCTCCAAACCTAACTATAAGAAGGCAAATTAGACCTTTAATAGTAAATATGCAATCCTACCACCAGAATGAATTAATTCTGAAAGAATTGTGGCAGAAAGACAAAGTACTAAAAGTGGGAGAAAGCGCATTTGTGGGAATGATTACTTATTGTACACCAGATAGAAGTGGAGCAACTTTATTGCACTATTCAGGGAATGTCAAGATGCAGGTGTGAGATTCAAACTGCTATACCCAGCTGTCTTCAAGGTATTCTTCCCTGAAGGGACAAAATCATTTTTTGATGAAGTACATGCTAAGAGGAAATATAGAAGTTTGTCCAACAAAAAGTAGGTGTAAAACAGAAGGAAGTTCTGCTGCTTGTTCTTTTGGTAATAAAGACCACAGAGGGGGGCAGTACCTGTGAAACTTTTTCACAATTTTCAATGGAAAATGTTGGAGAGGAAGGGAGCACAAGAGTTGACTAGAAGAATCAAGAGTATTTTGGAAATTAAGCAGATACAGTATTTCCGAGATGAACAGTAGTAAAACCAGTAACTTAACTATGGGATTACAATGCAGTCATTTTATTTCTGAAATATGACAGAACAAGAACATTTGAAAATATTGGACTTTTTTAGAATTTGTTGGACTTGTGGGGTACTCTAAAGCATATGCCCTACTTCATGGCATTACTGTTAGGAAAAGTGTTTTGTGGAGGGGAAGAGGAGGGAGAAAGTTAACTGTAAGTAAATATTTTTTTTCCTTACATAGTACCAATTTTGTGGATGTGGTTTTCTTTACATGCCATAAAGTAAATTTTTTTCAGTTATTTTTTTTTTTTTTTTTAAGTGTAATGGGGATTGTAAACAGGTGCTGCTGTTTTTTTTTTCCTTTTCTTTCTCCTGTTTCCCTCTCTTCTTCAGTTTAAGAAATGTAGGTAACTGTGATGTATTAAAAAAAGCCTAGTTAAAAAGCATGATGCAAGAAAAAATGATTGTTTTTTTCTCATTCTTGCATGAGGAAATGTCTGGATTAAAAACCTTAGATTGATTTCGTAACATGTTTTAAGAGAGAGCAAGTAAATGAAAAAGAACATTGAATTTTATGTGTTTTTTTCTAGCAAATCCATGCATGCTCAGTAACAATTCTGCAGCTGGTCTTCATGTTTCCATGGAAAGAATCTAAAAGAGAAACTGGCTGCCTGGTTCTCAGTCTGATAAATTAAACTGGCTACAGTCTGATGGAGAGTGATTGGCGGAGGGGGGAAACAGGGAAAGAGAAACTGGCAAGGAGATAATGTTCTCTGAAAGCATTCAGGGTTTTTTCCAAAGTAGATAGTTTTCCTGAAATCATTCAGGGGCTTTCCCAAGTTAGTTAATGTTTTCTGAAAACATTCAGGAGTTTTCCCAGGTGGGACAGCTATAAAGATTAGACAAAACCAATCAGCACTTAGCACACAGGCTGTACCATGTGTCTTAGCATGGATGACCTTTCTTTTAGATTAAGTCAAGTCTGCAAGTGTGGCTGTCAGTTTGGGACTTTTGTTCCCATTAGGAGGGTAGAACTTCAGTATTTGAATGTGTACATAGTTGTGTTTGTTAGTATTAAGTTAATAGGTTTTATGGGGGTATTGCAGGGTGTTTTTTTTGTTTGAAGGCTTTCAGTAAAACAAAACGTTTTATAATATGTGACATAGGCTCAAATGTATATGACAAGAAACAACTGTATACAAGTTCAACCTGCCAAACAGTGTGTGCATGAAACACAAAAGCTGGAACTAGACGTTTAACAAAAAAAGTGTTGGGCATAAAAGGTGGGAATAATACATTTTAATGTAATGATGCTTTCTTTAATTTCTTTAAATGTAAATGTCCTCACAGATAAATACAAATAAGAAAGGCTAGTGAACTATATTAAAAACGTAGAGTGTAAATACTGTAGCTATGTTACAGGAGACACACTTAGAAAGAAATGAACACGTGAATTTGATAAAGAAAGGTTTTCAGGATGGTTAGTCAGAGGGATACCTGGAACAAAGGAAAAGGAGTACTTATATTAATTGTAATAATAGCTCCAGTAGTGATAATAGAAGATAAAGATAATAATGGCAGATTTATAGTGCTAAGGGGCTACTGGCAAAGGAGGAGGGTTATACTGGCATGTATTTGTATGCCACCTAAAACTGCTATAATGGAGCTTAATAAAATTCTGGGAGAAATAATAAGTTTCAGCAAGGAATATTACTTATAGGTGGGAAATGGAATTTGATTTGCAGCAGTGAAGATGTGTCTGGGGGGCCCAGAAGGGAAAATATAACAAAGGAAGTTAGATTTTTGAAGAAATGTAGGAAAATATTTGGCATGGAAATGGAAATTCAGTAATAGGAGTTCAAAGTGAATTTACATATTATTACCCAATGTATAAAAACTGGGCTAGGCTAGACAAAATTTACATTTCACAGGAACATGTACATTTAATTGAAGTTCTTGATAACTACCCAATAATTATTTCAGATCATGTGCAATAATAACTAAAATAAAAACACGGTAATGAAGTAAAACTGAGTCACTGGTGCTTTCCCACCTATCTGTTGAAAAGAGAGGAATTTAAGGAATGTTTGGTGGAGATTATTCAGGAGCTGTTAGAGAGGATAGAAATTTCTTCTGAAAATACTGATAGGAAGTGGGATAAAATTAAGGTGGAGCTTAATATAGGGTGAAAATAAAAGACAGGGAGCTATGGTTTAGAAGAAATTAATTATTTAGAGGGACTGACAAATGATGTATTGCAGAATAGGGGGAATTTCACAGAACAAGAAAAGGATCATCTACAGAATGCTAGGCAGAAAATAAGGGATTACCTCGATAATATACACAAGCTTAGAAAGATTGCTGTTAAGCAAGTGTTGGTTGATAACACTAGAGCACAAAAACTTTTAGCACAGTGACTCAGGCAACAGAAAGTAGAAAGGGGTGTCACCAAACTTAGGGAGTCTATAACAAAGAAGGTAACAAGAGATTATGTTGAGGTATTAGAAATATTTCAGAAATTCTCTGAAAGTCTCTATAAAGCCGAGAAATATGAAAATCAAGAAAGGATACAGAATGGAAATGTTTATGGAAGAATTAAATATGTCAAGATTAGAGGCAGATGAGGCTCCATTACTAACAGTTAGGACAGGAGGAGATGTGATAAAAATTGTGATGTATAACCTATCTGGAGGAAAGTCCCCAGGAATAGATGGTATTCCTATGGAAGACTGGAACCTTGGAGGAAAAAACTGATAAAGATATAGACTGTTTTGTTTAACATGATCTTAGGAGGAGCAGTACCACCTATCTGGAAAAAAGCAGTGGTAGCTGTAGTACCTAAAGAGGGTAAGGATCCATCAGATCCAGCTTCATACATGCCCCTTTCAATACTATACCATGATTATAAAGTGTTCATGTCTATAATGGCTAAAAGAATGGCAAAAGTAATGCCAAAACTGATAGATATGGATCAGTGTGGTTTTGTGGAGGGGAGGCAAACATTTGACATCATTCACAGAACGATGATCCAGAGGAAGCAGAATGTAAGAAAATACCATTGTTGTTGATGGGTCTTGAAGCAGAGAAAGTATTTGAAAGACGTGATGAGCAGAAAGTGGAAGCATTTGCATTTCCTGAAAAAATTGCAAGATTGGTTAGGAGAATATATGAGGGATCGGAGGCGAAAATGAAAGTGGGTGGGGTTTCCACTGATAATTTCTGCTTGAGCAGAGGAACCAAGCATGGGTATCCTCTTTCCCCTTTATTGTTTGCATTATATTTAGAACCATTGGTAGGCAATGAAAACAAGGGACTCAGAAATTCAAGAATATAATTGGTATGGTAGTCGAGAAATTCTATTTACAGATGATATTTTGAACCTGACAAAACCAGAAAAAGATGTTAGTGTTTTGGAACACTTTGAGATAGTTTCAGATATTTTTGGGATAAAAATGAATGAAACTAAAACAAAGGCAGTAGTGGTCAATTATGTACCCACAGATGAACTGATTCAGGAATACCCGTATTTATGGGGACATGATAAAATTTATTATTTAGGAGTATGGATTCAAAATGATTCTAGTGTGACAGCTAATGATATGCGGGAAGAGACTAAACAAAAGATAATTAAAAAAAACTGAGAGAATGGAAGCTTTGTTATATGGATATGCATGGTAAGGTACAAGCAGTTAAAATGTTTTAGTCCTATACACAGGTCAGGCATATTTTTATCAGCCAGAGAAGTTGTGGGTAGCAGTTAATAAAGAGCTAAAGGACTTTATTTTGAAGGGGAAGATGGCAAGAGTAAGTGGGATAAGCTGATTCTTCTGGTAGAGCAGAGTGGATTGGGATTGCCCAATTTGAAGGGGTATTGCAGAACTACACAGTTAAGACTTGTATACATAGCACAAGCAGAAAACTATAATTGATAGTGGAAAGGGATGATGATGAAACATGGGGGAAGATCACGAAACGAGAGACTGGAATTTTGGATGCTGGCCTTTAAAGAGAATAACAATAATCATGCGGAATATTATATCCATAGAACAGCAGAAAGTATGCTAAGAACTAAACCAACACAGGACTGGAGAAAAGAGATTCTGCTGATAGGGATGACAGCAGTTAGCGATACAGACAATGGGCAAGAGGGGGACGGAATTGTTTGGAGAAATCTGGCAAAGGAACCAAGGTATTGAGAGCAAATAACTAGACAGGGAAAGATAATACAGTGGGAATATGCCAAGAATTTATTTGGACTGTAGGTTAGAGATTGCCTTCCCTATCAGTGATTGATATCAGAGTATAGGCAAAGAGAAAGAAATAGGGAGGTCCTAAATGAACGACCAGCACTGGTAGAGGTTTTAATAGAATCTAGAACAGAATCTGCCATTAAAATAAGGAATAATTAGTAGAGCATATAAAATATTGCATGGTAAGTATAATCAGATGAAAGAATTTTTCCTCAGTGATGGAAGCCGACTCATTATGCATATTTCCTCAGGCAAACATTAAGTGTTGGAGGTGTGAATGGGAAGAAAGAGGTAATTGGGAACATATTTTCTGGGGTGTGGTGAGTTGGCAGACTTCAAGGATTCCCTGCTGGATACACTGTCAGAGATGCTGGGTGGGCAGTTTGGTCTGATGAGGGAGATGATTCTTCTGAGATATGATACAGAATTGGAATTGTCTAGACATGGTAAGGCCTTGCTGTGTCTAGTAATGGTGGCTGCCAAAAAAGCAATTACTAGAAAATGGAAATCAAAATCTAAACCAACTATACTGTAAGCAGTGAATACAGTAACAGTGATAAAACAACTGGAATTGAGATATTTACAAAACGGTAAGAGCAAACTACATAGGAAAAAATGTGAATTGCAGGAACAATGCATACAAGGGAGAAATTAGGTCTAAAAGGTGGCAGGACTTAAATTAGCTATGTAATGTTTGAATGAGAATGATTAGGTAGATTATAAGTGATGTGTAATGTTTGCAACTCGGAGTGTCAGAATGGTTTGTTATGTAAAATACTTGTGACTAGGATTGTGTCTGTGGTTTGTTTTCAGTTATATAAATGTATGATTGCCTATGTAGTAAGTGATGATCTAGTGAAGATGTTTCTTGTTTAAAAAAAGGCAGGAATTCAATAATTTATGTAATATTGGTTAGCTTGTATGATATATAGCAGTATATCTGAAGTATAATGTTTATGTTAATGTAGTTTGATTATTTTTGTACAAATGTAAATTTGCCTGTATCAGAAGTGATAATTCAATAAATTTTTTTTTTTTTTTTTTTTTTTTTTTTAAGTCCAGTATTTCCAATTTTTCTTGTAAAGCCATGTTTCACAAATGTGATTGATGCTTTATAGTTTCATATTTTTGTCATTAATGTTGCTGGTCTTCATCTTCATGTTTATCTCCACTCCCAGCTCTAGACTCTGGTTCAAGTCCAAGTTACTCCACATTCTTCTATCCAGCTCCTAGGCTTTTTTCTGTCTCAAGCTTTTTCGTTTGGAGCACTGGAAAGTTTTCACTGGCAAACTCTCTCTTTAAGCTTTATTATCATAAGAATGAGAAGCAGAACCCCTTCTTGTTTCATGGCTCACTTTTTGTTGGACAAACTTTTATTTCCTCCTTTGCATATTCTACAGCAAAAAAAAAAAAAAAAAAAAAAAAAAAACACCTCTGATCCTCTAGGAAAAAATATTCTGACGGCCGCTGGGTACAGCAGTGAAACTCGCACATGCATCTCAATATTCCCTGATTGCTGGATAAATTTGCTTCTCTTCTGCCTGTTGTACAGTGAAAGATTATTTTCCACGAGCACTCTGCCTCCAGTTTTTGATAGTTTGCCATTTTCCACAGTTTTGTCAGTATCTATTCTTTCTGCTGGTATGGTTGCATCTTTGCTATTACATGTCAGTCTCATGGCCAGGTTTGGAGCATACACACAATGTGCCCTTTCAGTTAACAAATCCTACTGTGGAATGTCAGTCTCGTTACTTACTTGTGCTTTCATAAAATTCATATAGTCTACTCCTTCCAGTTTCTCTGGTACAGCAGGAAATCTCAGGATGTAATGTGATCCTGTCTCGCCTACATTCTCTACAGATGGGTTCGGAGCTGATCCTCGGCTCCGACTCGGCACGCTATACAATAGAACAAAGTCTCTTATTGGCTGAGTTACCTCATATCCCAGGATGCACCACTACTGCTTCCCCAGATCTCATTTGCCGCTTCTACAGCATAGACGTGGTCTCGGACTTGGCTGAGCTAAGTGCCTCTTAGTGATTATTTTCTGTCAGAAATTTCGCTAAAACTTACCCAAAAGCTGTTTTAACAGCTACTTATTGTTGTGTGATTGTGTATTTTAAAAATTTTGTGGTAAAAGTGTATTTTTTTTTAAGGTAAAGGATCCCGTTTAAGTTAGAGGGGCCTTGCCCTAGCCCACGCGCCTTACTTAGAGCTGTTTAACAGCTACTTATTGTGTGACTGTGTAGTTCAATTTTGAGGTAAAATTGTATTATTTTTTGGTGGCAAGTGATCCTGATTAAGTTAGAGGGACCTTGCCCTAGCCTACGTGTTTAGTTTTTTCTCTTTAAAGTTCAGTTGAAGTAGATAGCCATGTCGAAGGAACATAGGCCATCAGGATTTAAAAAATGTTCAAAATGCAATTATAAAATGTCCATTACGGACGACCATTCTTTATGTGTATACTGTTTGGGGCCGAAGCACCTCCAGGAATCCTGTAGCGTTTGCCACGCTTTTTCCTCTCGCGTGCTCCAAGAGAGGAAAAATAAGTTGATTTTGAAAGGGCTTATTACCCCTTCCTTTGAGGAAGCCATATCTTCTTCTTCTTCCCCGTCAAGGAAGAAAAAATCTTCGGCTCCGACCAGCCCGTCGGATCCGGCAGCAAAAAAGTCAAGGCAGGCTTCTCCGTCGGCTCCACGGACATCGGAGCCGAGGGCGGAACAGTCTGCCTCGATGTCTCCAGCCTCGACTCCTCTGCCTTCGGAGCCAAGAGCTCGGGCGTCGAGAGGCGAGTCATCTCCATCGGCTCCACTGCCTTCGGAGCCGATGAAGGTTGCCTGCTCAGACTCTTCCCCTTCGGTGCCGAAGTCCACATCGGCTCCGAGGGAAATTGAAGTGGTAGTGGAATCTCCCTCGGCGCCGATACTTCTCAAAACCATTCGGAGCCGGTCCCCCAGTCTTTCGGAGCCGGCGGAGAAGTCTACTCGGACCCGGTCGGTCTCTTCTCGGTCGTCGAGGATGTCTGATTCGGATGTAGACAGGGTGCTTCAAAGGCTTTTTCAGTCTCCGGTCTTTCAAAAGTTGGTCTCTGCTCCAGCCCAGTCGGCTCCGGAGCCGGTTTCCCACCCTGCCATCTCGGTTCCTCCTCCAACAGCTTCGGCGCCGTTGGAGTCGGTGTTGGTGGAGCCGGTGGAGGTTGTCGGGTCGGTTCCGACCCTAACTCCAACCCCGCCCTTCGGGTCGGTGTTCGGTACGCGGACCTCCTCTTGTCGGCCCCAGTGGTACGCTTCGGGACCGATCCTTTCGGTTCCGAGCCTCCCTCTCGGTGCGTCGGCAGCGGGAGTTCCGACTGCTGTTGTGGCCTTGGGGGTTGAACCTTCCCAGGACTCTGGGGGTCCCGCCTTCAAGGCCATGAGGAGTGCCTTGGCCAGATCCTCTCTGGCCACTTCTACCATCTCACCACCACCTTCCCTTGGCATGGAGACTGGTTCCTTTGCAATCCCCCTGTCTCACGACAGCGGAGCCCTTGGGCCTGAGGTTACCCCCATCGGGGGTACCCTTCTTCCTGGAGGTCCCTCCGAAACATCTTCGGAGGAACCCCCGAGGAAGAGACAGTGCAAGAGGAAGCACGTCGACTCCCCTGATGAGTCTCTCACCTCAGATACTGACCTCGATGATGCGGAAGGGTCCCCCAAGTCGTCCTTGGATGATGTATCCTTTGCGGACATCTTGGAAATCCTTAAGCAACGAGGCGACTGGCAGTCCAAACCCCCTTCTGCTGAGGAGTCTGTGTTCCTCAAGGCCTTCGGGGCTCAGCCCTCCGCATCCTGGGTGTCTCCGCCCTTCGATGAGCTCCTGGATTTGATCTCTCGAAGGGTGTGGGAACACCCGGACTCTGTTGAACCGGTGCCAGCTCGCCCCAATAAATTCCTTTCGGCACCCCCTGATAAGGACTTTCTTTCCAAAGGTGTGGCTGTAGATGCCTTGGTGGTGGCATCTGCCACCCAACAAGATGTGGCAGAGGCTTCAACGTCCGTCCATCCTCCTAATAAGGAGTCTAGGAGCATGGATCGGTACGGGAAGCGCACCCTTGCTTCAGCAACCTTTACATTAAGGTCTCTGAATTACTTGACGCATTTTACGAGACTGCAGAGGGATCTGGTCAAGGAGCTTTCGGATACCCTCTCCGGTAACTTACCTGAGCAGTTAGCCCAGACGGTTAACTCCCAGTTGGCTACCCTGTCCTCCCTATCCAACTCGTCCATGAGGCTCATTTCGTATGCAGCCGAAGGAGCGAGTAGAGTGGTGGGCACAGGTGTTGCTCAACGAAGACAAGCCTGGCTATGCCTGTGTCACTTTGCAGAGGCCTTTAAGTCTTCCTTTGCCGACGCCCCCTTCGATGGGTCTTCCCTGTTTGGACCCAAGGTAAAGGACACTTTGACTCGCTGCGAACAGGAGGGTAAGACTTTAACTGCCGTAGGGGCCCGGTTTTCCACTCCCTTCAGACCTTATCCCAAGGCTCGAAGAGGAGGGAAAATGTGGTTCCGTAAGTCTCAAAAGTCTTACTCATCACAGCGGAGCGATTCTCCTTCTAGAGGCAGAGGAAGGGGAAATTTTTCAGGGAGACGCCGTCCCAGAGGCGGCGGAGGCCCCCGCAACACTGGAGACCGCGAGTCCTTTTGTGGCTCCTCCTCCTTCCAGCATCCCTGAAGGAGTGCCCGACTGTGCAGCTCCGGAGCCAGTCGGGGGTCGTTTTTCGAGGCACCTAAAGGCCTGGGAAAGTATCACTCAGGACCAATGGGTGCTCCGAATCATCGCCGGAGGTTACACCATTCCCTTCTCTCAACCCCCCCCACCATCCCAAAGAATCCCGGACCCGCCACCCAGTCAACGGGATCTGGCAGCCATCGAAATTTCAAAGCTGCTTCAAAAAGGAGTCATCCAACCTGTCCCCGCAGATCAGGCCGGATCAGAGACTTACTCAAGATTCTTTCTGGTACCAAAAAAGACCGGGGACTTGAGGCCCATTTTGGATCTCAGCAGGTTAAACCGATCAGTGAAAAAGTCCAAATTCCGGATGGTCACCTTGCAAACCATTCTCCCGCTTTTGGAGAAGGGTGTTTGGATGTGCTCCATAGATCTCAAAGACGCCTATTATCACCTTCTGATAGATCAGGCGTCAAGGAGACACTTGCGCTTCAGCCTAGGAGACAGTCATTTCCAGTTCTGTGCACTGCCCTTTGGTCTCACCACAGCCCCCAGGGTGTTCACCAAATGTTTGGCAGTGGTGACTGCTCACCTGAGAAGTCTAGGATTCCAAGTGTTTCCATGCCTAGACGACTGGCTCCTAACTGCCACCTCAAGGCATCTACTCTTAAAAAGTCTAGCAGCCACTATCTCCCTAGGCAACTCCTTAGGAATCACCTTCAATTGGACAAAATCCGTATTGCTGCCATCACAGCGTATTCTGTTTATTGGTGCAGAAATAGACTCAAGGCAGATGCGAGTCTATCTTCCTGCGGAAAGGGTAGCAACATTGCAGTCTCAGGTTCGGGCGTTACTTCTCAGACGCCGCGCTCCAGCGAGAATGGTCCTGCAGCTGTTAGGTTCCATGTCAGCCACCATTCTTCTCGTCCCCTTGGCAAGGTTGCATATGAGGATACTCCAGTGGCTCCTCTCAGTCCAGTGGTCTTATCAAGACCTCCCCCTCAGTCACCACATATTGATCACAGAGACGTGCAAACAGGATCTTCGTTGGTGGCTTCTTTCCTCCAACCTGGATCAGGGGCGACCCTTCGTTCCCCCATCCCCCTTGGCCACGTTGACTACGGATGCCTCCCAGACAGGGTGTGGGGGACATTATCTGGACAGGTCGGTCCAAGGCACGTGGCACTCCGACGAGAATCTTCTCCACATCAATATCCTGGAAATGAGGGCGGTGCTTTTAACATTGCAAGCACTGCACGGCCACCTCCCCCAGGGGACGATTGCCATTCAGTTCGACAACATGTCGGTAGTCTGGTACTTGAACAAGCAAGGAGGGACCAGGTCTTACCCCCTTTGCAGAGAGGCCATGAAGGTATGGAATTGGGCGATTGCTACCAAACGTTTTCTAGTGGCGACACACATTCCGGGGACATCCAGTGTGATAGCCGACAGACTGAGCAGGACTATTCTCTCCCCTCATGAATGGTCCTTGAACGACAGAGTGGTATCACAGATTTTCACGAGATGGGGAGTTCCATGTTGCGATCTGTTCGCAACTCCCCTCAATGCAAAATGCCAGCAGTTCTTCTCTCTCACCCCAGTTCCGGGGGAGATCCCCAAGGATGCTCTGGTCCAAACTTGGCCCCCCGGTCTGCTATACGCCTTTCCACCGGTTCCCCTTCTCCCCAAGGTGATTCAGAAGGCGATTCGCTTGGAAAGCAAAATGATTCTAATCGCCCCATACTGGCCTCGTCAAGTCTGGTTCCCCTTTCTTCACAAGTATGCATTGGAGGGTCCTTGGTTCCTGGACCACGTTCCGGACCTCTTGACACATCAGTCAGGACAGCTCCATCAATCCCTCCAGTCATTGAAGCTAGCAGCTTGGCTACTCCTCTTCCGACCATAGTTAGGAGCCATTCTTTCGACCCTGAAGTCATGCATATTTTGTCCTCGGCCCACAAGACTTTTACTAAAAAGATGTATAGTAGTAAATGGAAGAGGTTTGCTATTTGGGCCCAACTCCGAGGATTAGACCCTATGACAGCCTCGGTGTCAGAGGTTCTGAAGTTTTTAACTTCCCTGTTCAACCAGGGTTGTAGAGTGTCTACCATCAAAGTTCAGTTGGCAGCTATTTCCAATTTTCACGAGAACGTAGAACCACCTTTAATGAGCAACAAGTTGTGCAAAGCTTTTATTAAGGGAGCTTGGCTTCTACGGCCCCCTGTATCTCATCCCGCACCACCGTGGGACCTTAGCGTAGTGTTAGGTGCATTAACTGCACCTCCCTTTGAGCCGGCAGCAACCTGTGACTTAAAATTTCTTTCGTGGAAAACTGCCCTTCTAGTTGCTATTACATCAGCCAGGCGAGTTTCAGAACTTCAAGCCTAATGTGTCAAACCACCATACCTGGTATTTCACAAAGATAGAGTATCTCTTAGACCAAACCCATACCAAAGGTTTGTTCTAACTTTTGTTTGCAACAATCACTGGAATTACCAGTCTTTTTCCCTAAGTATTCAAACAGAGCTGAGTATACCTTTCACAGCTTAGATGTGCACAGACAGTTACGTTTCTATTTGGATAGGACACACCAAGCACGAAAATCAGATCAACTGTTCGTGTCCTTTTCGGACAGTAAATTGGGCAAAGCTGTCACGAAAGTCACTATTGCCAAGTGGATCAGAGACTGTATCAGTCATATTTATCGCATTTCAAATAAGGAGCTTGCAGTTCCAGTGAAAGCTCATTCTACCAGGGCTATGGCCACTTCGGCAGCCTTTCATTCCAAGCTCTCTATTAATGACATCTGTGCGGCTGCTACGTGGTCTTCTCTACACACCTTTATTTCTCACTACAAATTGGATGTGGCATCTAGGCGTCGAGCTTCCTTCGGTTCCACGGTTCTCCGGACCGTTTTCCAGTGAGCCACCCAGGAATTAGGTGTTAGGGACGCTGTCCCATCTGTAGAGAATGTAGGCGAGATAGGATCACATTACATCTTTTAGTTATGTACTTACCATAACTTTAGATGTATGGGATCCATCTCGCCTACATTCCTAATAACCCACCCTCCTTCCCCCTGCCTTGGAGGCCAGAAGAGACCGGACGGTCCGAATTCAGCTGTTTCCTCTCTTGAAAACACCGGGCAATGTTATAACAACAGTCTATGTGTGTGTGCATGTGTGCGGACAAACAAGATCTGGGGAAGCAGTAGTGGTGCCATCCTGGGATATGAGGTAACTCAGCCAATAAGAGACTTCGTTCTGTTGTATAGAGTGCCGAGTAGGAGCCGAGGATCGGCTCCGAACCCATCTGTAGAGAATGTAGGCGAGATGGATCCCATACATCTAAAGTTATGGTAAGTACATAACTAAAAGTTTTCCCTGTGTTGTGTCCTCTAATTCTACCATTTTCTGAAACATCTCTAATGGAGCAGTTTCATACTCAGCCAGCCTTTTCTTGATTTTGATCTCTGATTTTTACAGTTTTATCAGTTCAATTGAATCTCTGGTAAACAATTCCTGCATTTTTTCCAAACTTTTGAGTTGATAAACTCCTTCAGTATTTTGCTTATTTTAATCAGCTCTGAGAACATTTGATTTATTTTTTTCCTTTTGTTTACTGGAAGCCACATCTTGCACCAAAGCTGGAGCTTGCACCACTTTTTGTTGAACAGATGCAAGATTCTTCATGCTGTTCAAGTTTTTTCTTTGCTGGCATCCAGGCAGTGTATTTAATAGCTAGTAACTTAATTTAGTAAAAGTTGCAGAGTTTCTGGCCTTCATCTCTCAGTTTCTTTTTTTCACAGTGAGAGAGCTGAAAACAAGCTGTTAATCGGTGAACAAGCATCTTAGAAGTCAGGAATCCATTAGATATTAAGTTTAGATTTAAAAAAATGCAACTTGTCTTTTTGTTTCAAGGGAAGTGGGATAGCATTCCAGAGTTGAGACCTAGAGCATAGAGTGTGTGTTTGATTGATTAGTAGGAGGTACTTGCTAGAACATACATCTCTAGCTGGTGAATGTTGCTGAAAGATATTCCTTAGAAAGGTACAGTCTTTTTGTTTGTATATGAGATAATGGGTGGTGAATAGTTCAGAGTGTGCTAGGCTTAAGTACTGTGCTAGTTCAAACCAATGTACTTGTTTAGAATCTGGGCAGTCATCCACCCTGTATGAATGGTTGGGAGTGAATTGTGCTACTTTATTGCAACATGCCTATAACTTTGCTTTTTGGATGGCTTACAGATTAATAAGTATTGGAGGTGAATATGTGAGTGATGGAAGGGGATAGGATAATGTGATGTTTTTTCTAGATGTGTCTGTGAGATAGAGCTTGGCCCTTATAAAGGAAATTGAGTTTTTAGTGTGTTTTGTTATGACTATTAGTATGTGTTTCAGGATATTGGTTTTAGTAGTGGTCTTTCTCTTCTTCATGTTAAGGTGCAAACCCATTTTCAGAACTATGTTTTGTAATCTTGGTAAGCCGGTATTTCCTTTTGTCTTCACCTTCAGCCAAGAGTATAGTATTGGCAGCATAAATAAGGTTGTTGTTAATTTTTCCTTTAGTTTTAACGGTTTTATTTGTTTAATGTAGTCTTGGTTCTTTGAAAGTATACTAAGTTCTTAACCATTGTTTCTCCTTATTTTGTTTGAAATGTTACTTCTTGGTCAGTGTTATAATTCTGATGAGAACTGTCAGGTGGTCTTCATATGTTCATACGTGTATACTAGGCTAATGGCCATTGATGCCTGTATAATCCTGATTATACAAACCAACCCAGTTATGTCCCTGTGTAAGATCAGAATTTATTAAGAGGGGGTATGTTAGGAAGCTTCTAGAGAATATGGGGGTTATGCTAGTTTGGCCATTAATGTCTGCCTCTGTCTATCGGAGACATGGGGACAGACCTGGGGTGAATTTCCAATTTAACTTCCCATTGGTCAAGGTTGCACTTAAATGGGGTTTGGGATGGACTCTGCTTCAAATGGATGGAGACCCTGTTCCAGAGCATGGGGATCCTCTGAAACATATATGTCTCACCAACATGTCCTGTTTGTGTCACAATCAAAATTTAAATCCTTGGATCTAGTGGGTGTAGTGCTGTTCATTTTACAGATGTGCAAACGTTTCATCAAAGCTGGATCCAAGGATGCCTTGTATGCCAGGCATAGATCGCGTCTCAGTAACTGCAGGAGACCAAGTACAGAGGTAGGGCTTTAGGCTGATCCTTACAGAACAGTGTGTTTATACCCTGTATTTCCCTTGTAGTGAACCTTTGTGGGCATTCCAGTTGCTGCATATGTCTGGTCAATTGCATGCCAAAGGGGGCATTTTACTCAATGATGGATCTGATAAGGACCAAATAAAGTGGCACTATGACTTCCTTGGACTTTGTTGGCATGTCCTTACTTATAAGTTGGGTGACATAGGCTTTATACTAACGCTTTTTACTGTAACCTAGAATTTTTCAGGTAAATATATGTGTGTGTATGTGTATATGCATTTATATATATATATATATATATATATATATATATATATATATATATATATATAAAATATATAAAATATCTGTGTGTGTGTGTGTGTGTGTGTGTGTGTGTGTGTGTGTATGTATATTTATTTATTTTATTTATTTTATAGTATGGTAGTCCCCCACTACCAAAAATTATGCAGTTGAGTTTCCCACATTTGGGGAAATCACAGGGGTCAACCCAACCGAAATGTACAGTGGAAGAACCTTACCCAGGGGAAACCACCTTCTTGATTGTTGTATTCCCCCTGGCAGGTAAACATAAAAATGTGTGTATATATAATATATATATATATATATATATATATATATATATGTGTGTGTGTGTGTGTGTGTGTGTGTGTGTATGTATATGTATTTATTTTATTTATTTTATAGTATGGTAGTCCCCCACTACCAAAAATTATGCAGTTGAGTTTCCCACATTTGGGGAAATCACAGGGGTCAACCCAACCGAAATGTACAGTAGAAGAACCTCACCCAGGGGAAACCACCTTCTTGATTGTTGTATTACCCCTAGCAGGTAAACATAAAAATGTGTGTGTATATATATATATATATATATATATATATATATATATATAATGTGTAACTGTATAATGTTAAACTTCAGTGAAAAAAAAACAACAAAAGACGAATAAAAATGGCACCCCTCTGTGTATTGTAAGCTTTTGTTCCATTTATTGTGTAGGAACTTTATCAGAATGACTACAAATATGTAAGTCACAATATTAGTAGTACTCCAAACAGTAAATAATTAGTAATCCACCAATGAATGGTGAGTAAGCTTACATGACCACTTAATAGTAAACATATTCTAGTAATATGAGCTGAAAAGCTGGCTGAACTAAATACATATAAAATGAATATTCAATGACTAGAAATATCACTGCAATGAGAATGTCACTGCAGCCACTTTAAGGCACATTTCATATTAGTAGATTCATTTAAAACAGGGTGACAATCTGCCTTTAAATGCAACTGCCATTTCAACTCCAAAACCTGCAGGAGATTATCAGAATCCCCAAAGAAATCAGGAATCTGTTCTAGTACTAAAAACTGAAACTTTTCAAAGTTAATACAAGTAATGCTGTGTTTACCCAAAGCATTTGTTTTGTCTGTAGATCTAATGGCTGCATTGCGTTGTTTTATCCTGTCACTTAGTTTTCGTGTAGAGCTGTTGCACTTAAAACTTTTTTCTGAAATTAATAGAAACATTACAGTGTGTGAACATATAGGAGTTATTTGTTAAAATGTATTCACAACATACACATCTACCACAACTGAACATCCTGTTAGTGTTGCCCAGTTTAACAGATTCAGATAAAAGAAAAGCTTGGTCTTGTTTTTCAAAAAATTACTTAAGTCTTAGCCTTTTTGAAAGTGAACTTGGGAATTGTCCAAACTAATGATTTTAATGTACCACCAATTCTCTGATTGTTGTTAATTATTTCCCTAATGTATTTCATATCCCTGCTAGTAAGGAGAGAAAAACTTGGAGACTTGTTCGCTTCAGTAAGTTGTTTGGGAGAAATTGTAAAACCCCATTTTAAAATGGGTTTAAACTTTGTGTGTCTCACAGATTTTATTTCATTTCTACTGAAAATAAATTCAAAGGATAGTTTCTTTGCACAAACTTAAGTTAAAACAATCGCATTCAATTTCAAAGGTGTCATCATTGGGATGGTTTCTTTACATTATTTTGTTTTGAGTTGCACAAGTCTTTGTTTTATATATGTGTGTGTGTGTGTGTATATATATATATATATATATGCAGACACACACACACATATATCTATATATATATATATATATATATATGTGTGTGTGTGTGTGAGACATCCGCGGTGGTGCAGCGGTAGCGTTGTTGCCTCACAGCAAGAGGTTCTCACGTTTGATTCTCGGCTGGAGTGCCGGGGAGTGCCTTCTGTGTGGAGTCTGCATGTCCTCCCTGCGGTTGGGTGGGCATTCGAAGGACATGTGTAAATGGGCGTGCCTTCGTTGAAGGTTGAACGTTGAGCTGGCACATCAGCGTTCGTCAAAATCTACTGCCAATCATTAGCGGACCGGAGTTCCGCTGTGGCGACCCCTAACCAGGAAAAGCCGAAAGGCAACAACAACAACAACAACAACACACACACACACACACACACACACACACACACACACACACACACATATATATATATATATATATATATATATATATATATATATATATATATATATATATATATATATATATGTGTGTGTGTGTAACCCAGCCACTGGGGATGCACAAGCCTTTGCATTTCTTTGTGCCGGTCCCAAGCCCGGATAAATGGGGAGGGTTGCGTCAGGAAAGGCATCTGGCGTAAAACCTCTGCCAAATTACTGATGCGGAGAACATTTCATATTTCCATACTGGATCGGTCGAGGCCCGGCTTAACAACGACCACCACCAGTACTGTTAGCCAACAGTGTGCTGGCGGAAATTGGGCTACTGTTGGCCAAAGAAGAAGAGGAGGGGGTAGGCATGCCCGAAGGCAGGAAGGGAGAAGGAAGGTTAGGAGTGTAGTACTGAAGGTAGGAACTCTGAATGTTGGCAGTATGACTGGTATAGGGAGAGAGCTAGCTGATATGATGGAAACAAGGAAGGTTGATATATTGTGCGTGCAAGAGACCAGATGGGAGGGAAGTAAGGCCAAGTGTATAGGAGGCGGGTTCAAATTGTTCTATCATAGTGTGGATGGCAGAAGAAATGGGGTAGGGGTTATCCTAATGGAACAGTATGCCAAGAGTGTTTTGGAGGTGAAGAGAGTGATAGAGTGATGTTTATGAAGCTTGAAATTGATGGTGTAATGATGACTGTTGTTAGTGCATATGCTCCACAAGTTGGGTGTGCGATGGATGAGAAAGAAAAATTTTGGAGTGAGTTGGATGAAGTGGTGGTGAGTGTACCCAAGGGTGAGAGAATAGTGATTGGAGTGGACTTCAGTGGGCATGTTGGTGAAGTGAACAGAGGGGATGAGGAAGTGATGGGTAGGTATGGTGTTAAGGAGAGGAATGCAGAAGGTCAGATGATTGTGGATTTTGTGAAAAGGATGGACATGGCTGTGGTGAATACGTATTTTAGGAAGAGGGAGAAGCATAGGGTGATGTACAAGAGTGAGGAAGATGCACACAGGTGGATTATATCCTATGTAGGAGGGCCAGTCTGAAGGAGATTGGAGACTGTAAAGAGGTGACTGGGGAAAGTGTAGTTAAGCAGCATAGAATGCTGGTCTGTAGGATGACGTTGGTGATCAAGAAGAGGAGGAGGAGTGTGAATGCAGTGCCAAGGATTAAATGGTGGAAGTTAAAAAAGGGTGATTGTGAGGTGGAGTTCAGGTAAGAGTTAAGACAGGCACTGGGAGGCAATGAAGAGTTACGGAATAGCTGGGTAACTACAGCAGAGCTAGTAAGGGAGACTGCTAGGAAAGGTGCTTGGTGTGACATATGGACAGAGGAAGGAGGACAAGGAGACATAGTGGTGGAATGAGGAAGTACAGGAGAGTATACAGAGGAAGAGGCTGGCAAAGAAGAAGTGGGATTGTCAAAGAGATGAAGAAAGTAGACATGAGTATAAGGAGATGAGGTGCATGGCAAACAGAAAGGTGGCGAAGGCTAAGGATAAGGCATATGGAGAGTTGTATGAGAGATTGGACACTAAAGAGGGAGAAAAGGACCTGTACCGATTGGCTAGACAAAGGGACAGAGCTGGGAAAGATGTGCAGCAGGTAAGGGTGATAAAGGACAGTGAGGGAAACATACTCACAAGTGAGGAGTATGTGTTGAGTAGATGGAAAGAATACTTTGAAGGGCTGATGAATGAAGAGAATGAGCGAGAGAGAAGGTTGGATGATGTTTGGATAGTGAATCAGGAATTGAAGCAGATTAGCAAGGAGGAAGTAAGGACAGCTATGAAGAGGATGAGGAATGGAAAGGCTGTTGGCCCAGATGACATACCAGTGGAAGCATGGAGTTGCTTAGGAGAAATGGCAGTGGAATTTTTAACCAGATTGTTTAATGAAATTTTGGAAAGTCAGAGGATGCCTGAGGAGTGGAGAAAGTGTTTTGGTACCTATCTGTAAGAATAAGGGTGATGTGCAGAGCTGCAGTAACTACAGAGGGATAAAATTGATCAGTCACAGCTTGAAGTTATGGGAAAGAGTAGTGGAAGTTAGGTTAAGAAGGGAGGTGATGATTAGTGATCAGCAGTATGTTTTCATGCCAGGAAAGAGCACTACAGATGCAATATTTGCTCTGAGAGATTTGTTGTAGAAATACAGAGAAGGTCAGAAGGAGTTGCATTGCGTCTTTGTGGACTTGGAGAAAGTATATGACAGGGTGCCTAGAGAGGAGTTGTGGTATTATATGAGGAAGTCGGGAGTGGCAGAGAAGTATGTAAGAGTGGTACAGGATATGTACAAGGGTAGTGTGACGTTGGTGAGGACTGTGGTGGGAGTGACAGATACAGTTAAGGTAGAGGTGGGATTACATCAAGGATCAACTCTGAGCCCTTTTATTTGCACTGGTGATGGACAGGTTGACAGATGAGATTAGACAGGAGGCCCCGTGGACTATGATGTTTGCAGATGACATTGTGATATGTTGTGAGAGTAGGGACCAGGTTGAGGAGACCTTGGAGAGGTGGAGATATACTTTAGAGAGGAGAGGAATGAAGGTCAGCAGGGCTAAAACAGAATATATGCGTGTAAATGAGAGGGAGAGTAGAGGAATGATGAGGTTGCAGGGAGTAGAGTTGGTAAAGGTAGATGAGTTTTAAGTACTTGGGATCAACAGTTCAGAGTAATGGTGAGTGTGGAAGAGAGGTGAAGAAGAGAGTACAGGCAGGGTGGAATGGGTGGAGAAGTGTGTCAGGAGTGATTTGTGACAGACTGGTACCAGTAAGTGTGAAAGGGAAGGTCTACAAGAGGGTAGTGAGACCAGCTATGTTATATGGGTTGGAGACAGTGGCATTGACGAAAAGGCAAGATGTTAAGATTTGCACTGGTTGTGACTAGGATGGACAGGATTAGGAATCAGTATATTAGAGGGTCAGCTCAGGTTGGACAGTTTGGAGACAAAGCAAGAGAGGCGAGATTGTGTTGGTTTGGACATGTGCTGAGGAGGGATGCCAGGTATATTGGGAAAAGGATGCTAAGGATGCAGGTAAGAGGAAAAGAGGAAGGCCTAAGATAAGGTTTATGGATGTGGTGAGAGAGGACATGCAGGCGGTTGGTGTGAAAGAGCATGATGCAGAGGACAGGAAGAAATGGAAACAGATGATCTGCTGTGATGACCCCTAACGGGAACAGCCGAAAGAAGATGATGATGATGATGATATATATATATATATATATATATATATATATATATGTGTGTGTGTATATATACATATCAAATTGTAAACTCTAAGGCAAGTCGAGGAGCAGGAGTCTAGAAGTAAAAAATATAATTTACAAATGGTGAGCACTTTTTCAAACAATGATGTCGCATCCTTTTATACCCATTAAAATTCAAATGAACCAATCATTCATAGGCATCACCTTTAAAGGTACAGTGTGTTAAATATATATATATATATATATATATATATATATATATATATATATATGTATATATATATATGTAGATACAAATATTAAAACTTATATAACTTAAAAAATAGACAACATATCTTCCAAAAAATATATATAACAAAATATAAAAAAATTGTAAAAACATGTTAAACATTTAACACATCTATATTTATTTCCTAAATTTCTTACTTCTCAATTTGGCTGTAATGACTATATGGTCATTGAGCCCTTTACCTAAATGGGCTCCTAACCACACAATCCAAGTAAACTCTCTAGTTTCTGTTCTATTAGAAACATCCCCCAACCTAGCATCTTCATATACAAGCTGTAACACCCAAAATCTAAACTGATGTCTTACCCGATTTTCTATAGTGTGCTTAGCTAATGCACTATATGTATGTCCTCACCTATAACAATAGTTGTGGTCCCTAATGCATTCACGAAGATGTCTATTCATCTTTCCAATATGGAATGAAGAACAGACTATGCATTGTACTAAGTAGACAAGGTTCTTACTATTACAGTCAGCATTAACATCAAATCTATACACTCTGCTAGTATCTGGATGCCTAAATTCAGTGCTTTCTTGTATGAAAGTACAAAAATTACATCCACCACATCTGGTTGTTCCAACCCCTATATCAGTTCTCATTTCTTGTCTAATCCCCTTAGGGTAACACAACCTTTGTTTCAAGTTCCTAGTGTTCTTAAAGGTAATGTAGTTTTTATCTCCCATCACTTGAGTAATGTGTTCATCAGTGCATAATATTTTCCAGTTACGCTGTAGGATATTCCTGATCACCAAATTATCCCTAGTATAAGAAAAAAAAGGTATTTTATTCACTGTCCTAGTAGAATCATAGGTGGATCTAAAAGCTTCTGGAAAATATGGCTTAGCCCTCCCTTTTCTCATCATTTGGACTTCATGAGTAACCCTACTTACTACTCGTTCATCATACCCCCTATTAACAAAATCAACACTAATATTGTCAAACTCTTGATGTAGATGGCTATCCGTGTCAGTTAACCGAGAACAGTGCATGGGTTGTCCCTTTACAATGTTGGTGAAAATGTGTGTGAGATGCATACTAGTCCTTTGCTAATAGGAGGGATGATAACAATCCTTCACATACCTATCAGTATGTAAATGTCCTTCTCCATCAATACTAATAAAAATGTCCAAAAAATGTGTTTCAGTAGCGGAATATTCATCAGTAAATTTTAAAAACTCACAACTATGATTCATCTGATCAACAAAACTTAATAGCTCACGTTGACTTCCTGTCCAAAACATACAAAGATCATCAACAAGCCTTCTATATAACACCAAAATTGCTGCGCCAAAGGATATGAAATCAAATTATGTATCTCCCACTCTGCCATCACCATGTTGGCATAGCTATTGGCACAGGGAGTGCCCATAAGTACGCCCAACAACTGGTGATAGTAGCTCCCATTGAATAGGAATACATTGTTATACAAAATAATGTTAAGTAAATCACATAACAGATTTATATGACTTTCAGTATACTTACTTCATCGTGTTAGAAAATTTTTAACCATAGAAATCCCTATAGTATTAGGGATCACTGTAAACAGTGAGGTCACATCATAAGTGGCAATTAAACGACCTTTCATTACATCCTTTGAGTCATTCACAAACTTGTAAAACTCTTGTAGCATCTGTTTGGTGTCACGTAGAATAAAAGAGTGATGTTCTAGCACTGGTCTCAGTTGTTTCTCAGCATAAGTACTAATTTGTTCAGTAAGCCGTCCACTACTAGCCACTGTAGGTCTAAAAGGGGGTTTGTGAGAATCTTTATGAACTTTGGGGAGTCTTTGCAAAGTTGGTATTAGCGGTTTCTCCACTACAAAATAGCTCCTTGGTGATAATTCCACATGTTGCAAATTGTAATAGCGTGTTAGTCACCCTTATGGTAATATCCTGAATGTCAGACAAATTAATCTCATGATAGACATCATTGTCACTTAACATAGTACCAATGGACTTATAATAAAAAGCACTGTCCATAATAATCTGTCCCCCACTGTCCGCTGGTCTAATGACTATGCTAGTATCATTCTCTAATGTTTCCAGGGCTAATCTGTCAGGTGCAGTAAGATTATCAGATATCCACTTCTTAGCTCTATATTCATTATCAAAATAATTATAAAAATCAGCCTCACAAACCTTATAGAACATATCAAGGGTTGAGTTAAACTGAGGATTATATACACTAGGCTTTTTAAACACAAAATCTCTATTAAAATCAGCATTAACAGGTGCTGTATCATTATTAAACATTAATTTTAGTTGTATGTTATGCAATATCAGCTTAAAGTCAATCATAGTGTCCGCAATGTTAGAAGAAGTAGCAGGAATAAAGGACAGACTTTTATTCAAAACATTACGTTCAAAAGCAGAAATATAACTCTGTGAAATGTTCCAAACTAAGTAATTCTTCATTTCTCTCACATTGTTTTTATGGTGTTGCCGTTTTTCCAGTTCTCTGGTTTCCTCTTGTAACGTCCCCATTGTTCTGGAGACCATATCGATTGTTTCAGTTTCGATCTGATGGGTAGTGGTAAAAAAGGTTGTTGCAAGATCACCCCATCACTTTTATGTCGAACAGCTGGTTCATAACTGCTATTTACACCAGGACAGTTCCGTACAGCATCCTCTTTCACACCAGATGCATGTAAAGGTGGAAACCCGCCCTAAGCCAAAAGCGTTTCATATACAGAGATATTTAACTGACAGGCAGGAGGAGTAACCAATGCCGTACTTGAAGTGGATGCTCGATTAACATCAACACGTCCCACCTCATTAATACGTTCGATTACAGGAACACTATTATTGGCCCTGGATTGACTGTCATCCTTTGAAGAAGACTGAGATGTAGTCGTCGTCACCCTATATCGTACTTGAACTGGGTACAATGAATGTCCGGAGTCCCCATTATTCACTTCGGTTCTCCTCGGCCACATAAATACGTGACCCAGCTCAAAATCTTTGGTGTCTCACTCAATTTTCCTTTCTTTTTAACGAAATCAATTTCTGCTCATAGACCTTCACATTATCAAATGTACCAGTAAGATAGGAGTCAGCACATTCAGACCCCAACATATTACATACTTTTCCATAGCACAACTCAATGTCATTAATAAGATGTGCTTCAGTAGGTAGAAAATGTTCATTAAGTAAGCACATATACGAGTAGCTAGTTTCAAGGTTAATTTGTTTACATTTGGGTAACAACTCTGGTTGAGACTCATCATATGTGGGCATTGTGAGTCCCCTGAGACCACGGGGAATGATTTTAAGTGTGCCACAAGCTTCCAGGTGCTGTCACTGTAATTGTAACCTCTTTAGCTGATATAAGTTGTCTTTCCTTGAAACTTCACAGAGTCTCTGGGCATCATTGTTATTCAAAAATTCATCAGCTACATTCTTAATTGTAGTCTCAAATAACAAAGGGTTACTTCTCAGATGTAATACCTGATCCAAAGAACCTCTGAAAGTCCCTGCTGATGCTGTTACACTTCCAGTCCTGGTTCCGTTAGCAATATCCTCAGCCATGCCTGTTTGGTGACATAATAAGTAAAATGCACAGAAACAAAGAATCACCAATAAACAGCAAAAATAAGTCAAACTGTAAACTCTAAGGCATGTCGAGGAGCAGGAGTCAAGAAGTAAGAAATATAATCCAAGAATATTTATTGTACAAATGGTGAGCGCTTTCACAAATAAATTCCTTCATCAGATCAAATTCAAACAATGATGTCACATCCTTTTATACCCATTAAAATTCAAATGAACCAATCATTCATAGGCATCACCTTTAAAGCTACAATGTACTAAAAAAAATATATATATATATATATATATATATATATATATATATATATATATATAATAAATATATAATACATAATATATACAGATATTAAAACTTAACTTAAAAAATAGACAATATATCTTACAAAATATATAATATATATAACAAAATATAAAAAAATTGTAAAAACATATTAAACATTTTAATACATCCTAAATTTCCTACTTCTCAATTTGGCTGTAATGGCTATATGGTCATTGAGCCCTTTGCCATAATCAAAACTCCAAAAGATGTGGACATCCTACAGAAGGGCCTCGCTGAGACAGATGCCTGGTGTCAAAGCCATGGCCTCAAGCTCAATGCCAAAAAGTGCATTGTCATCCATTTTGGTAAAAACTCTGTACCCATGAACTACCACATAGGCGGTAGTCTGCTTAACACCGAAAGTGTGATAAGAGACCGTGGGACACAGGTGGACAGTAGTCTCTCCTTTGATAATCACATCGCCACAGTAGTCAGGAAATCCTTCTACGTGGCACACCTCATCACAAAAGGTTTCTCATCCAGGAAAAAAGAGGTTATTGTTCCCCTCTACTCGTCACTCATTAGACCCATTATAGAGTACAACTCCCCTTTTGGTATGTACCTTACAAGACATCTACAACAACTGGAAAAGCCACAGAAATACCTCACAAAGAGGATTACCAGCCAATATGATGCCCTACGCAGACCGTCTCAAAAAACTGCAGCTTTACTCTGTAGCATATCGCCTACTCAGAGGCAATCTCTGCCTAACACACAAAGCTATGTCAAACACAGAGCTTTTGGACATGCTCCACTTAAAGAAATCCCATTCCCTCCGAGCTACCTAGTGACCTAAACCTTGTCACCACAATAAACAGATCATGATGGAGGGATAGATTCCTGTCCCAGAGACTTCACATACTCTGGAACAAACTACCTATCTATATCAAACAAAGCTCCTCATTAGCACTCTTCAAGAAAAATCTTGATGATTGAATGGGAGATAGGAAATTCATCCCGGGGATCACTTCTGTGGATCTGCTCAACAGTGGCACAGGAAAATAATTTTCTTGGGTGGCGAAAGCCAGGGTACCTTTTGGCTAGGCTTATATACGCCCTAGGGCCAATAGCCTAGTACCTACCTGTGAACCTAAATGGGCTCTTAACCTCAGATCCAAGTAAGCTCTCTAGTTTCTGTGTTATTAGAAACATCCCCCAACCTAGCATCTTCATATACAGACTCTAACACTCTCTAAATCTAAACTGATGGCTAACCCCATTTTCTATAGTGTGCTTATATGTGTGTCCTCGCGTATAACAATAGTTGTGGTCTCTAATGCGTTCACGAAGACGTCTATTCATCTTTCCAATATAGAATGAAGAACAGACTAAGCACTGTGCTAAGTAGACAAGGTTCTTACTATTACAGTCAGCATTAACATCAGATCTATACACTCTGCTAGTATCCGGATGCCTAAATTCAGTGCCTTCTTATATTATATGTGTAATATATATATATATATATATATACATATATATATATATATATATATATATATATATACATATATATATATATATATATATATATACATATATACATATATATATATATATATATATATATATATATATAAAATGTGTTTGTGTAAATGTATAATGTGAAACTTCAGTGAAAAAAAAAACAAAAGATGAATAAAAATGGCAACCCTCTGTGTATGTTGAGCTATCATTCCATTTATTGTGTAGAAACTTCATCAGAATGAATAGAAATATGTAAGTCACAATATTAATAGTATTCCAAACAGTAAATAATTAGTAATCAACCAATGAATGGTGAGAAAGCTTACATGACCACTTAATATTAAACATATTCTAGTAATATGAGCTGAAAAGCTGGCTGAACTAAATACATGTAAAATGATTATTCAGTGACTAGAAATACCACTGCAATGAGAATGTCACTGCAGCCCTTTAAGGCACATTTCATATTAGTAGATTTGTTTAAAACAGGGTGACAGTCTGCCTTTAAATCAACTGCCATTTCAACTCCAAAACCTGCAGGAGATTATCAGAATCCCCAAAGAAGTCAGGAATCTGTTCTAGTACAAAAAAACAAACTTTTCAAAATTAATACAAGTAATGCTGTGTTTACCTAAAGCATTTTGTTCTGTCTGTAGATCTAATGGCTGCATTGTGTTGTTTTATCCTGTCACTTAGTTTTCGTGTAGTTTTACCAATGTAGAAATTCTGACACGAAGAACATACTGCTGCATAAACTACCATAGAGCTGTTGCAGTTAAAACTTTTTCTGAAATTAATGGAAATATTACAATGTGTGAACATATAGGAGTTATTTGTTAAAATGTATTCACACCATACACATCTACCACAACTGAACACCCCGGTCGTGTTGCCCAGTTTAACAGATTCAGATTAAAGAAAAGCTTGGTCTTGTTTTTCAAAAAATGACTTAAAAGTCTTAGCCTTTTTGAAAGTGAACTTAGGAACTGATGCATCTAATGATTTTAAAGTACCATCACTTGTAATAATTCTCAGATTGTTGTTAATTATTTCCCTACTGTATTTCATATCCCTGCTAGTAGGGAGAGAAAAACTTAGAGACCTGCTCGCTTCATTAGGTTGTTTGGGAGAAGTTGTGAAACCCCATTTTAAAATGGGTTTAAACTTTGTGTGTCTCACAGATTTTATTTCATTTCTACTGAAAAGAACTAAATTCAAAGGATAGTTTCTTTGCACAAACAACTTAGTTAAAAATCACATTCAGTTTCGAAGGTGTCATCATTGCTAATCAGCCTGGAAAGTCTGGAAAATTGACCCCTTACCACATTTCTTTTCATAAAAAAATGGGTACCGACTTCCAAAGTCCAAGTAGTTGTATCTGTATGTTTCTTTCCTAAAAATATTAGGAAAGTTCACCAGTGGATTTTTAATGCTTAGAGTAGTGTCTAAAAATGAGGCAGTTAAACCTTTGCCAGCAGTAAACTTTAGTAAACCAATGCTGGTCGATAAAGAATCAACAAATAGGTGTCATTGGTGTTCAAAGTCTTTCCAGATTAAAATATCATCAGTAAACTGATAGTAGTGTGTTAAGTTCAAACCCAGGTAAATGCACCAATGTGTCCAATTCCCATTCACTTAGGACAATGTTGGTGAATGCTAGTGCCATTTATGTGCCCATGGCAACTCCTCTTAAAAGTTTGTAAATACGTTTATTAAAATAGAAAACATTTATTGTCCAGCACTAGATCCATTAACTTGTACAAAGTATCAGTTTTATTTTTAGGAAATTTAACAAACTTGTGCAAAAAGTGTTTAACGTAATTAAGTCCTTTATTGTGAGGAATACTTGTGTACAAGGCTATATCTAGTGTCACTAGTAAACAATTGTTGCCTTTAAAGTTGGAATTAAGATTGTCACCCTGTTTTAAATGAACCTACTAATGTGAAATGTGCCTTAAAGTGGCTGCAGTGACATTCTCACTGCAGTGGTATTTCTAGTCATTGAATATTCATTTTATATGTACTTAGTTCAGCCAGCTTTTCAGCTCATATTACTTGAATATGTTTAATATTAAATGGTCATGTAAGCCTACTCACCATTCATTGGTTGATTATTAATTATTTACTGTTTGGAGTACTATTAAGATTGTTACTTGTAGTCATTCTGATGAAGTTCCTACACAATAAATAGAACAAAAGCCATTGTTATTCATCTTTTGTTTTTTTTTCACTGAAGTTTAACATTATATTTAGTAATTATCTTCTTTTAGTCTGTTTATTGTTAATATCTATATGTATATCTATGTGTATGTGTGTGTGTATAAGCATGAATGAATGTATGTATGTGTGTATATATATATATATATATATATATATATATATATATATATATATATATATAAATAATTATATATTATTGTCTTTGTTTATCTCTGTTATTGGATATTAACTTCAACCTACTAAATTACTTATTACTATTTTTGTTCTTGCCAGCACAGCCAATGTAGTGTAACTTACTTGACTAATTGCTATATATTGTATATATCTTTGTCACTGCTAGTGCTTGGAGCTTTTCTCCCCGGGCCTCTACTGAAAATGCACATATATCCAGTTAGACTAGCCCGGTCAACAAATGTGAAATAAAATAAATAAATAAATGTGTGTGTGTGTGTGTGTGTGTGTATGTATGTATGTATATATATATATATATATATATATATAAAATGTGTGTATCTATCTATCTCTATATATATATATATATATATATATATATATATGGTGTGTGTATGTGTGTATATATATATATATATATATATATATATATATATATATATGTGTGTGTATATATATATATATATATATATATATATATATATATATATATATATATATAAAGCATAAACATCTTACTGAAAAATGAATAAAACATGAGAGAAATTACTGCATCCATTTTAACACACATTTTAGACTCAAGGATTCATTTAAACCAGGGTGGTAGTCTGCTTCTAAATGAAGTTGCTATTTCAACTCAAGAACTTGCAAAAGACCATCTGCATCTCCAAAAAAGTTATCTACCTGTTATAACACTAGAAATTTGCACATGGAAAAATTATTACAAGACAAGCTGTGTTTGCCCAGGACATTAGAAGAATCTTTAGATCGAATAGCAGCATTGTGTTCTTTTATCCTGTCACTTAATTTTCTAGTAGTCTTTCCTATGTAAAAACATGAGCAGGACGTGCAAATAGCTGCGTATACTGCCATAGTGCTCCTATAATTACAAACTTTCTTAAACAATACTGGCACATTACAATGTGTGAAACAGTACTTGTCACCTGTGAAAATAAAATTACAAGCCACACATTTGCCACAAGTAAATTGCAAGCATGTAAATGTTTAGTGTTCCTCACACAGGTTTTGATTTGGTGCATTATTTCATTATGTAAATGTTTAGTGTTCCTCACAAAGGTTTTGATTTGGTGCATCATTTCATTATGTAAATATTTAGTGTTTACACAGGTTTTGATTTGGTACATCATTTGTTTATGTACACTTTGTTTACAGTTTCCCATTGGTTATTATCCAAGCTTATAACTAAGTGGAAAGCTTAATTCATTCTGAAGAAGTTCCTACACAATAAAGAATGAAAGCTCGATCTACTTTGAGGGTTATTGTTTTTATTTTTTTAGTAAGAAGTTTATGCTTTATATTTATCTAGATGTTCATCGTGCATACAGCTGCAGTCATCACACTTGGGTTATCCTGCCGTCAGGCGGGTCCTCGGTCAGCCGAATTCCAGAGTCTAGGTCCGGCGTCAGTTGTCGTCGCTTCCTCACTGACGTCAGTGCGACAGGGGTATAAAAGAGGCAGCCGACGCCATTTTCTTAAGTCTTTCTTGCCGCGCGGTGCCCGAAGCAGAAGCAGTTCGCAAGTGCCGGTCGGCCAGCTCCTGAGATTTACGAAAAGTATTTCAGCCGAAGTCTTCTTTAAAGCTAAGTACCCCGTTGGGGAAACTTTTCTTGCCTCAGACCGATGTCAGACAAAGTTAATAATTGCATTTCTTGTGGGAAGCAAATACCGCATAAGGATTTTCACTCTTACTGTATACCTTGCTTAGGGCCAGACCACGACGTCTCAGCCTGCCGTTTTTGTGCTAGCTTTAACAAGCGCACTATTAAGCACCGGGCGGAGTTTGCCCTTCATTATTTTGGCAAAAAAATTAATTATATCATGTCGTCAGATTTACCAACGCCAGTTTCAGGCAAAAAACGCAAGGATAAGGACAGACATTCAAGGCCTGCACCGAGTACTGAGATCACGCTAAGGCCAACCACCGGTTCTCCGGTTCTCAGCGATGCGCCTACACAACCCCTGACTACCGATGAAACTATTTTACCAGCGACTTAAGTACCTTAGGTCACAGCTTCCTCGGTCTCCATTCCCACTGCAGATACCGACGCCACTTTTGGCGGAGAAACGAAAAATTTTAACGAGGCCTGCCATTTCTGAAGGCGTTTTCAGGCCTACCACCTTCTCTATTAAATCGTTTTCTAAATCTAAAGCTCCAATGAAAATTAAAAAAGAGAGTCCTCAGACCCCCTCTCAAGGCCCCATGCCTAAAAAACAGATGCTTAAAATGGCTGAGGAATTTGATTACACTCATCAGGGGTTCTCAACTCCCCTCAGACAAAAGACCCAGGTTGGAGGAAGACTTCCCTTCCTCAGACCAGGCTTCTATTACCTCAGACCTTTCTGAGGACCAGGATTACACCTATTCCCCATTTGAAGACTCTGATGCTGAGGAGTCTATTCCCTCGGTCTCCCCCCCTGAGGACTACTCTTTTGGGGAAACCCTTCATACATTGAGAGAGCACTTCCACTGGGAAGGCCAAGATTACTCAGATTCCAAGAAAAGGCTCAGGGAATTTCTGCTGCTTCCCCATCATAGGCCCCTGGCTATTCCTCCTGTCTTAGATATTTTGGATGATGTGTATGCAGAAGCCAGTCTTAATCCAGACTCTTTACCTCCTGCCCCTGTTAAACCAGACAGATATTACCGGGTTCCTGATTCTCACCAGTTCCTTTATAAAAGCCCTTCTACTGACCCAGAAACTATTTCTCAGGGTCCCAAGGGGGGTTAAGGCCTCTACTGCTAAAAAAACCTTTACCATCAGAGAGAGATTCCAGAGCATTAGAAAGGTGGGGGAAAAAGGTGTATACATCAGCCACTTTAACCATGAGGGCATTAAACTGTCAATTTCATATGTTAAAGTACCAGCAGTTCTTGCTACCTCAGCTGAAAAGCAAAATGACACAAACAGAACAACCAGATTTGAAAGAGTTGCAGGATTTGTTGCATGGAGCAGAACAAGTGGGGAAACATACCTTACAGTGTGGTTTTGATGCTTTAGAGGCCTCATGTAGAGCTGCTGTCACGGGGTCTGTCATACGTAGACACGCTTGGCTCAAAGAGCAAACCTTACCAGATCATGTCAAAGCAAAGTTATTAGATGCACCACTACAAAAAGATGTATTGTTTGGTGTTAAAGCGGAGGAGGTACTAAAAATGGAGGAAAAAGCGAAATCTATGCAAACAGTTAAAGATTTCTTGCAGGTGCAGCCTCCATGCTTCAGCAGAAACTGGCCTTCAAAAAATTGGTCCTTTCCAGCCACGGACAGACCCTAAAGGGATAGATACAGACGCCCAAGGGGTAGAGGACAACCTCAAGGATCTTACAGAGCTAGGCAGAGGCAAGCACCAGCCCAAAGAGGTGGAGAAGATAGACCACAGTCATTTAGAAAACAGACACAATGACTTTCCCCTATGCCTGCCAAACAAAGCAATAATGGCAGCACCTTTGGGCGGAAAACTGGCCGTATTTTCAAAAAACTGGCACATTGTTACAAAGGACAAATGGATTCTGGATATTATAGACAGAGGCTATAGGTTCCACTTTCACACCCTTCCAAAAATGAGAGGCATGTCAAACCTGCCACAAAATCAATGGGCAGAGACACAAAAATAAATTTCCGCTCTCATGGATATGAAAGCAATTCAAGAGGTACCTGCAAAAGAACAAGGTCAAGGTTTTTATTCAAGACTATTTCTGGTACCAAGGAAGGACAAAGATTGGAGACCCATCTTAGACCTATCTATTCTAAACACATATCTAGAGGTACCAAAATTCAAGATGCTCACATTACAGCAGCTTCTTCCCATGCTGGGCAAGGAGTCTTGGCTGGTAACGTTGGACCTCAAGGAGGCATACCTGCATGTCCCTATCAGACAAGATTGCAGAAGATGCCTCAGATTTCTTGCAGGTTCAACCCATTATCAATTCTCTGCATTGCCCTTTGGCTTATCTACTGCGCCCAGAGTCTTTACGAAATGCCTGGCATCAGTAATTGCTTTCTGCAGACAATGAGGAATACAAATCTACCCATATCTGGATGACTGCCTGATCCAAGCGGACAGCAAGGACATTCTATTGCAGCATCTGGCGTTTGTAATAAAACTGTTAAACTGCCTGGGGTACACAGTGAACAAAAAGAAATCAAAACTAATACCCTCTCAACAGATAATTTTCCTGGGTGCCAGCTTAAATACAACGGTCCAGATGGCTTACCTCATGCCAGACAAACAAGGGCAACTGTCTCAATACTTCAACAAAATGGCAACTTCAACCAGGCTAACTGCAAGGAAAATCCTGCAGGCTCTGGGGTTCATGGCATCTTGCATCCTACTAATACCATTTGCAAAGCTGCATATGAGGAAACTACAATGGTAATTACAAAATTTATGGTCTCGACACAGCCACAGCTTGGAAACAATTTTACCACTCATTCCATGCCTTCAAAAGGAATTTTTGTGGTATGCTCAAGCATGCCAAAGAAACACGGGTCTCCCTTTCTGTATACCACAAGCAAGTCAAATCATCACAACAGACGCCTCAGACTACGCCTGGGGAGCACACATGGCAGATCAGTGCATCCAGGGAAAATGGTCCCAAAAACATATGCACCTACACATCAACCAAAAGGAGATGTTAGCTGTGCACAATGCTCTTATGACCTTCAAGGACCTACTGCATCTGGGCTAGCTATTAATAAGGACAGCCAACACCACAGTCATGTGGTACATAAACAAACAGGGAGGGATGCATTCATACCCCCTGTGCAGGCAAGCTATGACCCTGTGGAACACAGCATTGGAATTACAAGTTCAACTGCAGGCATAATTCCTGCCAGGGAAGGAAAACACACTGGCAGACAACTTAAGCAGAATTATGACAGACCCACACGAATGGAAGTTGCATCCTCAAGTCTTCTCCAAGATAACTCAAGCATGGGGACAGCCAGACATAGATCTATTTGCTACCCACAGAAATTACCGGCTGGAAAAATTCAGCTCAAGGACCTATCATCCACAGGCCTGGAAAGTGGACGCACTCTCTTTCAATTGGACAGCATTGACAGTCTATGCCTTCCCTCCTCTACCTCTACTGACCAAAGTCCTATTAAAAACCAGAGCAGAGAGGCCACAAATGATTCTCATTGCTCCAGACTGGCCACGACAGCACTGGTATCCTCTCCTAAAGAGCCTGTCACACTCACCACCATGGATCCTACCTCAAGTTCCTCTTCTGTTGTCCCAGCACAACAGCAAGACCCTTCACAGCCAGCTCAGAACTCTAAATCTAGCTGCATGGAAAATACCTTAAATTGCCAAGAGACTCTCCTCTCCAAAGAGGTACAGGATGTCATCTTGGAGGCCAGAAGACCCTCTACTAGAAATACCTACTCCGCCAAATGGAAACGATTTTGTTCCTGGAATCAAGCAAAGGGCCAGAATCCTTGGGTAATAAATATACCTCAGATTTTACCGTACCTAGCTGAGATGTTAAACAGTGGCCTTTCCTTCTCTTCCATCAAGATCCACGCTTCAGCCATTTCAGCACAATACAATACATATCCTCCTTTATTCTCACATCCTCTATTAAGGCAGTTCCTCAGAGGGGCAAAAAAATATAAAACCCCCACGGAAACCACCAGCTCCAGCTTGGGACCTCAACTTCATATTGGAGAAGCTGACATTGCCTCCTTTTGAGCCGGCTTCTTCAGCAGAGCTACAATACTTGTCGTGGAAAACAGCCTTGCTTCTGGCTATTACCTCAGCACGTAGGGTTTCGGAGCTACAGGCCCTCATGGCTGTGCAACCATTCATCATTTTCCATCAGGACAGGGTTTCCTTATGAACCAACCCTACCTTCATGCCAAAGGTAGTATCCAGTGTGGCTTTGAATCAGACTATTCATTTACCTACCTTTTATCCAAATCCACAGAACAAAGGGGAGAGGCTACTACACTCCTTGGACATTCACAGGCAACTTCATTATTACTTGGACAGAACAAAGTCATTCAGGAAATCTGAGCAGCTCTTTGTGTCCTATGCTACAGGTGCTGAAGGAAAGGCTATTTCCAAACAGACTATTTCGAAATGGATAGCCCACTGCATATGCTTTTGTTATTCATTTCATGGAAAATCAGTTCCTGCATACATCAGATCCCATTCCACCAGGGCTACAGCTACCTCAGCAGCTTTCCTCAGGGGGGTCCCTACCAAGGACATTTTGGAAGCAGCTACTTGAAGTTCAGTGCACACTTTCACCAAGCACTACCACCTTCCACTATACTCAAAATCTAGAGCAGGCTTTGCCACAGCAGTCCTGCAGGGCATTCTAGCCCATCCTAGTTCCGCTTTGTACCAGCCACCCTGACCTAGCTTTGGGATTCTACCCAAGTGTGATGACTGCAGCTGTATGCACGATGAACATAGTACAGATGTTATGTGATCCTATCTCGCCTACATTCTGAACTGATGGGTTCGGAGCCGATCCCTCGGCTCCGACTCGGCACGCTTATGCTATAGAGCGAGGCCTCTAATTGGCTGAGCTATCTTTATCCCAGGATGCACCACCACTAATCCCCCAGATCTCGTTTGCCGCTTACAGAGCTTTGCCGTGGTCTCAACTTTGGCTGGGCTAAGTACTATTTATTAGGCTTTTTCCTGTCAGTATTTTGCTTCATTTAAATCCAAAAGCTGTTTTAACGGCTATTCTTTGTATATGAGTGTTTTTGTGAATTTTAGTTGAGGTTTTCGTGTTATTTCCTGTCAGGGAAGGTTCCCATTTAAGTTAGAGGGGCCTTCCCCTGTGGTTTCTACTACCTTAGTGGTTGTGTGTGGGTCAAGTACCCATTTAAGTTAGAGGGTCTTGACCCTCTTTATCTCTTTTTTCTTTGGACAGTTTGTCTTGTAAAAAAAAAAAAAAAAAAAAAAGGGGCTTTAGTTTAAAAATTTAACACTAAACTAGTGATATATTTTTCTTGTGTGTCAAACCTTTTTTTCTAGTTGTGGTTAACTGTGTTTTGGCTTGATTATGTCGAAAGAACACAAACCCTCTGGGTTTAAGAAATGCACGAGGTGTGGCTTTAAAATGTCCATAACGGACGACCACTCCTCGTGCGTCTATTGCCTAGGTGCTAAACATCTGCAAGAGTCGTGCAGTGTATGCCATGCGTTCTCTTCTAGAGTCCTCCAGGAGAAGAAAAACAAATTAATCCTCAAAGGATTAATCAAGCCTTCCTTCGAGGAGGCTTTATCTTCCTCTCCGTCTCCTTCTAAAAAGAGGAAAGCGTCGGCTCCGACCAGTCAGTCGGAACCAACCGCTAAAAACTAAGCAGACTTCTCCATCGGCTCCACGGACTTCGGGCCGAGGTGGGCTCGTCTGCCTCCGA